>NC_080174.1:54896911-55210609 GCF_950295315.1 Erinaceus europaeus
TTTTCCATCTATTCCCATTTTTTGTAGTGTTTTGGTCATAAAGTGATATTGTATTTTGTCAAAGGCTTTCTCTGCATCTATTGATATGATCATGTGGTTTTTGGTCATGCTTTTATTGATATGGTGGAGCACATTTATTGATTTAGGTGTATTAAACCAACCTTGCATGCCTGGGATAAACCTCACTTGGTCCTGATGAACAATCTTTTTAATATACTGCTGTATCCGGTTAGCTAGAATTTTGTTCAATATTTTAGCATCTATGTTCATCAGAGATATTGGCCTATAGTTTTCTTTTTTGTTTGTGTCCCTGTCTGCTTTTGGCATCAGGGTGATGTTGGCTTCATAGAAGCTGACAGGGAGTATTCCAGTGTCTTCAATCTTCTGGAAGACTTTTAAAAGTAGAGGTATTAGTTCTTCTTTTGAATTCATTTGTAAAGCCTTCTGGTCCAGGACTTTTACTTTTGGGAAGATTTTTGATAACTGTTTCAATTTCATTAGGTGTGATGGGCCTGTTCATGTTATCTAGTTCCTCTTTACTTAGTTTTGGAAGTTGGTAGGTATCTAGGAAATTGTCCATTTCTTCCAGGTTCTCTAGCTTGGTAGCATAGAGTTGTTCATAGAAGTCTCGCATGATATGCTGAATTTCTGCAGTGTCTGTTGTGATATCTCCTCTTTCATTTACTATCCGATTTATTTGGGTCTTCTCCCTTTTTTTGTTTTGTGAGTCTGGCTAAAGGTTTGTTGATTTTGTTCACTCTTTTGAAGAACCAACATTTAGTTTCGTTGATCTTTTGTATGGTTTTCTTATTTTCAGTGTTATTGAGTTCTGCCCTAACTTTAGTGATTTCTGTCCTTCTGGTTGCTTTAGGGTTCCTTTGTTATTCTTTTTCTAGGTCTTTAAGATGTGCAATCAGGCTATTTGTCCTTTTTCTTGTTTCCTAATGTGTGCGTGTATGACTTTGAACTTCCCTCTCAGTACTGCCTTAGCTGTGTCCTAAATATTTTGATAGCTTGTGTCTTCATTTTCATTGAACTCTTGAAACATTTTGATTTCTTCCTTTATTTCCTCTTTGACCCAGAAGTTGTTAAGAAGTGTACTGTTGAGCATCCACATTTTGGGACTATTACTAATCTTTTGTTGATTGTTGTGTTAGTTTAGTTCCACTGTGGTCTGAGAAGATGCTTGGGATGATTTCAATGCTCTTGAATTTGCTGATGCTGTCTTTGTGGCCTAACATATGGTCTGTCCTTGAGAATGACCCATGTGGATTTGAGTAAAATGTGTATTCCAGTTTCCTGGGATGAATGACTCTGAAAATGTCCAATAGTTCTAGTTTATCTATCTCTTCATTTAGCTCCCTTATGTCTTTATTGATTTTCTGCCTGGATGATCTGTCAAGTTGAGATAGTGGGGTGTTGAAGTCCCCTACTGTGACTGTGTTGCTGTTAACATACTGCTGTAGCTCTTTCAGTAGATATTTAATGTATTTAGATGGCTTCTCATTGGATGCATATATGTTAATAATTGTTAAGTTCTCTTGATTGAGTGATCCTCTGAGCACTAAGTAGTGTCCATTCCTATCTTTTTAAATTTTATCTATTTTAAAGTCTATCATATCAGATATGAATAGCTGTTCCTCCCCTTTTTTGTGGGTCATTGTCCTGTATGATAGTTTTCCATCCTTTCACCTTGAGTCTGTGTTTGTCTTGTTGAGTTAGGTGGATTTCCTGCAGACAGCATATTGTTGGGTTATGTTTTCTGATCCATCTTCCTACTCTGTGCCAATTTTAATAGGTGAATTCAGGCCATTTACCTTTATTGATATCAAGGACATAAGATATTTTAATGCCATTCTTGTAGATTTTTAGAGTGTTTTGATATATGGCATATTTATGGTGGTCTGACTGTTTATAGGAGACCTTTCAGAACTTCTTTCAGGGCAGGCTTGGTGACAGTTCACTCCTTCAACTGTTGCTTGTCTGACAAGGTTTTGATGCCTCCATCTAGTCTGAATGACAGTCTAGAAGGATTCAGTAGTCTTGGCTGAAAGCCTTTTCATTGAGTACTCAATAGATATCTGGCCATTCTCTTCTGGCTGGTAGTGTTTGTGTGGAGAAGTCTGCTGCTAATCTTATGGGTTTTCCTCTGTAGGTGACTCTTTGTTTTTATCAGGTTCCTTTCTTTATCCTCATTCCTTTCCATTCTAAATAGGATGTGTCTTGGTGTCTTTAAGTCTGGGTTAATTCTGTTTGGGACCCTCTGGGCTTCTTGAACCTTTATGTCTTTGATGTTGTCTAGACTAGAGAAATTTTCAGCTATTATGGCCTGAAGAATGTTTCTTCCTCTCCCTCTCTTTTTTCCTCTGGTAATCCAATAATGCATATATTGTTTCTTTTGAAGTCATCCCATAGGACTCTGTTGTTGTTTTCAGTATCTCTTAATCTCTGAGATCTCTTACTTCTTTTTTAGTTGTCACTAATTCATCCTTGATCTTGCTAATTCTGTCTTCAGCCTCATTGAGTCTATTCTCTCTCCCTTCTACTGTTTTCTGGAGTTCATCTGTTTTATTTCCCTGTTCTGATACTGTTTTAGCTTGTTCAGCTAGTTTTGTTCTTAGCGCAGCTATTTCAGTTTTCAGCTAATAACCTTGTGCTTTGCTAGCTTGCAAGGACAATGCAATTACAGACTCTTCATAATTCCTAAAACAAGACAATTTCCAACAGGTGTAATTTCTTTTTCTTATTATTCTCCTTATTTTTATTTTTTTTTAAATTAGAGGTTTGATTTTTGGTGGTGCTGGTAAATGAATGTGGGACTGCAGAGCCTTGGGCATGAAACTCTTTTGCAATATATATTATCTCCCAGCATATATTGCTCAGGGGGCTTTTTTTAAAAAAGATTTTATTTACTTATTAATGAGAAACATAGGAGGAGAGAGAAAGAACCTGGTACATGTGCTGCTGGTGATTGAACTCAGGACCTCATGCTTGAGAGTCCAATGCTTTATCCACTGCACCACCTCCCAGACCACTCAGGGGGCTTTTCAAAGAGAGTGTAACCTATGATATAAACTAGCATTACAAAACATGTATATACATTAAGTTTTTAAATAAATAAATTCAATTTATTATGTCATTATAGTACATTTACTTTATGTACATCAATTTCTATTTTTCACTTGAATGACAAGAATTTGAAAAGATGCTGTAGTTGTAGTAACAATAAGAGAACTCTTTGAGTTTATGCAAAAATGAGAATTTATTATGAAATTACAACCAAAGCCAACAACAGTTAAAAATAGGCTTTAGGGATGGTAGCCAGTCACAGAAATAAAATCTTGCCAGCTTAAGCAAAAAGGGGAGTTTATAACTACAATACAAAGCTGCCTTACCAAGCCAGGGGCAGGCTTCATGAAGGACTAGAACAAGGAAAGGAGTACTGTTAGAAGGCTAGGAATCCTGGCCTGTCACTTCTGTTTTCCACTTTGTAAATTCTTGAGTGTTCTTGAAATTGCAGATCTGCTGTCTTTTCCTCAGACTTCAGGATAGACCATGATAGCATATAATACTTTAGTTTATATTTCTATTTCAGAGAATAATCAGACACTGGAATATGCCAAATTCCTAGACAAAAGTTATAGGACACTCAGTGACAGAGAACAATTAGAATGTTTTCTTTTTTTTCGCTGTTGTTTACATACCTTGAGCTGAAATAATTATTTAAACTTAGGAGTGGATGTAGACAGATATTCTTACAACTTGAAAGCACATGAAATACTTCAAAAGAGAAAACGGCCTAGTCCTTTTTAGTATTTTCCCTGGAACAAAAATGATAGGTCTGGATAATACTACTAACTTAGTTTAGACAAGTTTGTTTTCATTTATTATAATATGTATGATTTAATCCTTGGAACAACATACATAAGTTGAGTAATATAAAGAGTAAATAAAGCCCAAATGATACTATTTTCCCTTACTAATAGTTTTTTCCCAAGAGAAAGAAAGTAAAAGAGAGCCTAATGACTTGGAGAGTATTTTAGGAGCGGGGGGTATTAATTACACATAGATATCAGAAATCCCTCAGAACTATAGAAATTTGACCAAAGGCTTTTCAGTTTAAAGTGAAACTCTCGGGGGCAGGTGGTGGCACCACTGGTTAAGTGCACACATTACAGTGTGTAAGGACCCAGGTTCAAACCCCTAATCCCTGCAAAGGGAAAGCTTCATAAGTGGTAAAACAGTGATTCAGATGTTTCTCTTTTTCCTTCTATCTCCCCTTCCCACTCAATTTCTCTGTCTATATCCAAAAAAAAAAGATAAATAAATAAATAAATAAATAGGAACTCTAGTTCATGTGGTTTGAGTCAGGTACCTAGAAACATAGCTACTTCTATCTCTATAGTGGTGGGATGAGAGCTGGTACCCATTCTACAAAACATAGAAGGAGGAGGAGAAAAAAAAATTTTTACAGAATCTTCAGAATATTCCAGGCTTACATTATATTGCTTACCAGAAATCATGACATAATAAGATTTGAAATACAGCTGGTTTAGTTATTTAAAATTCAGAAAAGCTGGTGAAGATATTCTGCTCAGCTCTACACACATTGAAATAAATAGAAAATGTCAAAATGTAAAGAAATGCTGTGAATGTTTATTCAAAAATATATTTTTGAATAATTTATTACTGAAGATATCTTAAAATATTTATTCTACATGTTGAGATACATTTGAATTATTTATTGTGTGCGTTGATAAAAATACAAAGAGTTAATATAAGCTAAGTGTTCATGATATAACTCTAGTTCTTGTTATTTTGTTTCTAGAAATAAGAACCAGTAAGGACATAGGACTAGTCCATGGTAAAGAACAAGAAAGACAATATTAACACGAACATGGTAAAAGACTCAAAAGCTGGTAATTCAGTTGAACTTTACATGACTTCAGTGTACACACATTTTCAAAAGAAAAAAAATCATTCAATATTATGTTCAATGTTTTGTATTTCAACATCTGTATTTCTTCTTGTAAATATTTCCTTAATGTTGTCATCTTTTTGATCATCAAAATGTGTCTTATTCAGTACATTTCCATTACATTCGTCTAATGAAATCGTTGACAAGTATGAAAATACTTTTTCCATCAAAGGTTCCCCAGGAAAAGGCACTGAAAGGCTCTTTGTTGATAAAGAATCATCAGAAAACCAGTCATCAGCTGCTTCTATACTTTGGCTGTAATAAGAATCAGATGGTAATGTTGATAAACTTAAAGTAGCACTGCTGTCATTTGTTACAGAGCTAATCTCTGAGGGGTCACAAATGATCTTTTTTGTTGCAGGGCAGAGTTCATCTTTAGATTGATCTTCAATTGCTGTAAAAGAAATATAGATTTACTGTAACTATTGCTTATTCATGAACCAGATTTTAACTACTAGGATAATATTTCTTTAAAAAGCTCAAACTTTTAGGGCTGGTGATATCTCACCTGGTTGCACAACATTCTTAAAATTCAAACTCTTTTAGAATTATGATGGACAGTATGGTATCACAGTGAACATTTTGAGTTGTCATCTGTACATGTGTATGTGATTGGGAGTTAGCAATATATCGTGTTAATCAAGAATAGAAGTTTTTTTCTAAATAAGACTGACCTTTTTTTTTTAACAGGTGAAGATTCTAACAGGCTAGAAATATTTGTTCTTAAATGCCTCTTAAAATTCAGAAAAGGGGAATCGGGCGGTAGCGCAGCGGGTTAAGTGTACGTGGCACAAAGTGCAAGGACCTGCATAAGGATCCCGGTTCGAGCCCCCGGCTCCCCACCTGCAGGGGAGTTGCTTCACAGGTGGTGAAGCAGGTCTGCAGGTGTCTTTCTCTCTGTCTTCCCCGCCTCTCTCCATTTCTCTCTGTCCTATCCAACAACAACGACATCAACAACAACAATAATAACTATAACAACAATGAAAAATAACAAGAGCAACAAAAGGGAAAATAAACATAAATTTTTTTTAATTCAGAAAAGGTAGGTATAAATAAAGATGTATAAATAAATATTGTTTAATATGAAAAATACATGTTGCCCAGAGTTAGGAGTTTACAAAATGTTTGGACCACTATGCAGAGAACTTAAGCACTGGCATCATAGCAACAGAAGCAACAATTAGTATCCTTATAGTACTTTGCAATTTACAAAGCAGTTCATAATAGTTTTACGTCTCATTTCCTCACACAATAATTTTTATCTCTCCTCTCTCTTCTTTTTTTTTTTTTTTCTTTTTCACCACAGTACTGATCAGCTCTGATTTATAGTGTGGGGTATTGAAACTTCAGAGCTTCAGGCATGAGATTCTCTTGTTATAACCATTATGCTATCTACCCCCTCCCCACAATGATTTTTCATGATAATTATTATTAGCATGGCTTCAGAAAAGAGAAGGCTAAGAGTTTGAGAAATTAATCACTGTAAGTCAAATACAAAACAAAATTTAACCTGGATTTTTGTTACTGTAAATGTTGGGCTGCTCACAAAACATTACTAATGTTGTACAGTTGATATTTAAAATGTTTTAAGACTATTTACTAAATCATAATTACGATATCCTATAATAACACTTATGATAATAAAATGATAAAAGAAAAATAACATTTATACTATCTTACATGTTAAATTTGATATTATTATATAATATTACTTTCTGAAGCTATTTTAAATACCTTAATATATTTTATAGCCACCCTTTCTAAAATTATATAGGTAGGTAATGTTTTGAGATATCAAGACATCAATGCAATATATAAAGTGTTACAAATACTTATTCTCAAGCCTTATTGTATGGCACTATGTGACACCTTTGAGTATATATGAAATACAAAAAATCAAAGTGTCACACATTAAAAATGTAATAGAAAGCTTTGTTTTCTAATATATATACACACATGCCAAAAGAGTTAATATTTCCCTTGTAATTTCATTACTCAAAAACTACATAGATAGGCCATGAACAGGGCCCTGGGTTCAAGCCCCCACTTTCCAACTGCAGGGTGGAAGCTTCAGGAGTGGTGAAGTAGGTCTGCAGATGCTTCTTTCTCTTTCCTTCTCTATCTCCCTGTCCACTCTCAATTTCTATCTGTCCTATTAAATAAAAGAAAATAAAAAAGGAAAACATGGCCACCTGAAGTGATGGCTTCATCATGCAAGCACAAAACTCCAGAAATAACCCTGATGGCAATAAAATATTAAAACAACAACAATAAAACCTACACAGATAACATATAGGATAGCTTCTTGGTTCTTTAAGATGTGAGTTGTCATATGTTGATTACAATCTATTTTAATAAGTTGAGAAAAATTACCTTTTTTGTGTGCTGTTTCCTTTTTTCTTTGCTCCTCCTATATAAAAATGTTATTTGTACTTTAAAAATTGAATAGTTTTAATATAATCTCTTTAGTACATTTAACATATATAATTTTAACATCATAACAAATTGTGGATGGGATATGCTTTCTTGTATAGTCTGATTTTAGTTTACCAGAATACATTGACAGAGAAGAAGTGTTGTAGTTTCATCTGATAAAAAAAATATGTATTTGTGGAAACAATCTAATACCCACTGATAGACAACAGATAAATAAATTATGGGATATACACTCCATGGAATATTACTCTGCATTTTAGAAAGAAGATACTGTATATTTTTGGACAAAATGGATGTAACTGGAGGTGATTATGCTTAACAAAATAAAGAGGTGAAAGAAAACTACCAGATAGTTTCACTAGTAAGTGGGATATAGGGAATAGAAACTCTTAAAAACAAGTGACCAAACTGAGAACTATGGTGGTTACTGTGTGCATACAAGTGGGGGGTGGAGGTGGGGAGTATTACAGATCTGTAGTGGTGGGTGCAGTTTGGAAGTATAATCCTATAATCTTATAATACTGTAAATCATTATTAAATAACTCACAGAACTAGAAGAAAAAAAAGATTGGATTTATCCAAAAAGGCAGTCTCCAGGATAGAGAACAAAGGAATAAAACTTCAATAGGACTAGCTCTCCCTATCTTCACAAACTGAGTTAGTTTGTTAGAACTAGAGAGTGCTAAAAAAAAAAAAAAAGAAATTTCTAGACATTATCATTTCATTAACTACCATTGCTAATTAATTACCACCACCAGGAAAGTTAATTCTGGTTGAATAAAACATTTGCCGGGGCCGGGCAGTGGCGAACCCAAAGCAAAGCAATTGCAACCAGGTTCAAGTCCCCACTTTCCACCTGTAGGGAGGACACTTCAGAAGCGGTGAAACAGGTCTGCAGGTGTCTCTCTGTCTCTCTCCCTTTCTGTCTCCCTTCCCCTCTCAATTTCTCTTTATCCTATCTAATAAAATGGAAAAAATGGCCACCAGGAACAGTGGGTTCCTAGTGCTGGCTTAAGACCCAGAGATAACCTGGAGGCTAAATAAAAAAATAAATAAAACATTTGCTCAAAGAATATATTTCAGATTTGGGAATTATGGTAGTGTAGTAGTTCTCAAACCTCAGGACATCAGAATCATAAATGCTTGTTAAAAATGCTGATTTGAGATACCACTTCATTTCTATGAGAATGTCCTACATCAGAAAAGGTAGCAAAGGGGGTGGGGCTGTAGTGCAGTGTGTTAAGCTCACATGGGGCAAAGTACTCACTGGCCAGTGTAAGGATCTGGGTTTGAACCCCCAGCTCCCTACCTGCAGGTAGGTCATTTCACAAACGGTGAAGCAGGTCAGCAGGTGTCTATCTTTCTCTCCCCCTCTTTGCCTCCCCCATCTCGATTTCTCTTTGTCCTATCCAACAACAACAGCAATGACAATAATAATAATAACAACAACAACAAGGGCAACACAATGGGGAAAAAGGCTTCCATGAGCAGTGGATTTGTAGTGCAGGCACTGAGCCCCAACAATAACCCTGGAGGCAAAAAGAGAGAGAGAGAGAGAGAGAGAGAGAGAAACAACAACAAATGTTGCAGAGGTTGTAGGGACAAAAGGAACCCTCCTGCACTGCTGGTGGGAATGTAAATTGGTCCAACCCTTGTGGAGAGCAGTTGGAGAACTCTCAGAAGGCTAGAAGTGGATCTACCCTATGACCCTGCAATTCTTCTCCTGAGGATATTTCCTAAAGATATATAAACACTCTGACCCCAAAAGATCTGTGTATACCTATATTCATAGCATCACAATGTAATTTTAATAGCTAAAACCTGGATGCAATCCAGGTATCCAACAACAGAGCAAGTTGTGGTATATATACACAATGGAACACTACTCAGCTATTAAAAATGGTGAATTCACCTTCTTCACTCCATCTTGGATGGAGCTTGAAGGAATTATATTGAGATAAGTCAGAAACAGAAGGATAAATTTAGGATGATCCTACTCGTCTTTATGAAAAACAAGAACAGAAGGGAAAATACTAAGAAGAACTTGGACTGGAGTTGGTGTACTGCACCAATGTAAAAGACTCTGGGGTGGGTGGAGAGGAGGGTTCAGGTTCTGGAACATGATGGCAGAGGAGGACCTAGTGGGGGTTGTATTGCTATGTGGAAAATTGGGAAATGTTATGCTGGTACAAACTATTGTATTTTACTGTCAACTGTAAACCATTAATCTTCAAAAAAGAAATTAGAAAGAAAGAAAAAAAGAGAGAAAGAAAGAGAAAGGAAGAAAGGAAGGAAGAAAGAAAGGAAGAAAGAAAGAAAGAAAGAAAGAAAGAAAGAAAGAAAGAAAGAAAGAAAGGACAAAACCTATCCTATCACCTGGCAATTCTCCTCCTGGAGAATTTATATATACCTAATGATACAAAAAGCTCTGTGCATACCTGTGTTCATAACAGCACAATTTGTAATAGCCAAAACCAGGTAGCAACCCAGGTGTCCGACAACAGATGAATGACTGATAAAATTGTGATATATATGTATGAATATTACTCAGTTATTGAAAATGATGAATTCACTTTCTTCACTTCATCTTAGATGGAGCTTGAAGGAATTATGTTAAGTGAGATAAGCCAGAAAAATAAGGATGAGTATGGGATGATCTTACTGACAGAAGTTGAGAAATAAGAACAGAAAACAGAAGCACAGAGCATAACTTGGACTGGGTTTGGTGTATTATACCAAAGTAAAGGACTCTGGGGGTGGAAGGACTTTCAGGTTCCTGGTGTATGATGGTGGTAGAGGACCTAGGTTGGGGGGGGGGGGTGAGAGTATTTTTCAGAATACTGAGAAATTTTGCACATGTACAAACAACTGTATTTACTGTTGACTGTAAACCATTAATCCACCAATAAAAATTTTTTAAGTATATGAGAACTCTGTGTTAGCACACTTTCACTGTGCACATAAAACTGCTCCAAAAAATAAAAAATCTATTAAGAAACAAAAGATAGTGCAGTACTATTGCACATTCATTCAATTGTCAAAAAATTAAGAATGCCCCAGCTTAACATGGGTGTTGACAGGCATGACCACAGTTCTATAACATTCCCAGTGGACTTGTATAGCCTTTGTAGTAAAATCCCAAATCCTTGACTTCAAATGAAACTCCTGGTAACAATATCAACAGAATTCTTTCCATGATCTTTTCTATGAACCTTGTGCACCAGACATTATCACACTTTCACTAAACATGTTACTTCCTTTTTAGCAGCAGGCTTAGGTTGACCCTCATTGTTTGGCAAACCTCTGCTGAGTTCTCAAAACCCAGAGACTGTTTCTTTGAAATGTCTGCATTTCTTCAATTTAGTGGCTCTTACCACATTATGTTGTAATTTTCAGTTTATGTGTTTTTCTTCCCTACTAAGTTATCTAGGTCTAGACTTATATCTTGTTTGTGTAGGCTCATTGCCCAAACTAGTTTTTACCATAGTTAAAACATTCAAAAATATTTGTCTTTTATTTTAAGGTAGAGACAGAGATGCAGAGAGAGAAAAAGGGAGAGAGATAAAAGAGACAGCACCCACGCTTTCTTCATGTGGTGGGACCAGGCTTAACCCTGGGCTCAGGCATATGGCAAAGCAGTACACTATCCAAGTGAGCTGTTTTGCAGGTCCTCAAAAATTTTTTCAAACAAAGAAACATCGAGTTCAACAATAAATATGCATAATGCAAATTTGACATCAGTTTAGCTGATGAGGAGGGTGTCCGTGGGTAGAATAAATGCTTTGCCAAAGCTGGAGTCCAAGGTTTAATCCTCAACATCATGTATGGCCAGAGTAGTACTCTGGTCTCTCTTTCACTAAATACATAAATGTATTTCTCTATTTGTTCCATAAATCACTACAGTTCAGTAAATTTTTGAAAAAAATAATAAGTACTTCATTCATGCAAACACTGAGGAAAAAAAAAGTTTTGTTCTGAACCTCCTGGACTGGCTTCTGCCACCCTCACCTGGAATAAACAGATTTAGGTATGAATGAATGACTGTATGAGTGACTGCAAATAGTTATTTAATATTATAAGTTTGCATCTTCAAATAGAAGTCTGCTACGCTTTTTTTTATCATATAACACAGGAACTTAATCTTGCTTATATCAATTCATTTATAGTAAACTTGTTTTCATTGTATATCATCAACTTAGATTATAGATTTCAAGAATCTATCAGTGTTAAGAAAGGACTATATATATATATTTCTTATATTTCTAGAAATTTAAATTTCTACTGGTCTCTTCTTTGTTTGACTTTATCCATATAAGGTTTTGGGCCCTGCAGTGGCACACAGATTGACAGCACATGTTATTATGAGCAAGGGCCTAGGTTTAAGCCCCAAGTTCCCACCTGCAGGGAAAGCTTTGTGAGTGGTGAAGCAGTGATGCAGGTGTCTCTCTTCCCTCTATATCTCCCCCTTCCCTCTCATTATCTATCTGTTATATCAAATAAAGGGGCAGAAGGGGGGAAAAATGGCCACTAGAAGTGGTGGATTTATGTGCATCACTTTGATAACCCTGGTGGCAAAAAGAAAACCACAAACTTTTGACAAAGTTAATTGTATGTCTAACTTTCTCACTTGTACTACACTAGCATCTCAGAATTCCATCTCAGATCTTACTACCATTAATAAGCTGGCCTAGAAAACAATAAAGGCTTGGAAACAAAAACAAAAAACTTGGAAAACAATAAAGGCTTAATACACCCTTGTTAAAATAGTAGATTTTACTACGTAATCCAACAATATCACACTTAGAGGCATTTATCCAAAGGACATGAAAACACCAATTCAAAGGGACATATGCACTCCTATGTTCATGGCTGCATTATTCACAACAGCCAAAGAGTCATGGAATCAGACTAAATGTTCATCAACAGGTGATTAGATAAAGAAGTTATAGGATGTTTACTTCATGGAATACTATTTTGCAATAAAAAGATAGCGTTCTTTGGGACAAAAAGAATGGAGTTGGAAGTGATTATGCTTAGCAAAATAAGTAATGAAAGACAACTATCAAATGGTTTCACTTATATGTGGAATCTAGAGACCTGATAACACATGAACTTGAAAAAAAAAAAAAGAAACAAACTATTACTAAGACTTAAGGGAACTATAGTGGTTATCTTTGGGAGGTGCGAGGGAGGAAATATAGAACTCTGGTGGTGAGGTTCCAGATGTCATCAGGATGCCGGCCAGGCTTCCCTGGACTGAAGACCCCATAATGTGTCCTGGAGCCCCGCTTCCCCAGAGACCCATCCTACTAGGGAAAGAGAGAGGCACACTGGGAGTATGGACCGACCAGTCAACGCCCATGTTCATCGGGGAAGCAATTACAGAAGCCAGACCTTCTACCTTCTGCAACCCACAATGACCCTGGGTCCATGCTCCCAGAGGGATAGAGAATGGGAAAGCTATCAGGGGAGGGGGTTGGTTATGGAGATTGGGTGGTGGGAACTGTGTGGGATTGTACCCCTCCTACACTATGGTTTTGTTAATTAATCCTTTCTTAAATAAAAATAAATAAATAAATAAGTAAAAATAAAAAGAACTCTGGTGGTGAATGTGGTGTGGAACTATACACTATCATCTTAGAATCTTATAACCTACTACTAATCACAATTAAAAAATAACAAAATTATTATTGATTAGTATTGATTTTATTGATTAGTATTGATTTTTTTTAAACCAGAGCACTGTTCATCTCTGGCTTATGGTAACATCTCAGGCATGAATACTAGTTGCACAGCCAATGGTACTATCACCAGAATGCACTTAACAGGGTATTTATTTACATATTTGGGGGGGAAGAGAGAGAGAGAGAGAGAGCACACAATAGAGGATAGAACACCATTTAACTACCATATGGTTGTACAGGGCATTAAAATGTATTAATTTCAATTACTTGATTTGTCTGTTATCTGAGCAACCTCTTATCTCCAAATTTCTTTTCTCTGATTGATCTAGTAATTTTATCTTTCTTGGTATCATTCTCTCTATCCCTACAAAAATTCTAATATGGAAACTATTTTCATGCTATAGATAGACACACTTGAAATTGAAACATTTTCATATAGATTTTCTGTTTCCTATAGTATATACTCTATTTTGACTAAGTTTAGCTCCATGTTATATTTCTCAAATTAAAATGTAGCAGTGACTATGTTGTATTTAAAATTTAAAGATAACCTTCGTGATATGTTGGCAATATAAATTATTTTTAGATGATTCTTATAAAGTATTACTCTACCTGTATTTGAAATCTTCCTGTATGAAAATTTCGAGAAATAAAAACACACTCAGAATGAAATTTAGTGTTCATCCTTGGTGATCTTTGCTTCCATTTCTCATCAGTTGCTTTAAATTTGGAATTTTGAAATATTTCTCTGAAAAAAATGTATAAAGAGTATTATAAACATCAATCCTATTATAAACCAGAATATAAATTCAACTGCTTCTTATGCAAGGTTATTATTTCTAGCTTGAAGATTAACCATAAGTTTTTGATATTCTTCTTTCTGGTTGTGGGATAATCAATTGATTTTAATGTTAATTTTCTCAAAAATTTTAAATCATTTTATTGGGGGACACAATTTCTTTAAAGAAATTGTGTAAAGAAAATTAATTTCATTGATAAATTTTATATTTATTAATATTTCTTTTGAGACTAGAAAGGAAACAGAATTGAAACTGTTGGGGGCTGGGTGGTGGTACACCTGGTTAAGAGTACACATTACCGTGCTTGAGAACCCAGGTTTGAGTCCCCACTCCCCACTCCCCACCTGCAGCAGGGAAGCTTCACAAGCAGTGAAGCAGGGCTTCACTCAGGTCCCTATTTTTTTTTCACTAGTGATTTAGTATTAACTTACACAATTACAAGATAACAGGAGTACAACTCTGCACCATCCCACCACCAGAATTCTGGATCCTCAATCCCTCCATTAAAAGCTACAGCAGTTCTCCCAGGGCTGCAGATATGGCTCAACTATTATTTCTACAACCATCTGTCAATATCTGTATATATTTGCCCTTTTGGGGTGGGAGTGGGGCTCCTATATTCCTTCCTTTCTGTCACACATATACCTATTATTACATTCAAATGTCATTCCCTTTTTTCCTCCTCCTTTCTCTGGTTCCTGATGGGGTTGGAGTTCAGAGCCCTCTGATCGTCTCTCCCCTATCATTTCTCCCCCATTGGGAGTATAGATCAAAATTATTTTGGGGATGCAGAAGGTGGGAGTTCTAGCTTCTGTAATTGCTTCTCTGCTGGACATGGACATTAGCAGGTCAATCCATACCCCCAGCCTATTTCTATCTTTCCCTAGTGGGGTAGGGCTCTGAAAGCGGCGAGATTCCAAGACATACTGGTGAAGTCATCTGCCCAGGGAAGTCAGGATGGAATCATGATAGCATCTGCAACTCGGTGGCTGAGGTTGCCGATGTTTCAGTTGTAGTTGGTGGATTCTGTTTAGGTTTATAGTTACAGTTATTTGTTGTCTTGAGGAGAGATCTAATCCATCCCTGTTATTCTATAGCCTGACCTCCCAAAAGTCTCTCTCTCTCCCTTTCTACCATCCCCTTCTCTTTTGATTTCTGGCTGTCTCTATCCAATAAATAAAGATAATAAACATTTTTGCTAAAATAAGTACTACTGGAAGAGTGTGGGATTATGCTATACTTTAAACATCAGACAAAGGAAATACTGAACATTTAATTAAAAATAAACTTAGGGTTAGAAGGAACTGAGATGTCAAATATATATTTTTCATTCTTTGATAACAGATTACATGTAGACCACACCAGAGCAGTCTATTAGCTCTTAATTTTTTAAGAGTCCTTCCCTGTAGATAGTTTTTAACCTCTGTTTTAGTAATCAAAATTCATTTACCCCTTAAATACTTTAATATAGAGAGATTGATATTGCACTATTAGTACCATTTTACTACTAGGCTATCTCTTTTCTAGCTATTTTAAACATGTACAACTCCCCCCTTAATCAAAGGGTCTATACCTAAGAAGAAGCAAGCTGTCAAAAGCTTTCATAGATGGCTATATAGCATTTGAAGGGGCTTAAAACTGACCCTTTAACTTATATTATAGTAGTTATCATTTGAAAATATCTTTCATTGACTTTTCAAGATAAAAATGTTAAATATTAAGCGCAGGTGGCACAAAGCACAAGGACCTGAGTAAGGATCCCAGTTCGAGCCCCGGCTCCCCACTTGCAGGGGAGTCGCTTGACAAGCGGTGAAGCAGGTTTGCAGGTGTCTATCTTCCCCACCACCACCCCACCCCCCGTCTTCCCCCTCCTCTCTTCATTTCTCTCTGTCCTGTCCAACGATGACAACAATAAAACAACAATGGCAACAAAAGGGAATAAATAAATAAAATAAATTTTAAAAATAAAATAAATGCTAAATATTCTGAGGGGCCAGGCGGTAGTGCATCAGGTTAAGCACGTACAGTGCCAACAGCAAGGACTGGAGCAAGGATCCAGGTTCGAGCCCCCAGCTGTAGGGGAGTCGCTTCGCAAGCGGTGAAGCAGGATACAAGTGTCTATCTTTCTCTCCCCCCTCTATCTTCCCCTCCCCTCTCAGTTTCTCTCTGTCCTATCCAACAATAACAATAACAACAACAACAATGGAAAAAAATTAAAAGATGGCCTCCAGGAGCAGTGGATCCATAATGCAAGCACTGAGCCCCAGCAATAATCCTGGAGACAAAAAAAAAAAAAAGGAGTCAGACGGTAGTGCAGCGGGTTAAGTGCACATGGCACAAAGCTCAAGGACCGGCATAAGGATCCCGGTTCCAGTCCCTGGCTGCCTTATCTGCAGGGGAGTCGCTTCACAGGCGGTGAAGCAGGTCTGCAGGTGTCTTATCTTTCTCTCCCCCTCTCTGTCTTCCCTTCCTCTCTCCATTTCTCTCTGTCCTATCTAACAATGACAACAATAATAACTACAACAATAAAACAAGGGCAACAAAAGGGAATAAATAAATATTTAAAAAAGGTAAATGTTCTAATAAATCTTACCTTCGTTTGCAAATAAGGAACCACAAAGCTGATGCCAAAGCAAAGAAACCAATTCCCAAAGTAACAGCACCAGCAGCCAGAAAATAAGTTAAGTGGTTAAAAATACCTATACAAATAAATTATAAAAGATTATTTATGCATGGATCATTATTTTCTAACTAACAGTTAAATGACATAATATTTCAAGTGTTATTACATAGTGTACTGTTAAGATCTTAGCCTGAAGACTGGGAGACCAGAATTCCAGCCCTGTGCAATTCTAGTAAATTTTAAGTTGCTGAGTTTGAAAATTACATAGGGTCTCATGCTGGCTGGGACTATGGACACAATTCTATAACTCTGCTAGGATATGAGATCCAGATTTTCATTCTCTTTTGTCTCTCTCTCTCTCTCGCTATTGTCCTATTACTTTTTTTTAATATCTAGATTTCTCCCTTTCCTGACTAGCTGTAAATTTTTGTGTTGTCTGTTCTCTCCTCCCCTCCCCTCCCCTCCCCTCCCCTCCCCTCCCCTCCCCTCCCCTCCCCTCCCCTCTCCTCTCTTCTCCTCTCTTCTCCTCTCCTCTCTTCTCCTCTCCTCTCCTCTCCTCTCCTCTCCTCTCCTCTCCTCTCCTCTCCTCTCCTCTCCTCTCCTCTCCTCTCCTCTCCTCTCCTCTCCTCCCCTCCCCTCCCCTCTACTCTCTCTTCTCTACTCTATTCTCTCTTCTCTTCTTTTTGTCTTCTCTCCTCACCTTTCCTTTCCTTTCCTTTCCTCTTCTCTTTTCCCTTCATTTTCATTGCTTTTCCCCTTCTCTTTTATTTTTATTTATTTTTATTGCCACCAGGGTTATCACTGGGTCTCAGTGCTGGAACTACAAATCCACAGCTCCCAGCAGCCACTTCATTTTTTTTCTTCCTCTTTCTACTTTATTTTTATGTGATAGGACAGAGAGATGCTGAGAGGGAAGGGGAACAACATTCATGAAGCGTTCTCCCTGCAGGTGGGGAGCTGGGGCTCAAACTGGATCCTTGTGCATGGTGATATGTGCACATTAACCGAGTGAGCTACCCCCTGGCCCCCCTTTTCTCTTTCTTTACTCTCTTTTTTAACCAGAGCACTGCTTAACTCTGGTTTATGGTGGTGTCAGTGATTGAACCTAGGAGCTTGAAGCCTCAGGCACAAAAGTCTTTTTGCAAAGCTATTATGCTATCTTTCCCATCCTGTGTTGTCATTTTTTTTTTAATTAGTGAGTTAATATTTATTTACAAAAGTATAAAATAACAGGGGTATCAATCCACACTTTTCCCACCGCCAGAGTTCTGTGTTTCTATTCCTTTCATTGGAAACTGCAGTAGTTCTTGCAAGATCACAGATACGGGTTGACTGTTAGTTCTATAACTATCTATTTATATTTATTTTATTATTTTTTATTTATAAAATGGAAACACTGATAAAACCATAGGATAAGAGGGGTACATTTCCACACACTGCCCACCCTCAGAGCTTCATATCTAATCTCCTCCCTTGATAGCTTCCCTATTCTTTATCCCTCTGGGAGTATGGGCCCAGGATCATTGTGGGATGCAGAAGGTGGAAGGTCTGGCTTCTGTAATTGATTTTATTTATATTTATATATATTCCCATTTTTCTATGGCTCTGTCTTTCTGAGTCACACCTACTACTTCTGAGTGTTTTTCTTCCTTTCTTTCTTCTCTCTCTGGGTTCTGATGGAATTGGAGTTCAGAGCCCTTTGGTCATTCCCCCACCCAGAGTATCATTCTTTGTAGTTTTCCAATATGACACTTTTCATTTTAAGATTTATGTTATCCCCATCCAAAAAGATCTGTGTACACATATGTTCTTGGCAGCACAATTTGTAATAGTCAAAACTTGGAAGCAACCCAGGTGTCCAACAACAGATGAGTGGCTGAGCAAGTTGTGGTATATATATATATGATGGAATACTACTCAGCTATAGAAAATGGCGACTTCACCATTTTCAGCTGATCTTGGATGGACCTTGAAAAAATCATGTTAAGTGAAATAAGTCAGAAACAGAAGGATGAGTATGGGATGATCTCACTCCCAGGCAGAAGTTGAAAAACAAGATCAGAAGAGAAAACACATGTAGAACCTGAACTGGAATTGGCTTATTGCACCAAAGTAAAAGACTCTGGAGTAGGTGGGGTGCATTGTTATATGGAAAACTGGGAAATGTTATGCATGTACAAACTACTGTATTTACTGTTGAATGTAAAACATTAATTCCCAATAAAGAAATTAAAAAAAAAAGATTTATGTTATCAATCACTAGAAAAGTAGATTTGGGGAGTGGGGGCGGGGGCTGGGGCAGGGTTGGACAGTGTTGCACCTGGTTAAGTGCATGTATTACCATGCACAAGGACCTGGGTTCAGGTCCAATTGGAGGGGGTAAATCTTCATAAGCAGTGAAGCAGGGTTGTAGACAGGCCTCTCTGTCTCACTCTCTCTCTCCCCATTCCTTCTCAGTGTCTCTATCCTAAATAAATAAATTAATAAAATGAGTAGACTGAGAGCAGAAAAAGATAAAAAGGGGGGCTTACTTAAGATAAAACACATATTTCTACCAGTCCTAGAATCTCTGGGGTGGGGTTCGCTTTCCTTCATTCTACTATCAATTTATACCAATTGATACTACAAGACCAGATCAGGTATCTGCTGATCTCAGCCTAATCAATGCAACCAGTACCACCTCGACATATTTCACTTCAGATTGTGTCCAGAGATGTCAGGCATGGAATGTTAACCCTCTAGTTCCATCACTCTGGTGAGACCTTTCCTAGTTCATAGGACTCCTTAATTCCATTTTGGGTAGCACACTTCCTAATAAAGCCACAGAACCTAGATATAGAACAGGTCCCATGAGATAGGGCATATGTACACATGTATCCATAAGTTAGGGGAAATATATATACCTTAAAGGAAAAGTACACAGCAGTTTGCAGTGCAATAAGTGCAATAAATGCAGCAAGTAAGTAGAAAGACCTAAAAAGACACCATAAAGTACCTAATCAAATAGTTTCTACTTAGACCTACTTCCAATTTCACTTCCCTCAACCACTCCAAGGCTAACCTTGTCAGACAAAGTAAGGACTACAAGCTGGATAATGGCAAGAGACCAGCAACTTTAATGATGGCTCTTTTGGTTACTACCAGGCCACCCCATCACCTGAGGCCCTAGTCAAGGAATCCTGGGATTCCCACACCGACATGATGGGCTTAGAACTCTATCAGATCCCTCTCTCTACCATTACTGTTCATCTCCATCAGGAATAACATAGTGAACCCTCTTGTGGGCCTTTACAGGATCTTGCCCTCAATGTGGGTCAACATTGGTAGAAACTGTCCCATTCTCCGAAGAGAGGTTGGGCTAACATACTCTACCACTCGAGGAAGATGGGTCCTGAAATAAATGAAGCCTAGAATATTCCTAGCTATGACCACAGAATGAAAGCTCAGACCTACAGAGATGCAGAGGTTACACAGGCTCCTGTGCTGAATATGGGCCCCAGATCAAATCGATGAGGTTTACAGTTAATGATATTTATATATTTTTCCCATATCTGGGAGCTACTCTCTTCCCTGACCCAGCTTTCTAGTCCTATTTCCAACTCTGACACCATATCCCCAGAGAATACCTTTAGCCCACCTTCATGTTAGCTGTCAGGCTCAGGAAAAAACAAGTAAATTCATGGGCCCCTTTAAATATACCTAAAATAGACCTACTAGCTTTTTCCAAAACAGAGACACTAAATCGCAGCTGCTATATTCTTACCTTTAGGTTCCTGACTACTAAACAGTAATAATCTGCTTTATATCTTAAATGCTTTTTCAGCCACCAAGTTGCAAATGCTACCATGATGCCAATCTGACTCCCCTGGGCAGAGGACCTCACCAATGTATCCTGGAACTCCACCTCTCAGAGCCCTGTCCCACTAGGGAAAGATAGAAACAGGCTGGGGGTATGGATCAACCTGCCAATGCCCATGTTCAGTGGGGAAGCAATTACAGGAGCCAGACCTTTCATCTTCTGCACCCCATAATGATCTTGGGTCCATGCTCCCAGAGGGATAAAGAATAGGAAAGCTATCAAGGGAGGGCATGGGATATGGAGTTCTGGTGGTGGGAATTGTATGGAATTGCACCCCTCTAGGGTCTTGGAGTTCTATGAAAATATTTATAATATTTCCATTTTATAAATAAGTTTTAAAAAAAGGAAGAGAAGGCAGGACCATAGGAAAAAAACGGGCAAAATTTAGATAGATTGTTATAGAGATAATAGTCAAACAATAATGAAAGTACATTGTATAGTTACTTGGAAGAACAAAACTGGAGCCAGATTAAAGGGAAATGTATAGTCCAAAATGCATAATTTGGAAAAGTTGAAAAACTGTGACTTTAAACTTCCCAATTAAAAGTTTAAAAAGATCAGCAAAATTCAAATAATGTGTAGAGGAAAGCATAAAAAACAGAAATGGATATAATAAAAATTAACATTGTTGTTAAATCTAGTAAGATTAAGAAAATTCTAGTAAGGTTAGCCAGGTCAAAACAAATAGAAGTTGTAAGTTATCATCATTAAAGATAAAAAATGTATCAGTATAGAGGAGATCAGTAAGAAAATACTTTCAACAAATGCATGCTTATAATAAATTATAGATGCCTAAGAAGTGACTTACAAACATAACTCAGAAGTAATGGGAAACCTAAATGAATATGTGTCCATTCAATTGAATCAGAAGTTATGAAATTCCCCCAAAATAAATAGCAGGCCCAAATAACTTTACAATTTCTACTGTATACCCATGATTCAAGCATTTCTTATCTTATACAAGCTCTTCCAGATGATAGAAATCGATTGCTGCCTCTTTGTCAAAACATATTATCCTCTTCTTCCTAAGCAGGAAACTAGACTACATGTCCCAGCTTCCCATACCATTAGATGAAGCCATGTGCTGAGTTCTAACCAATGGAATTTAAGTGGAAGTGATGTCACAAACCCTCTCCCCACCCCCCACATGTCTTTCTCCATATTCTTTACACAGTTCGATTCACTGAGATTGAGATAGTGGGAGAGGGGATGGTGGTGGCACACCTAGTAGAGCACACATTACCATGCACAAGGACCTAGGTTTAAGCTGTTCCCCACCCACATGCAGAAGTTTCTTATGTGTTGGAGCAGTGATGCAGTTGTCTCTCCTTTTCTTTGTCTCTCCTCACTTTTCTATCTCTCTGTTTCTCATCCTCCATCAAAATGGTCACCAGGGAAAGTAAAGTTGTTGTACACTCACCCAGCCCCAGTGATAACCCTGGTAGAAAAAAAAATTTACAAGGAACTTTGAAAAATAGAGGCCATCATGGATCTAATTGGCATTTATAGAACATTCACTCCAAGTAAAATGAAAGCTTATCAGTATTTGTGGGATGCCTCTACAAAAATACTTAGGGTGATATCTAGAGCTGCAAAATGCAATACTAGTGGCTGGGAAGGTGACTCAGTGGGTAAAGCACATTCCTTCCATATATGACAAATTAGTGTTCTGATCTCTCTCTTAGAAAAACTAAGTATGTAAATGTGCAATAATAGAAAAATAAGTGACTGACCATAACAACTAGAATAAGTAGAGAAAATCTTGCCCAACGTAAATCATAGATGTCAAAAATAAGTGAGGACCAATAAAATAGAAAATAAAAATAAAGGAAATTGGTGAAACCCAAAGCTGATTCTTTGACATCAATAAAATTGATGTGCTACCTGTAACAGTCAAAATTTAGAAACAGAATGTTTACTGATAGGCGAATGACTAAAGAATTTAGAGTACTAGTTAGCTGTTAAAAAAAAAAAGATGAAATAATTTTTTGTTAAAAAATGAATGGAATTGTAAGGAATCATACTATGTGAAGTAAGCCAGGAGGACAAATACTTAAGATAATACTTATCTTGTCTTAGGTGGAACTCAAGTAATAAAGAAAGGGAAAATACATGGCAAAACTTTAATAAAGTGATATTTCAGTAAATCCAAGAATTCAAAATGTAGTTGGCAAGAGGGGGGTCTAAAGGGTTTGAGACCCTCTGCATCCTCTAACAGAGGAAGATGATGATGTGATAGAGGCTGTGATGTACTGACCTAGGGAGTAGTGAAACTCTCTCTGGAACAAGTCTTGAAATCAACATTTCTTCAACAAAGTTACTAAAAATTAATAAACTTCTATACAGTTGCTAACACATATTTTGGAGAGATGTGAAATTGTATTCCTGAAATAACAGACTTGTAACACATTTCCTTTTTTCAAAATGTGGTCAGTAAAATAGTTCACCTAATAGTGGACCTGCTTTGCCATGTGCATAACCTAGATTCAAGCCCATTCCATTGTCTTTTGCTTGTTTGTTTGAATGCTTGTTTTTTGTCATCACTTGGGCTTTACTGTTATAGGCCAACATTTTCAGATAGAGACAGGAAAATCTCACAACTCTGAAGTTTCCTCCTGAACCCTTGCAGTGGAAGCAGGGGTCAAACCTGGGCCATGAGCATGACTAAGTAAGCGTACTCTTCAAGTGAGGTGTAATGTGATGAGCAAGATAAGGGTTCTGGGGCTTATCTTTTAGTTGAAAGGAACAAATAATAAACATATAAGTAAATAAGATATTGTTAGAAACTAATAAAAATTGGAGTAGGGCACCAAAGTTAAAATTTTGGGGTGGAGGGTGAGGGTGGGTGTTCGACTTCACTGGGGGGAGAGGAAGGATGGGATGGGACACAGTCTTTTGGTGGTGGGGATGGTGTTTATGTACGGTCCTATTAACTTGTAGTCATATAAATCACTAACTAATAAGAGAGGGGAAAAATTAATTGAATATCTAAAATTTCTAATGCACAGACCATAGGTTGAGTCTTTGAAATGTTAACTCTCCTAAAAACTTAGACCAGGGAGAACAGAAGCAACTGGTGGCATTACTCTATAAGACACAACTATATACAAATAATGTCAAAGGAATAAATTATGGTGATGTTGTGCATGATACAGCAAATTCTAACAAAGGGATTTTCAAAGTTAACCCAATTGCCAAATAATGTGATTATAGCAATAACTATCTATTGCCTTCTTAAACCATAAGGCAGCAGGAACCTCCTGCTTCCTCTGTAGAGTCTATACTTCCCCCAGTCCTGGAACCTCTAGGGTGGGACTCACTTTCCTGCATGCTTCTCTCAATTTGTATCAAATGATATTACATCTTCCGGTCCCAACTTAATCAATGCAACAAGTACCACCTCAGCATGCTTCACTTCAGACTATGTCCAGAGATGTCAGGCATGGAATGTCGACCCTTCAGCTTCATTACTCTGGTGAGACTTTTCCTTTCATAGGGTTCTCTAATTCCATTCCAGGTGATTCACTTCCTAACAAAGTCCAAAAACCTAGATATAGATCTAGTCCTGTGATATAGAGCATATGTTCACATGTATGCATAAATTAGGGCCAAATATATACCTGAAAGCAAAAAGTACACAATACTCTGCAGTGAGTCAGTATAAAGTTCCTAATGAAATAGTGTCTACTTGGATTTAGATACCCTCCTCACCTACTTCCTATTACACTTCCCACACTCACTCCAAAGCTAACCTTAGCAAAGCAAGGACTGCAAAAGCTGAATAAGGGCAAGAGACTGGCATACTTTAACAATGACTCTTTAGTCACTCAGGTCACCCCACCAGCTGGGGCCCTATTCTGGAAGTCCTGAGATTCCCAAACAGACATGATGGGCCTAGACCTCGAATAAATCCCTCTCTCCATTGTTACTGGTCAACTCTATTAGGAACAACAAAACAGACTCCTTTGTGGGTCCCCAAAGGACCTTGACTTCAATTTGGATCAACAACAGTAGAGAATGTTCCATCCTCTGAAGAGAGGCTGGACAACGTACTCTATGCTACACCTGAGGTAGATGGGTCCTGAAATTGCGGCAGCTTGGAATGCTCCTACTCATGACCATAGAATGTAAGCTCGAATCTACAGGGATGCAGAGGTCACATAGGCTCCTAAGCTGAATATGGGCCACAAGATCAGATTCAATTGATGGGGTTTACAGTCAACAATATTTATACACCTTTCCCATATTTGGGAGCTACTTTCTTCCCTGATACAGTTTTCTGGTCCTTTTTCCAGCCATGACATCATCTCCCCAGACAATAACTTGGATCCACTTGCATATCAGATGTCAGGCTCAGAAAAAAAAAGAAAAAAGAAAAAAAAAAGGGTCTTTGGAATATAACTAAAATAAGCCTACTAGATATCTACAAAATGGAGACCCCCAACTATTCATCTGCACTATTCCAGTCTTTAGTTTCATCTTTAGTCAACAATTTGTATGGCTTTATATGTTAACTCTTCTTTCAGCCACAGTGTTCCAGATGCTAACATGATGCCATTCAGTCTTCCCTGGGCAGACAACTCCACCAATGTGTTCTGGAGCCCCACTTCCCCTGAGCCCAGCCCCACTAGGGAGAGAGACAGGCTGGGAGTATGGATTGACCTGTCAACATCCATGTTTAGCAGAGAAGCAATTACAGAAGACAGACCTTCTACCTTTTGCATCCCATAATGACCCTGGGTCCATGTTCCCAGAGGAATAAAGAATAGGAAAGCTATCAGGGGAGGGGATGGGATATGGAGTTCTGGTGGTGGGAATTGTGTGGAGTTGTACTTCTCTTATCCTATGGATTTCATCAGTGTTTCCTTTTTATAAATAAAAAGAAAGAAACTAATAAAAACCACAAGGAAGGCACTTAAGAACTAGTGGAAGTCTGTAATTTTGTAAACCTATATTAAATCAGTTATAATATTTTTAAAAAACTGGGAAAAATTGTGAAGACTACCTCAAGAAGCTATGTATTCTTATACTATCATCCACAAAAAGATCTGAATTAGCGCTTTGTAAGGTATCCTATCTATTCAGCCAGTCAGTAATTAGGACATTTTCTTTTACAGAGCTAAGGAGTATTGTTTAAGGATGTAGAAGTATTATAGAGGATATTGAACACTGAGACACTAATAAAAATAACAGTTCTCTTGACTTTCTCTGAAGTAGTCTTCTAGTTAGACCACTAAAGTTTCCTTTGTATATTTCTAGGTTCCTAGATTTTCTTACTTCTTCCAAAAGGTGAGTGGGATCATATGTCAAAAGATAAGTGTGGGGGCCAGGTGGTGGCACTGCTGGTTATGTACACACATTACAGTGAGCAAGGACCTGGGCTCAAGCCCCCAGTCCCCACCTGCAGGAGGAAAGCTTCACAAGTGGTGAAGCAGGGCTGCATGTGTCTCTCTCCTTCTCTATCACCCCCTTCCCTTTCAATTTCTGGCTGTCTCTATCCAATAAATAAAGATAACAACAACAACAACAAAAGATTAAAAAAGAGATAAGTGTGAATTTCCTGTTCGGGCATAAGTCCTTTAATACTAGTTTTCCTCACTTTAATTACACAGCTTATTCACTAGGTTAATTATTTGCTTTTATCCTTGCATTTGTAGCATCCTCTGGTGGGTATTAGTTTATTTAATAGTTTTTGAGAACCTATTTATGATTTTTTCAGAAATAAAATTTATAGCACTTGGGGACAGCAAGAAAATTATAGCTTCATTGATTTCTTTTTCTTTCTTTCTTTTTTAAGAGCATTCTTCAATTTTGGTTTATGGTGGGATTAGAGATTGAACATACGAGAGTTTGTTGTAAATTACACATAGTCATATCCATGTATGCTTCTTTTTCTTTTCCTTTTCCTTTTTTTTTTTTTTTTTTTACCAGAGCACTTATCAGCTCTAGCTTATGGTGGTGCAGGGGACTGAACCTTGGACTTTGGAGCCTAAGGTGTGAGAGTCTCTTTGCATAACCATTGTGCTGTTTAACCACCCCCACACCCATGGATGCTTATTATATCAAAGAGCTAAAGAGGAAGTAGGATTCAAGTCAGAAGTCAATGTTGCATAACTTAAGTGTAGGTTTAAAGAAAGAAATAAGTGCTTAGAAGCCAAAGAAGGAACTCTATAGAGGTTCTAAGTCCCTATCAGACTCTGCTATATGGGCATGAAAAACAAAGCTTCATAATAAGATAAGTGCTTAGCCAGCATAGAAGAGAGTCACCAGGACAGTTTTAGGCTTTTCTGAGATCTTTTCCATAACTGCCACTCTCTAATAGTTTCAAGTTAGGAATCTCTCCTACATTAACACTTTAAGATTGATGCTCTGATTGCCATCTAAAATGTGACTAAAAGGTCGGGTCAGGCGGTAGCGCAGCGGGTTAAGCGCACGTGGCGCAAAGCACAAGGACAGGCATAAGGATCCTGGTTAGAGCCCCTGGCTCCCCACTTGCAGGGGAGTTGCTTCACAGGTGGTAAAGCAGGTCTGCAGGTGTCTATCTTTCTCTCCACCCTCTCCATTTCTCTCTGTCCTATCCAACAGTGACAACAATAAAACAAGGGAAACAAAAGTGAATAAATAAAGTCAAGTGACCATTTTAAAAATTAAAAAAATAATAATAAAATTTAACTAAAGCTAACACAATAAACTGCTACATGATAACATGTTAGCCAAGTTGACTAAATGTTGTTTTTATGTCTTCAAATACTACCACTGTAAGTACTGCCACTTTCCCTGCTTCCATTCCTTTCTAATCTTAACAAGAAAATCCAAGGTAAAATAGGCAATCATGTTATCTAAGTTCACTACACATTTTGAAAGTATCAAAATTTACTGTAAACTAATTTTATCTAGCAAAATAACAAGAGGGAAAATTAAGCAGACTAATTTATTCCACAACAGACTGAAACTAGAGAACCTTTGCAAATTAGATCAATACAATTAGCAAACTTTATTACAAGAAACCTTTTATATACATCTACATACATTAAATATTTTGTTATTTATATACCTTCATTTAATTTTAAATATGTGAAAAATCTCATTATATTTAGTTTTATAATGGTATTTATAAATGCTTTCTTGACCCAGTTTTGAGGCCCTGGCTAGAGGCCAGTTAGTTCTCTTTTGTGAGTCATCAATTAAGTTCAAACCACAACAATCTCCCTGTAAGGATCTTCTATACCAGTTCATTTTGGCTTTAGGAATAGACAGCAGATAACCAAGGCTAGCTAGTATATTCCACATTTTTCAAACTGTCCATTCTATGTCTTCTTACCCCAGCCCACCTTATTCCTTCCTATAGAAAGTAGAATAATTTCCACCTTCTGCACTCATAAAGACCTTTGGTCCATACTCAGAGGGATAAAGAATAGAGAACCTTCCAATGGAGGGGATGGGATATGGAACTCTGGTGGAGGGAGTTGTATGGAATTGTACCCCTCTTATCCCACAACCTTATTAATCATTATTAAATCACTAATAAAAGAAAAGAAAGTAGAATAAAGGCATTTGCCCACTGGTCCAGTCTCTGTCTCATGACTGACCTGGTGTTTCCCTAAAGCAGATCTGTGCCACATGCTTTTTTTTTTTCCAGGGAGCTGTGAGTATAACCAACTGTAAAATTCTTTCTGACTTCTTTCTTTGTATCTGCAATTAAATTATTGTACGTCATTCAATGTAAGATGGTTACAACAGGCACCAGTAATAGTTATTGAATGGGACTGAAACTGACACAGTGAATAAAGCTTTGGATTCTCCAGCATGAAGTCCCAAGTTTGATCCTCCACATAACGTATGACAAAGTGATGTTCTGGTTCTCTGTCCCTCTCTCTTTTTCTCTCTCATTAACAAATAATAAAATAAAATAAGTTGATGATAGGGTCAATTTTTCAATAGGCAACTATTACTATTTGCTTAGGGACTGTCACATACAGACAATGAAAAAAACAATAAGACATGAGCATATTCAAAGAAAAGTTTAATATAAAATTTAAGATACACATGATAAATGAGCAGAATTTATCTTTCTCAAGTTTTCACCTTCTATATTATCCCTAATTAATTTTCTTTCTCCCTGTTTTCTTTTTTTTAATTTTTTAAAAATATTTATTTTATTTATTTATTCCCTTTTGTTGCCCTTGTTGTTTTATTGTTGTTGTTGTTGGATAGGACAGAGAGAAATGGAGAGAGGAGGGGAAGACAAAGAGGAGGAGAGAAAGATAGACACCTGCAGACCTGCTTCACCACCTGTGAAGCGACTCCCCTGCACGTGGGGAGCCAGGGTTCGAACCGGGGTCCTTATGCTGGTCCTTGTGCTTTGCACCACCTGCGCTTAACCCGCTGCGCTACAGCCCAACTCCCTCTCCCTGTTTTCTATTATTTTGCTTTCACCTTCCTGACTGTGGTTACAGAAACACTCACTGCTCCAGTCTGGGTTGTTTAGAAAGCTTACTCCTGTATCTGTAGGGAAACTTCTAGGGTATGCTATGATGGCTTAGACTCAAGAAGTTGGCTCTTCCACAGAAAACAAATGTTACAGCAAAGTAACTCAATAAATGTTATCAAAGGAGAGCTGGTATTTCTGGTAAAGAAAGGAACATCACTATCTGAAGGTTGGTGACTGAGTGTAGATACCAGGAGTAGGAGGGGAGACAGAGAAAGACTTGAGCAGAAATAGGGGCATTGCATTTCTGGTGGGCACCATATCTGCAACCACTTTGAATCCATGAGGCAGATTTAAAGGGCCAGTATGGAACCACTCAGTCACCAAGTGCCTTGAGAAGAGAGAGAGAAGAAGAGAGTGAGGAGCTTGGGACTGCTATTTAGAGCTGTAGGAACCACAGGCCTCTGAGCAAAAACTTTGGAAACCATTTGGCATACTCAGGGAACTGAATACTGTACCCTTGTGGCAGCAGGGGTACCAACCAAACTGACAGGTTAGTTCTATTCCCCACATAACACTGAGGGCTCTTCCTCTTCCTTTTTCCTCAAAAACCATAAATAAATAAATAAATAAATAAATAAATAAATAAATCACGTTATTCCCTCAGCTCAATCCTTTGAGTCCGTTAGAAACTTACCCCCACAACTTTTTTCTTAAATTCCCTATATATTTTTTAAAATATTTTATTTATTTATTTATTTATTAATGAGAAAGATAGGAGGAGAGAGAAATAACCAGGTATCACTCTGGCACATGTGCTTCTGGGGATCGAATTCAGGACCTCATGCTTGAGAGTCCAAAGCTTTATCACTGCACCACCTCCTGGACCACTTAAATTCCCTATCTTCTTCCTCATGTTCATTAAAGATTTTTAGTGAGTAAATTTGCTATGGGTTTGAAAGTCTGAAAAGATCTTTATTTCACTATCACATTTAAAGACTAACAATCTGGCATAGTACTTCAGGATCAAAACTATTTTCTCTCAGAATGTTGAAGACATTACTCCACTGCTTATTTGTCTAGGGTTGCTGATGAAAATTCTGCTGCCAGTAACAGTAAAATTTCTTCATCTAACAATATTTTTTTCTTCTCTGGAGAATTCCAGAAAATTGTTTTTATTCTTGAAGTCATGAAAGTATTTCCCTTCTCTTGTTTCTTTATCTAGTTTATCATCTCCATTCTTTCCTGTTACTTATGTATGAATGCTGCAACTTCCACATTGCATTTACACACAACTGAAGTTTTCTTACAACATACATTTAATGAGGCATTTACTTCAGCCAGTGAGTTGGACTTGAATTTTTTTGTGTGGGGGGTGCAGCAGATGGTGCACCTGGTTGAGTGCACACACTACAATATGCAAGAACCTAGTTCAAGCCCCTGGTCTCCATCTGCAGAGGCAAAGCTTCAAGAATGGTGAAGCAGGGCTGCAGGTGTCTCTCTGTCTTTCTCCCTCTCTTTCCCTCCCTTCTCAATTTCTCTGTATCTATCCAATAACAAATAAGTAATATAAAATAAGCATAAAAGAAAGTGTTTTATAAATTAAGAAATTAGTTTTGTAAATTAATATTAATTTACAAAAGGTAAATTACACATAACCCTATGACTTCATCCAATTATCTCTCCCTTTTTCATCCTCTTTCTCTGGGACCTGACAGAGCTTGAGTTCAGAGCCCTCTTATCCTATTCTTCCTACCAGTTCTGCCCAACTGGAAGTATGCATCAAAGTTGTTTTGGGGGTGCAGAGGTAGGAGATTTGGTTCCTTCTCCCCCCCCTTCCCTATCTTTCCCTAGTAGGGTAGAGCTCTGGAGAGGTGAGGTTCCAGGACACATGCATGAAATTGCCCAGAGAAGTTAGGGTGGAATCATGATAGTATCTGCAACTTAAGTTTCTGAAGGGTGGTGGAACATAAAGTGAGACAAAATGGTTAATGAGCAGGACCCAAAAAATCAGAACAGAGCAGGTGAGATCAGGAATCTGAGGGTGGAAGAAAGCTAGGAGGTCCACCCTAGACATGTTTCCAAGTGCCCACGCCTATGGTAGTCCCTGCATGAGTTTGGTAACTAGCACGGAATTGGATAAGTACATTGTCTGAAAAAGTGGTGTCAGAGTAGAGAAAAGGGCTAAAAAGTTGGATTAGGGTGGAGAGTAGCTTCCATTCTTGAAAATATTCTGTGGGTAGAATTAACTATTTACCTCCACCCACCTGACCCAGAGTGTATATATATATGTATACACACACACACACACACACAAATATATATATTTATATCCCAGGGCCTGTGTAGCCTCTGAGTCCCTATTGATCTGAGCTTGCAGCTCACCTCTGGGATCAGTGCTGAACTTGAAATTTACCACTTCATTTTTTTATTGCTAAATTCTATTTTGAAGTTTTGTTTTTTTTTAACAGATTTGGTTGTTAATCTGAAGGTTTTGCACATGTGTTCTACCACTAAGTCATCTTCCCAACCCAATTTTTATTATATATATATTTCATCCTCCAGGGTTATTGCTGGGGTTCAATGCCTGCACTACTAATCCACTGCTCCTGGAGGCCATTTTTTCCCTTTAGTTGCCCTTGTTGTTCATCAGTGCTGTTGTTACTATTATTGTTGTCGTCGTTGTTGGATAGGACATAGAGAAATGGAGAGAGGAGGGGAAGACAGAGAGGGGGAGAGAAAGATAGACACCTGCAGATCTGCTTCACCGCCTGTGAAGCGACTCCCTTGCAGGTGGGGAGCCGGGGGGCTCTAACCGGGATCCTTCCGCCGTCCTTGTGCTTTGCGCCACCTGCGCTTAACCCGCTGCGCTACCGCCTGGCCCCCTCATTTTTAAAAATATTTATTTATTTATATATTTATTCTCTTTTGTTGCCCTTGTTTTACTGTTGTAGTTATTCTTGCCGTCGTTGTTGGATAGGACAGACGGAAATGGAGAGAGGAGGGGAAGACAGAGAGGAGAGAGAAAGATAGACACCTGCAGACCTGCTTCACCGCTTGTGAAGGGACTTCCCTGCAGGTGGGGAGCCTTAAACCAGTTGGTGTGCTTCGTGCCACATGCGCTGAACCCACTGCGCTACCTCCCGATTCCCCCCCTCAATTTTTATTATATATTTTTATGAAAGAGAGAGAGAGACGAAAGCACTGCTCTCTTATCCATGGAATCCTACATGTCTTTCTCATTGGTACTCTCCTTTGGAGCTATTAATCAAGTCCAGGAACCAAAATGTGGAAGGATGTGTTCTAACTGCTGAGACAACCTGCATACTACTTATTTAAATGTTTTAGTATTAAGAAACAGTATTTAAAGAGACTGACAATGTTCATTCACACAGAGGAAAACCACCGTGTTCTCGGGTTTATTTAGCAGTTTAATAGTGATTGGGACAATTTCATTACCTCACAAGCACTTCTTCCTTTTACCTAAGGTCTTGAATGAACAAACATAAAATTTTAATCTTGATGATGGGTTAATCTAGTTCATTAAGATGCTAAAAATATCTGCTATATTATTATTTCTTTTTTATATTAATTTATCTGTCTTGTTTATCTGGCATAAGAGTTTTTTGGTTTTCAAGTTTTAAATCTACCAGGAGAAAAACATACTTTGCATTTATAAGAAATTTTCCTAATATAGTGCAATGTTGTAGTTAAAAAAAATACATTCATGAGAAGGCTTTCCTTTGGCTTTAGGAACTTATTTGGGAGATGTGGGTGAAAACTTTTTTTATTTTTATTTATTTCCTTTTGTTGCCCTTGTTTTATTGTTGTAGTTATTACTGTTGTTGTTATTGATGTCATCATTGATGGATAGGACAGAGAGAAATGGAGAGAGGAGGGGAAGACAGAGAGGGGGAGAGAAAGATAGACACCTGCAGACCTGCTTTACTGCCTTGAAGCGACTCCCCTGCAGGTGGGGAGCCGGGGGCTGGAACCAGGATCCTTACTCCAGTCCTTGTGCTTTGCACCACTCCCTGGGTGAAAACTTTTTTTCACAATGTCCTCAATATTTCAACATAAGACTGTATTTAAAATTCATATTCTTTGCCAATTTAAATGAATGTAGGAATTTCAGCTTTTATTTTTTGTTTTTTCACTTTTATTTTTTATTTGTAAAATGGAAACATTGACAAAACCATAGGATAAGAGGAGTATATTTTCACATATTGCCCACCCCCTGAGCTCCATATCCAATCTCTTCCCCTGATAGCTTCCCTATTCTTTATCCCTTTGGGAGTACACAATAATTTCAGCTTTTCTTGAGCAAGTTCTGAAGTTGCTGCTCTACTTTTGCTTGTTTAAGTTAAATAGTTGTTCAAAAACCTTCCAAAGGTTCTTTGAGTTACCCTGTGTATGTTTGTTCTGTTACAATCAAAGCTACATTTCTGTAACTTCGTGACACTCTTGAACTTCGGCTGAGCTTGATTTCACAGAGGTTAGGAAAGCTGAAGAACTTGTACTTTCCCTTTTTGGGTAAATTTTGGTAAATGGTGTAACTGAAGATTCTTGCCAAGTGTTTCTACCATTTATTAAACTACTTAAAAACCATAATCCTCCATGACATACTTTAAATAAAACACTGTGAGGTTTTTTCCCTTTATTTTCTTGTTAAACACATAAGACATTTACTTTGGGGGGAAACAGCATGATGGTTATGCAAAGACACTCTCATGCCAGAGTCATTAGGTCAAAACTCTAATTTCCTCCCTAGCACTTACAAATTAACCTGCACTGATACTTATCTTTATTTCATTCTTTCTGGTCTCTGTGGAATAAGCTTCCTTCTATTTAAAATTTAATGTTCTAGAGAAGCACAGGAGACATTAATCATCATTTCACTTCTCTCTTTCTTCTGTACTGTTCCTCCTTCCTTCCTTGGTGATCTTTTCTTTTAACATATAAGCATAATATTTGAAAACTTTTTAGATTTTCTTTCTTCATTTCTTTACTTCTATATAGTTATTTATTTATTTATTCATTCATTCTTTTATTTGGAGACAGAGAGGCAGTGAGGTAGAAAAAGACTGAAAAAACAAACAAACAAACAAAAAAAAAACAGCATGAAGCTCCCTGGGGGCCAGGCACGAACCCGGGTCTTGCACATGACAAAGCAGTACTCTATCCAAGTGCTATATTTCACCAGCCTAGTCTCTTGTATTTTCAAGACAAATCCTTTGCTATTCTTCCTAGTCAAGCATCTTGGAAAAGTTGTTCACATTACCTCTGCTTTTCTAATTCTCAGTCCCTTCCCAAGTCATTTCAATATTATTTCTGTTCATGCTATTTTACCAAAGCTGCTCTCACTAAGACCACCATTAATCTCTACTTTACCACTGCCAAGTAGATACCATCTTACAGTAATGACACTTCTCATGCCTCCATCATACTTACCATTCTTTTTTTTTTCCTGAGCCTCTGTTCTATAATTTTCTTCAGGTTTTCAATCCTTGCTAATATACTTATCAGAATGATCTAATACTCATCTCCCAAATGTTATAGATCCTGAAGACTATTTTGGATTTTTTGTCTGCTTTTCCTCCTAATAATGAGGTAATTCATCTGAATCTGTGACTTTAACTACAGATCCTATATGCTGATAACTCATTAAACTTTATTTTCAGTCTAGTTCTCCAGTCCAGGCTTCAGAATCTGTCATTCATCTAGCTATCACAATTCTCTTACGAGTATCTATAAAAATCCTCAAAGTCAATATGATGAAAATTAAGCTCAAATTTGCTTCTGCATATATAGGACTCACTTTAGCCAGTAATAAACAAACCATCTTCCACACAAATAACCAAGGTTTGTCTCAATCCAGGTTCTTCAGTGGAACACAGAAAATTATTTAAGTAACTAATTTTTTCAGCTTTTATAAGGATTGGTGCATAACTAGTGCTATTTCAGATGCATAAGAAATTCATTATCATGGTCCAGGAGGTGGCACAGTGGATAAAGCATTGGACTCTCAAGCATGAGGTCCTGAGTTCAATCCCGGCAGCACATGTACCAAGTGATGTCTAGCTCTTTCTCTATCCTCCTATGTTTCTCATTAATAAATAAATAAAATCTTTTTTTAAAAAAAAAAGAAATTCATTATCTATAGTGGTTGTCTTGGGGTATAATGGCTTAGTTCCTTCATTGACATAGGTACTCATTTACCTTGTGTATAACTGTACACAAAGCTAGATATATTTTCCATTTAACTCTAGTATCTATATTCCACCCTTCTTTGTTTGCTTATGATATCATCATTTTTCCATTGAATTGCAACAATAGCCCATATTTCTGGGCTGCCTCATATATAACCTTTTAGTGTGATTTCTTGACATTTTTCTACAGTTTTATTATTCGAAAGCCATACTATACTATACGCATCTCCTAGCATATAATTTTTTTTTCTCTCAAGAAGTCTCTGTGCCTTTGGTTTTTGTTTTCTCTCACTGACGTTCCTTTCATCAAGCTATTTGCTATTTAATTATTAAAAAAAAAAGGTATGAGCACACATTCTTTGAAAGGGTTCACACAGGGACCAGGTGATGGCACACCTGGTTGAGTGAACATGTTACAATGCCCAAGGACCCTAGCTTAAGCCCACTGATCCCTGTCTGCAGATGTCTCCCTGTCTCGTTTCCTCTCTATTTTCCCTTCCACCTTGATTTCTCCCTGTGTCCATTCAATAAATAAATAAATAAAATATTAAAAAGTAAAATTTAAAAAGGGTTCACACAACACAAAATAATATACAAAAATGTTATTTCGTTGTCTTGATCTCCCTTCTTTCAACTTCTTACACACACACAGATATTTACTTGACTATCCATACATAGCTATTTTAAGAGTCTTATCTGTAACATTTTAGATGAGTTTTACTTATTTATCAACTATAAGCTTATATACATTGCCCCTTAAAGAAGTTTTTTTTTACTATCATAGGATGAATTAAATCCTCCTATTTACTTTTATAAACGATTGAGTTTACCTTTCTCAGAGTAATATATTTTAGTCATTTAACTTTTGGTTATAAAGCCTAAATTGCTGAGAGTGAGACTTTTTTCTAACCTTTATGCTATGCAGCTTGTCACAGCATTACATGCAGAATTTATTGAAGGGTAAGTTGTACTGATATGATTCTCACATTGGTCTAATGAAAAGACAAAAACAATTTAGGGAAAGGAGCCAGGAGTCAAGTTAGAAATACCATCCAGGAGGCGAGGCAGTAGTGAGAGCAATGATCTTGTTGATACAAGGTTCCAAGTTTAACCACCAGTATGGCACATGCCAGCATGGTACTGTCGTTCTCTTTCTCTGTGACTCTCCCTCCCAATAAAAAATGTAAATAGATCTTTAAGGGAGAAAAATATATCCAAGGCCTAGAGATAGTTCATTATTAACTGTGTGACTTACTATGTAAGAAAGCCTAGCCCTGAGTATTGACAGCACATGGGAGCACCATGGATGCCACATGGAGTGCCATAGCTAGTGGAGCAGTGTTGTAGTATCTTTCATCTCCCTTTTCTTTTTTTTTTTTTTCATATTTATTTATTTTTCTTTTGTTGCCCTTGTTGGTTTTTATTGTGGTTGTAGTCATTATTGTTGTTGTTATTGATGTAGTCGTTGTTGGATAGGACAGAGAGAAATGGAGAGAGGAGGGGAAGACAGAAAGGGGGAGAGAAAGATAGACACCTGCAGACCTGCTTCACCGCCTGTGAAGCGACTCCCCTGCAGGTGGGGAGCCAGGGGCTCGAACCAGGATTCTTATGCCGGTCCTTGAGCTTTGCACCACCTGCGCTTAACCCACTGCGCTACCGCCTGACTTGCTCATCTCCCTTTTCTGTCGCTCCTTCCCTTCTAACTCTTTTTCTATTTCTCTAAAATAAAAAGAATGACAAAATTTGGCCTGGGGAGGGTACTCAGTTATGTATGAAGCCCCAGTTTCATTCCCCAGTGCTGCCTTAGAAAACAAAAACAATGATTGGGAGGCAGGGCCAGCATGGCCAAATAGACTAGGTTCCGTATTTCCTCCTCCTGTATCAATAGCAGAACTACAATTCATAGAAATGAAGCTTCCACAACAAGGAACAAAAATTTAGCATCCAGGTGGTGGACACACAAAGAGACACTCCTCTTTAAGAAAAACAGTTCTTCTTCACAATAGCTACCACAATCAAGTGTAGGCCTTTAATCTGGTGAGCAGTGGGCAAGGCATTCTGAATTCCCAGCACACCAATCCTACTACAGTTCTGTGCCTAAAACTTTATAACAACAGGAAATGAAAAACTAAAAGCCACAAACCAGATTGAAGTCATAATGGCAGTCTTCCCAACAACCACTGCAGTCTATTGAGAGCAAGTCTCCCTGAAGGAGGCTATATTGAAATTCAGTCTCCACATTAATGTCATTGCCCTGGTGAGTATGGGGTTCTTTGACTGTTGCAAGAAAGAATTCAGGGATAAGTCAGTATATTTGAAGTCACATTTATTAAAGAAGGAAGGAACAGAGTAAAGTAGTAAAGCAGAAAGCATCAGTGAGTCAGCTCAGAAAAAAAATGAGCACCAGGTTTATTTGTTCCTAACCATATCTAGTGTTTTAGGAATTTGGAGGAGGTGTAATATTCAAATTGACTCTTCCCTGTTTTCTTATGGTTGAAGGTGACTTTATCAGCTTTCCATAGTTTTTATTCTAGGCCCCAAGACCAGTCAGCTCAGGGAAGTTACTGTCAGCAATTCTCTCTCTCTCTCTCTCTCTCTCTCTCCCTTTAGTTCCTTTCTAACAAACTTCTAAAGCAGTGGAGATCACTTTGTTCTTTTCCTTCTATCAGTAGTTCAGCTTATTTGAGCCAAAGGACCAAGGAAGGGATCTAAAGGGACAAGCTCACTTTTTAGAGCTTCATAAAATCTTTCTTTTACATGGCAATGAAGTCATCTCCCATTATGCATTGCCTCTCTGATAAACCTAACTCTTTATCAGACACTGAGGACATATTCCAGGAGTTCTTCCTAGCTGACTCACTGCCTGCCATCTTTTTTGTTAGTGATTTAATATCAATTTACAAGGTTGTAAGATAATAGGGGTATGATTCCATTCAGTTTCTACCACCTGAGTTCTGTGTTCCATCTACTCCATTGGAAACTTCCCTATTGTTTATCCCTTTGGGAGTTAGGACCAAAATTCTTTTGGGGGGTCTAGAAGGTGGGAGTTCTGACTTCTGTAATGGCTTCTCTGCTGGACATGGGTGTTGGCAAGTCAATCCATACCCCAGCCTGTTTCTATCTTTCCCTAGTGGGATAGAGCTACGAAGAAGTGAGACTTTGGGTCACATTGATGAGGTTACCTGTGCAGGGAAGTCAGGATGGAGTCATAGTAGCATGTTGAACTTGGTCAGCCTGCCAAATTTTGTCCCCTACTATTCCCAGAGTGGCACTAGCAGCACTGTTGCTGAAGTGGAAAAGAGAATTTCATGACAAAGAAAGAGTTAACTAACCAAACTGTAGGGAGGAGAGAAGCCCCAGATAACAGGAGATCTTGAGAAAGGTATCCCCTGCCCCACTGGTGTCTTATCCTGACAGGTTATGAAGCTCCTAAGTCCTGAAGCTAAACTTTCCCTAGACACAGCTATGCAGGGAAATGTAACAGTAACTAAGGCACCTGACCCTGAGCAATGGGTACAAGTCCTGCCCCCTTAACCTTTCAGCCTCTGCTTCTGTGATGATGCTTTCTACTCTCAGCCTGCAGCCCCCTGTAGAAACTATTGGATAGCATACTCTGCCTATCACCCAAGGATGACGGGTCCTGAAAATGGTGCAGCCTGGAGTATTCCTAGCCGTGACCATGGAATTGAGTTCAGACCTATAGGGATGCAGAGGTTGCATAGGGTCCTATGCTGACTATGGGCCACAGATCAAATTGATGGAGTTCACAGTCAACAATATTTATATACTTTTCTCATATTTGGTAGCTACTCTCATTCCTGATTCAGCTTTCTGGTCCTTTTTCCAGCTATGACACCATGCCCCCCAGACAATAAGTTAGGTCATCTGCATATTAGATGTCAGACACAGGCAAAAACTAGTAGGGTCCTGGGCCCCTTGGAATATACCTAAAATGGACCTACTAGCTTTTTCCAAAATGGGGACCCCAAATTTTCATCTGCAATATTCCAACCTTTAGGTTCATAATTAGTCAATAATTTGTTCTGATTTATATCTTAACTCTTTTTCAGCCATCAGGTTCCAGATGCTAGCATGATGCTAACCAGACTTCTCAGGGCAGATGACCCCACCAATATGTTCTGGAGCCCCAGAGCTCTGCCTCACCAGGGAAAGAGAGAGGGAGGCTGCAAGTATGGATCGACCTGTCAATGACCATGTTCAGCAGGGAAGCAATTACGAAACCAGACCTTCCACCTTCTGCTCCCATAACGTTCATGCTCCCAGCTTTCCTATTAAAGAATAGGAAAGCTATCAGGGGAGGGAATGGGATATGGAGTTCTGGTGGTGTGAATTGTGTGGAGTTGTACCCCTCTTATCTTATGGTCTTGTTTGTGTTTACTTTTTGTAAATAAAAATGAAGAAGGAGAAGGAGAAGAAGGAGAAGAAGAAGAAGAAGAAGAAGAAGAAGAAGAAGAAGAAGAAGAAGAAGAAGAAGAAGAAGAAGAAGAAGAAGAAGAAGAAGACAGAGAAGGAGGAGGAAGAGAAGGAAGGAGAAGGAGGAGAAGGAAGGAGAAGGAGGAGAAGAAGGAGGAGGAGGAGAAGGAGAAGAAGAAGAAGAAGAAGAAGAAGAAGAAGAAGAAGAAGAAGGAGAAGGAGAAGGAGAAGGAGAAGGAGAAGGAGAAGGAGAAGGAGAAGGAGAAGGAGAAGGAGAAGGAGAAGGAGAAGGAGAAGGAGAAGACAGAGAAGGAGGAGAAGGAGAAGGAGAAGGAAAAGAAGCTATATCTTTCCTTTGTTTGAGGCCCAGAATTCTTTAAGAGCATGAGCTCTTTCTGTAGCCTGTTAACATAATTAAATTTCCTCCTTGTTGGAGCCATCAGTTGGCTCTTAGTCATGAATCCACAACATTACTAGCTGGACTAGAGGCCTCTATCTCTTTTCAGACCTCAGATCCTGCACACAGTGAGGGGCTGCAGGACACTTGAAATCTTCAAATGTAGATCCCCTCTTCAGGTCCTCACAGATCATGAAACAGATGAGAAGGCAAGGGGTGGGGAAACAGCACCACTGGCAGCTAAACAGACTCTCATGCCTAAGGCACCAGAGGTTCCAAGTTCAATTCCTGGTACTACCATGAGTTGAGCAGTGGTCTAGCAAAAAAAGAAAAAAATATATGATAAGAAATTACCAGCACTGTTGAACCAAGACAACAAGTAGAAGAAAATCCCAAATTCAACAGAGCCATACAAACTCCTAAAGAGGACATCAAAGCTAATGGTGCTCACCAAAACAATGAAAGAAAACTTCAACAAAGTTAGGTAAAATATGCAAAGATCATAACAGAAATCAGAAAGATAAAGAATACGATAACTGAGCTTAAAAAGTATCACAGAGGGTGCTACCAAAAGAAAGACATCAAAGGTTGCAGTGGTGAGCAGGACAATATAGAGGAAACCATCAAAAAGAACCAACACTTATGATTAGCCTTGAATTATGTGGCATGTAAATTTTTGTGTATCCAAGTCATAACAGAATTTAAGGTTAACTGATTTTGCCAACTTTATCATAGGACTTTCATTTTGTTCGTTTGTTTTTACCAGAGCACTGCTCAGGTCTGGATTATCATGGTGCTAGGAACTCAGAACTCCAGGCACGAAATCCATCTGCATAACCATTCAACTGTCTCCCCAGTCCCTTCTCCATCTTTTTAAAAAACCAAAGCACTGCTGAGGATTAAACCTGGGACCTCTGGTGTCTCAGGCAGGAAAGTCTAATTTGTAAACCACTATGCTATCTTTCATCCATTCAATACTTTTTTTCAGTCAACATATGACACAGCATCTGTGTGTCAAATCCTGTGGAAATTGAACATATTTTTTTGCTCTCAGAAAACACCATAATGAATGAAAATACTTGACTCAATCACATAAATAGTTCTTTACATATGTTAATTCAATGAAATTTTGTCAATCATCTATTGTGTATGAAGTTCTGTGCTAGCTCTTGATCATATAATTTAATTTACTCTTCATTATAAAAATCTGAGTTCATAAACTTGATAAGAAAAAGTGACAGAGTAGAAAACAATTACAATATTCTTTGTTTTCTAGTTTCTCAAAGTTTCAGTCAACTGTGGTCAACCATGGCAAAAAACAAACAAGCAAAGACATATATACATATTATCTATAGCAACTTATGTTGAAAAAGAGATCACATTAACTTTTTTTTATATAACAAGGAAACACTGACAAAACCATAGGATAAGAGGGGTACAACTCCACACAATTACCACCACCAGAACTCCATATCCCATCATTCCCTCCCTTGATAGATTTCCTGTTCTTTAACCCTCTGGGAGTAGGGACCCCGAGGTCATTGTGGGATGCAGAAGGTGGAAAGTCTGGCTTCTGTAATTGCTTCCCACATGAACATGGGCATTGACAGGTTGATCCATACTCACAGCCTGCCTCTCTCTTTCTCTAGTGGGCCGGTTCTAGGGAATCAGAGCTCCAGGACACATTGGTGGGATTGTCTGTCCAGGGAAGTCTGGTTGGCATTATGCTAGCCTCTGGAATCTGGTGGCTGAAACAAGAGTTAACATATAAAGTCAAACAAATTGTTGACTAATCATGAACCTAAAGCTGGAATATTGCAGATGAAGAGTTGGGGGGGTCTCCATTTTTTAGATAATGAGTAGGCATATTTTAGTTATATTCCAAAGGGCTGTGGCTATACTAGTTTTTTTTTTCCCCTGAGCCTGAAATCTGATATGCAGGTGGATCCAAGTTATTGTCTGGGGAGATGATGTCATGGCTGGAAAAAGGACCAGAAAGCTGAATCAGGGAAGAGAGAAGCTCCCAAATACAGGAAAGGTGTATAAATATTGTTGACTGTAAACCCCATTGATTTGATTTGATCTGATCTGGGGCCTATATTCAGCTTAGGAGCCTATGTGACCTCTGCATCCCTGTAGATTCAAGCTTATATTCGGTGGTCATGAGTAGGAACTTTCCAAGCTGCCGCAATTTCAGGACCCAACTTCCTCAGGTGTAGCATAGAGTACGTTGTCCAGCCTCTCTTCAGAGGATGAAACACTCTCTACTGTTGTTGATCCAAATTGAGGTCAAGGTCCTTTGGGGATCCACAAAGGAGTCTGTTTTGTTGTTCCTGATAGAGTTGACCAGTAACAATGGAGAGAGGGATTTATTCGAGGTCTAGGCCCATCATGTCTGTTTGGGAATCTCAAAACTCCAAGAATAGGGCACCAGCTGGTGGGGTGGCCTGGTAGTAACTAAAGAGTCATTGTTAAAGTATGCTAGTCTCTTGCCCTTATTCAGCTTTTGCAGTCCTTGCTTTGCTAAGGTTAGCTTTGGAGTGAGTGAGGGAAGTGTAATAGGAAGTAGGTGAGGTTTGGGTCCATGATTGCTCAACAATTTGTTTGGCTTTGTATGTTAACTCTCTTTTCAGTCATCAGGTTCCAGATGTCATCAGGATGCCGGCCAGGTTTCCCTAGACTGAAGACCCCACCAATGTGTCCTGGAGCTCCACTTCCCCAGAGACCCAGCCTACTAGGGAAAGAGAGAGGCACACTGGGAGTATGGACTGACCAGTCAACACCCCTGTTCAACGGGGAAGCAATTACAGAAGCCAGACCTTCCACTTCTACAACCCACAATGACCCTGGGTCCATGCTTCCAGAGGGATGGAGAGTGGGGTAGCTATCAGGGGAGGGGGTGGGATATGGAGATTGGGTGGTGGGAATTGTGTGGAGTTGTACCCCTCCTATCCTATGGTTTTGTTAATTTATCCTTTCTTAAATAAATAAATTAAAAAAAAAAAGAAGTAGGTGAGGAGGGTATCTAAATCCAAGTAGACACTATTTCATTAGGAACTTTATATTGACTCACTGCAGAGTATTGTGTACTTTTGCTTTCAGGTATATATTTGGCCCTAATTTATGCATACATGTGAACATATGCTTTATCTCACAGGACTAGATCTATATCTAGGTTTTGGGACTTTGTTAGGAAAGTGAACCACCTGGAATGGAATTAGAGAACCCTATGAAAGGAAAGGTCTCACCGGAGTAATGAGGCTGAAGGGTTGACATTCCATGCCTGACATCTCTGGACACAGTCTGAAGTGAAGCATGCTGAGGTGGTACTTGTTGCGTTGATTAAGTTGGGATCGGCTGATGCAATATCATTTGGTACGAACTGAGAGAAGCATGCAGGAAAGTGAGTCCCACCCCAGAGGTTCCAGGACTGAGGGAAATATAGACTCTATAGAGGAAGCAGGAGGTTCCTGCTGCCTTACGGTTTAAGAAGGCAATAGATAGTTATTGCTGTAATCACATTATTTGGCAATTGAGTTAACTTTGAAAATCCCTTTGTTAGAATTTGCTGTATCATGCACAACATCACCATAATTTATGTCCTTTGACATTATTTGTATATAGTTGTGTCTTATAGAGTAATGCCACCAGTTGCTTCTGTTCTCCCTGGTCTAAGCTTTTAGGAGAGTTAACATTTCAAAGTCTCAACCTATGGTCTGTGCATTAGAAATTTTAGACATTCAATCCATTTTTCCCTCTCATATTAATTAAATAGTGATTTATATGACTATAAGTTGATTGGAGTGTACCTAAACACCATCCCCACCACCAAAGACTGTGTCCCATCCCATCCTCCCTCTTCCCCCAGTGAAGCCAAATATCCACCTTTTTTTTTTTTAATAAGATCACTACCAGCTCTGGCTTATAATGGGGTGAGGGGATTGAACCTGGGACTTCAGAGCCTCAGGCATGAGGGTCTCTTTGCATAACCACTATGCTAGCTACTATCACTCTCCTTTAACCTTTAATACCATATATTGCAGTTATTTTAGCTGTGTTGTAAATCTCTCATATGGTTAATTTAGAAATTAAGTGTGGACACATAGTACACACAGGACTGAATATAGTCTGTAGTTCTGAGTATCCACTGGGACCTTATTCCCCATATATAAGGGACACCTCTCTGTCTTCTTGACCTCCAAGAGTACGTATATAAATAGTGCTGCTCAGATTCAGAGCAAGTGTGAGTGTAGAATACAGAGATCTGAGTCTCATGTTCAGATGGAACTGGAAAGGCTTTGCAGAGGAGGTATCATGTGAAGCATATTTTGGAAAAGTAGAGATTATAATTCCAAGTAAAATGCTGGTTTATGGCTTGTACATTCTAATAAATCTCACTTGAGAATTTGCTTCATTTTTTGTTCATTTTCTCTTGCTTTCCAGTCCACTTTGCCTCCACCCCTACACCTAGCCCTTGCTCTGTTTTTTTTTTTTTTTGAAAGCAGTCTAGGTCAGGATATATCACTTAAAATAACAATTATCTCTTATTAAAATATTTATTTCTACATATACAGTACTTATAAAGAAAAAAATTCATTTTAAGGATTTGTTTTAGCCAAGCCAGAAAAACACAGTCACTGTGACCCATCTGCTAGAATATAAAAATAGCCTCACTATGTAGAAACAGATGTTTAAAATGGTATTCATTAAAATGAGATTCCACCTGTAATAGAAAACAGAAAGTAGATGCAAAAGGAATGTAAGCTGGCAGTGTTTGATATTACCTCCCATTCCCTTATGAAAGCATGTTTGTTGACAAAATTTTGTTAATAGGAATATTCTTCTGTCTTTAGTCTCTGGTGATATGAGTCATCAGCAACATTGAAACACAATCACCCTACGCTCATTAGATAAGTAAAACTCAATAAAAATATTTCTTTTTAAATTTATTTATTTAAGAAAGGAGACATTAACAAAATCATAGAATGGGGGGGTACAACTCCACACAATTCCCGCCACCCAATCTCCATATCCCATCCCCTCCCCAACAGCTTTCCCATTCTCTATCCCTCTGGGAGCATGGACCCAGGGTCATTGTGGGTTGCAGAAGGTGGAAGGTCTGGCTTCTGTAATTGTTTCCCATGCTTCAACATGACGTTGACTGGTCAATCCATATTCCCAGTCTTCCTCTCTCTTTCCCTAGTAGGGTGAGTCTCTGGGGAAGCAGAGCTGCAGGACGCATTGGTGGGGTCTTCAGTCCAGGGAAGCCTGGCAAGCATCGTGCTGACCTCTGGAACCTGGTGGCTGAAAAGAGAGTTAACATACAAAGCCAAACAAATTGTTGAGCAATCATGGACCCAAAGGTTGGAATAGTGGAGAGGAAGTGTTGGGGGGTACTCACTGCAAACTCTAGTGTACTACTGCTTTCAGGTATATATTTTGCACTAGTTTATAGATATGTGTGAACATATGCTCTCTCTCACAGAACCTGGTCTATATCTAGGTTTTGGGACTTTTTTAGGAAGTGAACCACCTGGGATGGAATTAGAGAATACTATGAAAGGAAAGGTCTCACCCGAGTAATGAAGCTGAAGGGTTGTCGTTCCACACTGAAGTCTCTGGACACAGTCTAAAGTGAAGCATGCTGGGGTGGCACTCATTGCCTTGATTAGGTTGCAATCCACGGATGCAATATTATTTGATAAGAATTGGGAGAAATGTGGGGGTCGGGCCGTAGCGCAGCGGGTTAAGCGCAGGTGGCGCAAAGCACAAGGACCGGCATAAGGATCCCGGTTCGAACCCCGGCTCCCCACCTGCAGGGGAGTCGCTTCACAGGCGGTGAAGCAGGTCTGCAGGTGTCTGTCTTTCTCTCCCCCTCTCTGTCTTCCCCTCCTCTCTCCATTTCTCTCTGTCCTATCCAACAACAATGACAACAACAATAATAACTAATAACTACAACAATAAAACAACAATGGCAACAAAAGGGAATAAATAAATAAAATATTTAAAAAAAAAAAAAAAAAAAAGAATTGGGAGAAATGTACAGGCAAGTGGGTCCTACCCTAGGGTCCCAGGACTGGGGGAAGTTTAGGCTCTATAGTGGAAATGTGAGGTTCCTTCCGTCTTAGGGTTATTAAAAATATTCCTAGTTTGGATAACCTGTTACCCATGAACAAACAACTTTTGGACAGAAAATTAATGACTATACTGTGATAGAAGCAGAAATGAACATTTATCGGTGGCCTTCTGTGTAAGGTGCTTTGTCATCTATTTTATAAGAACCTGATGGAAGAAATATTATCCTCACTTTATAGATGAGGAAATTTAAACTGAGTAATATTTTAAGCAACTTACATGAAGTAATTTATGTTGTGACTACATTGGAATTCAAGAGTTTCCAGTTTCCTAAGTCAATATATTTTATCACCCATTTTCATTCTATATAGGCCCACAGAGGTTAAAAACTCCCAAATACTATTTCTAGGATTTAAACCAAGCTTTGTCTTATTCCAGGGTTATTCCTGTATAATTTTGTATATTTTTGGCCTTTGCCTCCATGTTCGTTTAGTCTAGTTTAAGGCAAGGAGAAAAAAAAGAGAACATCTAATGACAAAAAAAGTTAGAACTATCAAATGCAGTTCTAAAAAAGTTTATACAGACTGGTGAAAATACATGACTATTATATAATATATGTAAAAGGTTGATTCATTTTTATTACCTCTTAAACTATATTCTTTCATTTACTCATCTAGCAAATATGTGTTGATCTCTCACTTTTTGAGACATAGGCTCAATCAAACAAAAGTTCTTTATATGGAATTTGCTTTCTTGTTGGAGAGGCAATAAAACATAATAATAAATCATCAAAAAATCTTGTTCATTAGATGCTCTGTTAAATAAGCAAGTAGAGAATGGGAATTATGTGTGCTAGAAACTGTTACAATTTTAGATAGAGTGGTCCAGAAGATCTTACCTGGGGATCGGAGAAGGGGGCTAGCAGATATATCTATGAGAAGTGCACTCTAGTCAATGGAAAATCAAGTATACAATCCTGAGGCTAGGGTGGCAGGGACAGACTAAGGGACAGGTGCTCTCATATGGTGGCCCAGGGCTCTAACTCAGGTCTTCAAGGATTATGAAATGTGCACTCTACCAGTTATTACATAGCCCCATTACTTCACATATGTCAATGACCTGTTACTAGATATATGAATGTTTATGATTGTCACATCATCTTGCTATATTGAAGTTTTGTTAATATGCATTATTACTCTTTTTCTCTATTTTAATCTTTTTGTGGAAGTCTATCTTGTCTGATATTTATAGCCAATCCTGTCATCTTTTAGTACTATTGGGTGGATTTTTTCCAATACTTTCATTTTCGACTTATTTGTGGTTCTGGGTCTCCTGTGAGTTTCTTGTAGGTACCATATAATTAAGTTATGTGTTTTTACTTATTAATTTAACTAAGTAAAGTTTAAAAACATTTTCTGGTGGGGGGTAATGGTTTTACAGCACAGTTGTCTACATGGGTATTCCAGTTACACATCATGGGTGTCTCACCCCCAACCCAGGACCCCCAAGCCCACCATTCCTTGCCCAGAGTCCTCTGCTTTGGTGAAGTACACCACTCCCGGCCCAACTTTCACCCTGTGTTCTCCCTTTCTGACTCTGTCTTCTGAGTTTCACCTACATATGGGATTATCCAGTATTCATCCCTCTACCCCTCTCTTCCTGACTCATCCCACCCAACACTTTCCCTTCAGGTTCCAAACAGGGTGAGGCAAAGATTGCTCTCACTGCATATGCATCGTAACATATAGAAGAAACAACAGTTAGATGAGCACATGAGTGAAATAAGACAGAAAGAGAAGGATGAATATAGGATGATCCCATTCATAGATATAAGTTGAACTGTAAGAACAGAAGGGAAAACACAAAGCACTACTTGGACTGGATTTGCTGTATTGCACCGAAGTAAAAGACTTTGGGCAGGGGGTAGGGGAGGGAGTGTTCAGGGTCTGAAATATGATGGCAGAGGAGGACTTGGGGGTGGTTAGAGTGTTAAATGGAAAACTAAGAAATGTTACACATGTACAAACTATTGCATTTTACTGTTGACTATAAACCATTAATCCCCCTCCCAATAAAGAAAAACATTTTCGAAAAAAGATGAGCACATGTATTTATCTTTATAGCTATATATTTAAAATAGTGTAAAAATTATGAATTAAAATAGGGACGAGAGATAGAAACATTGGAGAGATAGAAACATTAGATAAAAACATTGATTTTTTAAATAGGTTGATTAGTAAATCCCACATTGAGAAGGTAAATGGTTCAAGGCAGCAAGGGAGAACTGCTAGGGAAATAGCTTGGCTGGTAGACTATCAGACACTCATGCTTGAGCTTCCCTGTTTTATTCCCAGCACTGCATGGTACTCTGGTCTCTCTCTCTCTCCTCTTTGCTTCATGTGAAAGTCTTTCTTGTATAACAAATAAAATAAATATTTTCTAAGCATGGGAGATAACTACATGAAGTTCTCAGAAAAGTATATTTAGGAAGGAAAGCAGATGCAAACAGCCTAAAAAATAGGAAAAAATTGGCTTGTCAAGAAAGAGAAAGAACAATAATGTGACTGGTTTAGAGTGAACAGAATGTAAAATTTTTGAATATAAGGTTTGATTGAGTAAAGAGAAGAAATTCAGATCATAAAAGTCATCTAGATTATAGTAGAGACTTGTGTTTTACTCTGAGTGAGACAAGAAATCTATGTTATAGTTTAAAAAAAGAAGTAGCATTATCTAGTTAAATGAAGTTGAACAAGAATACTTTGACTGATGTACTAAGACTAGATTCTGTGCTGACAACGTATTTTATACATAAAAGAGAAAAGTTTTGCATAAATGAAAAAAGTATGATGTGTCTAAATTGCATAAAATACATGATCAAATATTTATATATTCTTCAGACTTCCATTTTTTATTAGAACACAAAAGAATAATAGTCTTGAAGTATGTCAACATTTTAAGATCACTATTTATTCATTCATTCACTCATTAATTCCCCAAACTGCTTGATTGATGAGAGGAAAAAGTACCATTATATGGGAGGCAGTTGACATTGCTCTAGGACTATGCTGGTTGTGCAATCCTGGGATTGCACTACTCCATTTTGTGTCCACGTTAAACTTCATTTAGAACTTTCAAGCTATATGTTGCAAATCTGACCCTGTCTAGTACACCAAGCACCAATCGCTTGGAAAAGTTGGTCTTATAAAGAGGTGGGGCTCTCAGAGAAAGCCAAACAGAATGAATAAAAAAGTATTTTAAAGTACTAAAGATAACAAATCAAATCACTAAGATATCAAATCAAAGAATAAGGAGCCCAGCACTGGCAAATCCTATTGACACATGCTTCCCACCTGCAAGGGAGACACTTCACAAGCAGTTCTGCAGGTGTTGCTCTCCCTCTATAACTCTTCCTCTCCTCTCAATTTTTCTTTGTCCCATCAAAGAAAAATAGAGGGTTACAAATCAATGTACAAAAATCAGTGGCATTTCTTTATGCAAACACTAAATCTGAAGAAGAAGACATCCAGAAATCACTCCCATTTACTGTTTCAGCAAAATCAATAAAATACCTAGGAATAAAGTTGACCCAAGAAGTGAAAGACTTGTATACTGAAAACTCTGACTCGCTACTCAAGGGAATAGAAACTGATACCAAGAAATGGAAAGACATCCCATACTCATGGATTGGAAGAAAAAATATCATCAAAATGAATATTCTCCCTAGATCCATATACAAATTTAATGCAATACCCATCAAAGTTCCACCAACCTTCTTTAAGAGAATAGAACAAACACTACATTCATTTATCTGGAACCTGAAAACACCTAGAATTGCCAAAACCATCTTGAGGAAAAGAAACAGAAATGGAGGCACCACACTCCCAGATCTCAAACTATATTATAAAGCCATCATCATCAAAACAGCATGGTACTAGAACAAAAATAGGCACACAGACCAGTGGAACAGAATTGAAAGCCCAGAAATAAATCCCCACACCTATGGACATCTAATCTTTGATAAGGAGGCCCAGAGTATTAAATGGAAGAAGGAGGCTCGCTTCAATAAATGGTGCTGGGAAAACTGGGTTGAAACATGCAGAAGAATGAAATTGAACTACTTTATATCACCAGAAACAAAAATCAACTCCAAATGGATCAAAGACCTGGATGTTAGACCAGAAATAATCAAATACCTAGAGGAAAACATTGGTAAAACATTTTCCCACCTACACCTCAAGAACATCTTTGATGAAATAAACCCAATTGCAAGGAAGACTAAAGCAGAAACAAACCAATGGGACTACATCAAATTGAAAAGCTTCTGCACATCCAAAGAAACTATTAAACAAACAAAGAGACCCCTCATAGAATGGGAGAAGATCTTCACATGCCATACATCAGACAAGAAACTAATCACCAAAATATACAAAGAGCTCAGCAAACTTAGCACCACAAAAGCAAATAACCCCATCCAAAAATGGGCAGAGGATATGAACAAAACATTCACCTGAGAGGAGGTCCAAAAGGCTAACAAACGTGAAAAACCGCTCCAGGTCACTGATTGTCAGAGAAATGCAAATTAAGACAACATTGAGATACCACCTCACTCCTGTAAGAATGGCATACATCAAAAAGGACAGCAGCAACAAATGCTGGAGAGGCTGTGGGGACAGAGGAACCCTTTTGCATTGCTGGTGGGAATGTAAATTGGTCTGGCCTCTGTGGAGAGTAGTCTGGAGAACTCTCACAAGGCTAGACATGGACCTTCCATATGATCCAGTAATTCCTCTCCTGGAGTTATACCCCAAGGACTCCATAACACCCAACCAAAAAGAGGTGTGTACTCCTATGTTCATAGCAGCACAATTCATAATAGCTAAAACCTGGAAGCAACCCAGGTGCCCAGCAATAGATGAGTGACTGAGAAAGCTGTGGTATATATACACAATGGAATACTATACAGCTATCAAGAACAATGAACCCACCTTCTCTGACCCATCTTGACAGAGCTAGAAGGAATTATGTTAAGTGAGCTAAGTCAGAAAGATAAAGATGAGTATGGTATGATCCCACTCATCAACAGAAGATGAGAAAGAAGATCTGAAAGGGAAACTAAAAGCAGGATCTGACTAAATTGAAAGTAGGGCACCAAAGTAAAAACCCTGAGGTGAGGGGTAGACGTGCGGCTTCCTAGGCCGGTGTGGGGTGGGGGTGGGTGGGTGGGATGGGACAGTCTTTTGATGGTGGGAATGGTGTTTATGTACACTCCTAGTAAAGCGTAGTCATATAAATCACTAACTAATTAATATGAGAGGGGGAAAATAATTGTATGTCTCAAAGTTTTTAAAACATAGACTGAGTCTTTTTAATACATAGGCTGTGTATTTGATATGCGGACTCTCTCAAAAGCCTAGACCAAGTAGATCAGAAGCAACCAGTGGCACAGCTATATACAAAATACTGGGTACTATACAGCAAACCCTAACAAAAGGACATTTCAAAGTTAACCCAATTACCAAATAACGTGATCATAACATTAACTATCCATTGTTTTTTGAACCCTAAGACAGCAGGAACCTCACATCTCCACTATAGAGCCTATATTTCCCCGGGTCCTGGAACCTTAGGATAGAGCCCACTTTCCTGCATGCCTCTCCCAATCCATATCAAATAATATTGCATCTGCCGATCACAACGTAATCAACGCAACGATTGCCACCTCAACATGCTTCAGCTCAGACTGTGTCCAGAGACTTCAGGTGTGGAATGACAACCCTTCAGCTTCACTACTTGGGTGAGACCTTTCCTTTCATAGTATTCTCTAATTCCATCCCAGGTGGTTCACTTCCTAAAAAAGTCCCAAAACCTAGATATAGACCAGGTTCTGTGAGAGAGAGCATATGTTCACACGTATCCATAAACTAGTGCAAAATATATACCTGAAAGCAGAAGTACACTAGAGTTTGCAGTGAGTACCCCCCAACACTTCCCCTCTACTATTCCAACCTTTGGGTCCATGATTGCTCAACAATTTGTTTGGCTTTGTATGTTAACTCTCTTTTCAGCCACCAGGTTCCAGAGGCCAGCACGATGCCTGCCAGGCTTCCCTGGACTGAAGACCCCACCAATGCGTCCTGCAGCTCTGCTTCCCCAGAGACCCACCCTACTAGGGAAAAAGAGAGGCAGACTGGGAGTATGGACCAACCAGTCAATGTCCATTTTCAGCAGGGAAGCAATTACAGAAGCCAGACCTTCCACCTTCTGCAACCCACAATGAACCTGGGTCCATGCTCCCAGAGGGATAGAGAATGGGAAAGCTATCAGGGGAGGGGATGGGATACGGAGACTGGGTGGTGGGAATTGTGTGGAGTTATACCCCTTCTACCCTATGGTTTTGTTAATTTATCCTTTCTTAAATAAAGAATAAATTTTTTAAAAAAGTTTTTAAAACTTTTTTATTGAAGTAATACAAAAGTTTTAAGGGTACAGTTTCACATGGTGTATGTTACTGCACTATACCCACCACCACTATTCATATACCAAAGTCTATTTTACAGCCTTCACCCTCTCACTTTGGTGATCTCAGTTCTGTAATCAGTCTAAAGGAAAGGGTTATTTCATTTCACTTTGTGTTTCCTTAGTTGGTTTCTTTTTATTTCACATATAAATAATGTCTCCTGATATTCCACATATAGGTAAGTCTTCTAAATTATTTCACTTAGTATGAATCCTCCCAGTTCCATCCATGTTGTAGCCAGATGTCATCTTTTTTCCTATCTGAGAAGAATTCTACTGTGTAAATATGCCACATCTTCATTATCTGCTCAACCGTTTGGCTCTCGGGTTGTTTCCATATTTAGACTATTGTAAATAACACTTCAGTGAATGTAGGTGTGCATAGATCTTCTAAGATAAATGTTTTGTGTTCTTCAGAAAGATACCCATGAGTGGAATTGTTGGGCCATGTGGTGATTCATTTTTTAAAAATTTTCGAGAAATCTCCATACTGTTTTTCTTAGCAGCTGAACCAATTTACATTCCAGTCAACAATGTAAATAGTTTCTTTCCTTTCTTTCTTTCTTTCTTTCTTTCTTTCTTTCTTTCTTTCTTTCTTTCTTTCTTTCTTTTCTCTACTTGCCATATCTTTTTGTTTCTGGCCTTCTTGACAGAGATCCTTTTCACAAGTATGAGGTAATACCTCATAATTATTTTTATTTGTAGTTTCCTAGTAATTGATAATGAACATGTTCTGTTTTTCCATGTCTATTAATCTCTTCCCATTTTTTGATGGGACTGTTTGTTGTTCTTGTTGTTGATAATAATGAAAACAGGGAAAAATTATGTATCTTGGATAATATGTCTTTGTCTTCTTTTTGAAGTGCAAATATTTTCTTCTATTCAGTAGGATGTCTCTTCATTTTACTGATAATTTCCTTTGCAGTGCAGGAATTTTTTAGTTTGATGTAGTCCCATTGTTTCTTTTTGCTTTTATTTGCCTTGCCAGTGGAGTCAAGTCAAACAGTTAAATTTATTCCTAGGTATTTAATTATTTTATTTATTGTAAAATGGATTGCCTGCTTGATTTATTCCTCTTCTAGTTCTTTGCTTGTAGGTATATTTTATAGCCTACCACTTTACTTAATAATTTTAGTGAATTCTTTAGTGCTTTCTATGTATAGTATTATGCAATCTGCAAACGGTTATAGTTTTACTTCTTCTTCAATTTGGATTTCTTTTACTTATTTTTCTGTCCTCATTGCTCTGGATAGGCCTTTCAAATCCATATTGAACAGTAATGATGAAAATGAACATTTGTGTCTTGTGCCTTATCCTAGAGGGTAAGGTTCAATCTTATATGTGTCCTACACTATGTTGACATATGTTTCTTTTACCCCATTTCCTTGACAGTTTTTTTTATCATACATAAAAGATGTATGTATAAAAGATGCAGATATTTTCTCTGCATCTATTGATATAATCATGGTTTTTGTCTTTCCTTTTGATGATATATAAATATATATGTATATATATGTTAATATTTGTATATATTGAACCATCTTTGCATCTCTGGAATAAATCCCTCTTGGTCATAAGGTATAACCCTTTTACTACGTATATTTAACCCAGTGCACTACCGTCCAGCCCCCCAGGTATAACCCTTTTAACATATTGTTAAATTCAGTTCAGTAGATTTTGTTGAAGATTTTGAATCTATGTTTATTAAGGATATTGTCCCATAGTTTTATTTTTGTGTAATGTCACTATCTGGTTTTGGTATCAAGTTAATGTTGGTCTCATAAACAAGTTTGGAATAATTATTTTTTTACTCAATTTTTTAAAACAACTTGAGAAGGACAGGTAATTTGTTATCTTTGAAGGTAAGTAGTACTCACTAGAAAAATCATCTGGTCTTGGGATTTTGCTTTGGGTAAGACTTGATTCCTGATTCAATTCCATTGCATGTAATGTTTAGGTTTTCTGTTTCCTCCTGATTCAGTCTTGGGAGGCTGAGTGCTGCTAAAAGTATTTCTTTCAGATTCTTCAACTGATTGGCATAAAGTTATTTGTAATAGTTTTTAATGATCCTTTGTATTTCTGTGGCATCTGCTATAACTTCCTTCTTCCACTTTTGATCCTATTTTGGATCGACCTTCTCGTGGTGCATCCCGTGAGTACCCATCCATTGGGGAAACTGACGATCCTTCCTAGCTGACTGAATCCACATGGATCCCAGTCACTTTCAAAGCCAGCAACAAGCAGCTCCTGACAGCTTTCAACCTGATGCTGTTGACTGGCTACGGAAGAAGGGCAAATGCTAGAAGAAGAAGAAGAAGAAGAAGAAGAAGAAGAAGAAGAAGAAGAAGAAGAAGAAGGAGAAGAAGAAGAAGAAGAAGGAGAAAAAGAAGAAGAAGAAGAAGAAGAAGAAGAAGAAGAAGAAGAAGGAGAAGGAGAAGGAGAAGGAGAAGGAGAAGGAGAAGAAGAAGAAGAAGAGCAAAAACTGTTTTAAAAGATGTATAACTGTGGTGTGGGAGATGGTACAAGGGACAAGACACTGGACTCAAGCATAAGGTCCCTAGTTCAATCGCCAGCAGAACATGCCCCAGAGTGATGCATGGTTCTATCTCTCTCTCCACCTATTTCTTCATGAATCAATAAATAAAATGTGAAGGAAAGGGATGAGGAAGAGGATAAGGAGGAGGAGAAAAAGAAGATCCCTGACTCCAATACACATATTTAGCAATAAAGTCACAAAATACCTTTAAGGGAAGTACAGAACCCAGTTCAGAAATTATAGTCTCCTAGACAGGCACAAAGCTGAGATCAGTTGCTCTGAAGTGTGTGTGTGTGTGTGTGTGTGTGTGTGTGTGTGTGTGTGTGTTTAAGTGATTACATTTTGCTTGTATCACAGCTCAGCAACAAGAAAAAAGTGTGACTTCTCTTGGGGAGGCTGGTGAGTAGGGCAAAATTCCAACATCCCTTGGTATTTTAGGTGCATTCTTAGAGGGGCCAGTTTCTGTTTTATCTCACACAGAACGCTGGAAGAACTGGCACAGTCCAGATGCCTAGGAAAGTGGAGGGAACGGATGTATGCCTGCAGTTGACATGACTCTGCAATATTAAGAAAAGGCACATAACTGAGGATTTTCACCAAGAAGGGAGAGGAAGAGTGAGTACAGCATGTCCCCAATGTCTTTAGTCTGTTAGCGCACTATCCAGGGAGCTGGGTCCTATCTGACTTCAAACTAAACACATAGTCAGGTGCCAGAGATGGCAAAAGATCATAGGGGGAAAGGAGAGAAAGAAAGAAACAGAGAGAAAAGAAGGAGGAGGAGGAAGAGGAGGAAAGGAGGGAGAGGGAAACAGAGAAAAAAAGAAAGAGAGAGAGAGAGAAAGAGAAAGGAAAAAGGAGATAAAAAGGAGGGAAGAGAGGAATGAAGGAGGAAAGGAAAAAAGAAAGAAGGATTGGAAAGAAGTAAGTAAATAAGTAAATAAATAGGGTTCTTCCCCAACAAAAACAAAACAAACAAAAAAAAGCAATGGATGTTTAGGACAGCTAGGAACAAAGGCCCAGACTCCACGGTACAGACCTTTTCCATTAAAAGTCAGACAATATAGGCTGGGGGAGGTGACTGTTGCTTGAAATGGGTAAACCAATTCAATGCTACAAAAAGTATATATATGGAAAATCACTGGGGTGGCGGGGTGGCACACTTGGTTGAGTGCAGCTGTTACAAAGCGCAAGGACCCAGGTTCAAGCCCCCAACCCCCACCTGCTAGAGAAAAGCTTCACAAGCAGTGAGCATTACCTTAAGTGTTTCTCTGTCTTTCTCCTTCTCTATCACCTCTTCCTTCTTGATTTCACTCTGCCTCTAATAAATAATATATATGGAAAATCAATAAAATAATCAAAAGAACAACTGAGTCTCTGGGTTAGGAGATAGCAAAATGGTGATGCAGAAAGACTTTCATGCCTGAGGAACCAAAGGTTACAGACTAGGTGCTTAGAAACACCATATGCCTGAGCTAAACAGTGCTCAGAAAAAAGGGGAGGGAAGGAAGGAGGAAGGAGGAGGGGAGGGAGAGAGAGAGAAAGAGGGGGGAGAGAGAATATGAAGGAAAGAAGAACTAAGTCTCTAGTAACAGACCCTTAGATGATGGAGATATACTAATTATCTAACAAACAATTCAAGAAGATCAACTTAGAGAAGTTCAGTGAGACCAGCTTATCCATCATCTCTGGAGACAAGTCAAGACGAAGAAATATGCCTGGGAACCCTGTCCCTATTGAATTACGAATGACTGTGGTAGAATTGTTTAAATGGGTGCCTAAAATGGTGTCTTTCAAACACTCAAAGGTTTTTATAGTTCTGCAGGGGAGTAAACCACAGACTTTAAGGGAGTTCAACAGCTTATTAAAACCAGAGCTCACTCTGAAATTTGGGGAGGCTTACTTTCCATCACTGACTAGTGTATGGCTCATGTCAGTATAAAAGAAGATCCTTGGTCCTCCATCACAAGTGTTGCCTTAACAGGACTCATATTAGCAGCAAGAAATGGGCCAGTGACATTGATTGGGTCACCAGTGATGGGTAACATTCTGCTAACTTTAACTGAAGAAACCGCTATCTTATTCACAAGATTTCTTGTATAATTATGGTAATAAAAAAGTATAAACTCTAAATTGTGAACTTTTACAGTGAAATTATAATCTCTTTGAAATACCCCATTAATTATATCAATTACTATACTGTATACTCTCTGAAGTCATTAAAACATTGTATGATTGGGGCTTGAGAGATGGCACACCCAGTTAAGTGTATATATTACTAAGCACAAGGACCCAGGTTCGAGCCCACGCCCCCCACCTTCAGGAGGTCCACTTCATGAGTGGTGAAGCAGGTCTGCAGGTGTCTATCTTTCTCTCCCTCTCTCTATCTTCCCCTCCTCTCTCAATTTATCTCTGTCCTATGTAATAAAAAAAAATTAGGAAAAAAAAAAGGAAATGGTGTGGATTCGTAGTGACAGCACCAAGCCCCAGCAATAACCCTGGAGACAATAGTAATAAAATTAAAATAAAACGTTATATATGATTAATAATTTTCTAACATCAAATTTAGTATAATTTCTTAACACAGTTAATATTTAAATTGGGGTGGTCTGGGAAGTGGCACAATCCATAAAGCACTGGACTCTAAAGCATGAGGTCCTGAGTTTGATTCCCAGTAGCACATGTACCAGAATGATGTCTGGTTCTCTCTCTCTCTCTCTCTCTCTCTCTCTCTCTCTCTCCTTCTATCCCTTTCATTAATAAATAAATAAAGGGGTAAAACAGGTCTGCAGGTGTCTTTGTGTCTATCTTTCTCTCCCCCTCTCTGTCTTCCTGTCCTCTCTCGATTTCTCTCTGTCCTATCCAACAATAATGACAGCAATAACAACAATAATAACAACAACAACAAAAATAGACAAGAGCAACAAAAGGGAAAAAATAGTCTCCAGGAGCAGTGGATTCATAGTGCAGGCATCGAGCCTGGAAGCAAAAAAAAACATAAATAAATAAAATTAATTAATTAACTATATATTTAAAAAGAAGCCATACTTTAAAATGTTTTAATTGGGGTGGGCATTGCCCCACCTGGTTGAGCACACCCATGACCATATGCAAAGGACCCAAATTCAAGGCCCTAGTCTCAACCTGCAAGGAGAAGCTTCAGGAGCGGTGAAGCAGGACTGCAGGTGTCTCTCTTTCTCTCTCACTCTCTATTTCTCCTTCCTCTCTCAATTTCTCTCCGTTCTATCTAGAGAAAAAAGAAAAAAGAAAAAAATGGTCACTGGGAAAGGTAGGTTCCTAGTGCAAGCACCAAACACTAGCAACAACACTGGTGGCAATAAAAATATGTATTTAAATCATTTGTATTAAAATAATATGTAGATTTGGGTTTGATATTGTCAGAGTTTGATGTGTTTTGGTAGGTCCCCTCTTATATATGGAAATTACCATTATGTTTCAATATCAGAAAAGTCATATTTTAAATAATTAGTTCATAGTCAATGTGGGATTAAACTTAAACTCCTTAAACACTGTATTTTGTAACATATAGTCTGTGGGGGTATCCTGCCCTGCTACTCGAAAAAGACAGGACCTGAAATAAGTGCAGCCTGCAATGTTCCAAGTTGTGACCATGAGCTATAAACTCAGACCAATAGGGACTTAAAGGTTACATAGAGTATGGTGCTAAATATAATATATGCATGAATATATTATATGGAACAGGTAGATTGGAGGTAAATAGTTCATTTTGACCACAGAACTTTTTTTCAAGAACAGGAGCTACTCCCTGCCCTAATCCAACTTTCTAGCCCTTTTTCTCTACTCTGACACCATTCTCTCAGACAATATTCTTATCCAACCTCAGGCTAGCTACCAAACTCAAGCAAAACTACCATAGTCGTATGCCCCCAGAAACATGCCTAAAATGGATTTCCTAGCTTTCTTCTACCCAAAAATCCCTAATCTCATCCACTCTAATCTTACTTTTTGATTCCTGTTCATTAACCATTTTGTCTCAACTTAGGTGATGCCACCTTCCAGACACCGAGTTGCAGATGCTACCATAAATCCATCCCAACTTCTCTGGGCAGACAACCTCAGTCATCAATGTGTCCTGGACCCTCACAGCTACAGAGCTCTGGTCTACTAGGGAAAAATAGAAACAGGTTGGATATATGGATTGACCTGTCAACATCCGTGCTCAGCGGAGAAGCAATTACTCCTGACTTCTGCTCCCCCAAAACAACCTTGATCCATACTCCCAGTGGGGGGAGAAGTGATAGGATGAAGATAAGAGGGCTCTGAACTCCAGCTCCATCAGCACTCAGAGAGAGAGAAGGGAAAGGAGAGGGACATATGGAGGTAATTATGATATCATGAGTGAATTGGAGAGGATTGAATCAGGAAAAAGGGGGCAACTTTTAAATGTGGACAGATAGTTGTAGAGATGCTGGCTGGTCCATATCTACAACCTTAGGGGAACTGTGGTGAATTGTAGTGAGGAGACTGAAGATTCAGAACTCTGGTGGTGGGAACAGTATGGATTCAAACCCCTGTGGACATCTAATTCTGTAATATAAAAATAATTTATTAAAAATTAAAAATAGATATTCAATAAATATTATTATAGGCTGAATGAATGGACATTAAAAAAAGCATCTCTGTTTTGGTCCTCCAAAAATATGCTTAAAGAAATTGCTTTTTTATTTTTACCTATACCAAATGATTAATTTCTAGATTTATAGGTAAATAGTTTAAAAGAAAATAAAATTATATATATATATATTTCTATGAATCCAAAGTAATGATTTTGGGCAAGTCTTGAGAGCTTGTTTGGAGGTTCTAGCAGGGGAGCACAGCTACTCGTATACCCTCTATCAAAGACCAGTCTGTCTATTCGAGGAAGGCCATCCTTGGAGAGGGGCACGCATGGAATGGTGAGGGAGGAAGGAGACACCTGCCTAGCCAGCCAGATTGGCCAAATCAACCCTGGCGATCAATAGGATGACAGATGTCGCAGCCAGATCGCCCTCACATCCTGGCAAGTTTTTTGTTTTTTTTTTTATAGATCAGTGAGAAATTGAGAAAGGAGGAGAAGACAGAAAGGGGGAGAGAAAGTTAGACACCTGCTTCACCAATTGTGAAGAAACTCCCCTGCAGGTGGGGAGCCGGGGGCTCAAACCAGGATTCTTACTCTGGTCCTTGCGCTTTGTGCCACCTGTGTTTAACCTGCTGCGCTACCACCTGACTCTTTTTTTTTTCTTTTCTTTTTAATTTCTTTATTGGGGAATTAATGTTTTATATTCAACAGTAAGTACAATAGTTTGTACATGCATAACATTTCCCAATTTCCCATATAACAATACAATGCCCCCTAGGTCCTCTGTCATCCTTGGACCTGTATTCTCTCCACCCACCCACCCCAGAGTCTTTTACTTTGGTGCAATACACCAATTCCAGTTCAGGTTCTACTTGTGTTTTCTTTTCTGATCTTGTTTTTCAACTTCTGCCTGAGAGTGTGTTCATCCCATATTCATCCTTCTGCTTCTGACTTATTTCACTTAACATGAATTTTTCAAGGTCCATCCAAGACTGGCTGAAAATGGTGAAGTCACCATTTTTTATAGCTGAGTAGTATTCCATTGTATATATATACCACAACTTGCTCAGCCACTCATCTGTTGTTGGACACCTGGGTTGCTTCCAGGTTTTGGCTATTACAAATTGTGCCCTGGCAAGTCTTAATAATGTTAAGACATACTAGTTTTAAGAATAAAGATATGCTATTGTTATTTTATGAATATTTGACCACTTGTTTAAAAAGAGCCTCCATGATATTTTATTGAAAAATACACAATAATGAGATTCTTTGCAATCTCTGTAATCTTTTAGAATAGAAAACATGTCTAAATAAGTGATTAATCTAAATTCATGATCATTATGTCCATTAATATTCAGAATACTTTCAATACTATAGCTAGTTTTTAATGTAATACTACTTTTATGAACATAAATATAATTTGTTATTCTTCAAATGAAAAGCACATAATACTTTTAATTTTATATTTTAGTAAGAATTACAACATGTAGTAAGCATTTAAACAGAGGAAAATGGTAATTTGTTGATGACTTGATTGTAAAATATGTTGAAAATAATTTTATCCTAGTGGTCCAGGAGATGACACTGTAGATAAAGCACTGGACTCTCAAGCAGGAGGTCCTGAGTTCAGTCCCTGGCAGCACATGTACCAGAGTGATGTCTGGTTCTTTCTCTCTCCTCCTATATTCCTCATTAATAAATAATTTTTAAAAAGAAAAAAATTATCCTGTAAAGATATTTTAATGAAATTAATTAATTAATTAAATAAAATATAGTCAGTATCAATTCCTATCTTTTAAGAAATGTTGAAGTTAAATCAATATAAAATTACATAGCATATGTATTTATATTTACATTAATACTTATACATAAGGTTACATACAATATTCATATAAATATGCATACACTAAAATATATCAGATTGAAGTAAAATTTATTTGGTACATTCAGAATCAAAGAAACAGTTTGAAATTTTAGACAGTTAATTCAGAAAATATTTTACATGTAAAAATAATCATACAAGAGTTGATTCAAGCATTTACTTCTATAGTAGAATCTCATTTTAAAAAATCAAGGAAGGCTTTTCCAATATCTTATTCTACTTACATAACCTTTATTTTTAAACTTTCTTCTTTTATTAGTGATTTAATAATGATTGACAATATTGTGGGATAAGAGGGGTACAATTCCATACAATTCCCACCACCAAAGTTCCAGATTCTCTCCCCACCATTGGAAGTATCCTTAGTCTTTGTCTCTCTGTGAGTATGGACCAGAGTTCTTTATAGGGAACAGAAGATAGAAGATCTGGCTTCTGTAATTTGGTATATTCAGAACCAAAGAAACAGTTTGAAATTTTAGACAGTTAATTCATAAAATGTTTTACATGTAAAAATAACTGTACCAGAGCTGGTTCAAACATTTACTAAATTAGTTGAATCCCATTATAAGAATAAATGAATACTGTTTTCCAGTATCTTATTCTACTAACATAAATTGTATCTTTAAACTTTCATTTGCTTCCCCCCCATAAACATCTTTCGTTTTCATTGTTCCCTTGTAAATGTTTGCACAGCTCAGCTATTTGATAAACTATCCACAAGATGGTGCCATGGTTAACATGATAACACTGGAGTTTGAGAGCTAGAGGGGAGGAAAAGGTTGACATACCGTTGTAATTACAAAATCACCACCAAGTATTCATTCACTTACAATATTAGATCTCATACATGCAATTAAAAGGCTGAAATTATTATACTTTAAAAGTTTTTCTTTAAACACCGTATTTAATTTAATTTAATTATTAATGAGATAGATAGAACTAGATTAGTACTCTGGCATATGTAGTACCAGGGATCAAACTTGGGAAGTTATGCATGCAAATTCTGTTTTTTTCAAATGCACTACATCCCCAGTCACCAAAATTATTATATTTTAGCACTTAAATTTTATACTTGCTAAGTACTTTAAAGGGAATTTTAATCAATGAGGTGATACTTTAAGTTTCTAGTACAGGATAATTTGAACTTTTATACTTTGCAAATATATAATTATGTCACTGGCTCCATCTATACTGACAATATTAAGAATATCATTCTAGTGGGTATTCTGTTAATTAGCATGGCTTAAATTTAGACACAAACCAAGTTTTTATTATGGACTGACTTGCCTCAACACACACACACACCCCACCACCACCACCACCACCACCACCACCACCAAAATTGTTATGTTGTGAAGACTTAGCCCCAGTGAAACATTTGGAGATGGAAACTTTGGAGGATAATTAGGTTTAGATGACAGCAGGAAGGTGGGAGCTCTAACAATGAAATTAATATCTTTTAGAGTTTACTCATTCTACAGTGAAGGTAGCCATCTGCAAACCGTGAAGAATTTTCACCAGAAACCAGTTATATCAACATCTTGATTTGGAACTTCCAGCCTCTAGAACTGTGAAAAATAAGTGTCTATTGCTATAATCACACAGTTCATGGTACTTTGTTAATGTGCTCTGAACAGAGTAAGACTAGAATATCCTTCAGTTTTTCTTTTCCTGTTATTTACTTACATATATTTATGTAAGATATTTTGGCTAAATAATACATAATGGTATGTCAGCAATATTATATTATATTGTTTATGTTATCAATTGTATTCATGACTGGTTTGTTTTACCAAAGTTACATTTCTGATAATAAAGAACAGCTATATGTATAGTCTCTAACTTCCCCTTATTTATTGCTTAGAAGCTAGAATATTATATAAGGGGCTGGGGATGGTACACCTGGTAGAGTACACATGTTACCATATGCCAGGACCTGGGTTTAAGTCCCTAGTCCCCACCTGCAGGGAACAAGCTCGGTAACAGTGCTCCAGGTGCCTCTTTTTCTCTCCCCTTCTCTCCCTCTCTATTTCTCTATACTGGTATCAGAAAGAAAAAAGGAACAAAGGTCCACCAGGAACTATTGTGCAAGCACCAAGACCCAGTGATAACTTTAGTGGCAAATTTTTTAAAAACACACACACATATATATAATTTAAAAAAGTGAAGAATTTTCTGTATATCTTACTGGCTTTCAGCAACCAAGGTGCAGACACTTACCGTAATGCTATCCTGAATTCCCTAGGCAGACAATCTTACCAGTGTGTCCCAGAACATCTCTCCAGAGCCTTACACAGTTAGAGAAAAATCTAAAAATAGGCTGGAGGGTATGGATCAACCTGCCAATGCCCATGTCCAGCAGAGAAGCACTTACAGAAACCAGACCTTCCACCTCCTGCTCCCCATAAAGAATTTTGGTCCATACTTCCAGAAGGATAAAGAATAGGGAAGCTTCCAGTAAAGAGGATGGGACACGTAACTCTGGTGGTAGGAACTGTGTGCAATTATACCCCTTGTTATCTTAAAATCTTCAAACTTTTTAATCATTATTAAAAGTTATAAAAAAGATATATATAGTTTTTTTTTTCCAAATTTGCTGTACTTCCTGGAAATCTGTACATTTCGGTTTATATAGATGTTCTGCATTCTCTTTAAAATCTTCATACTGATGGGAGTCTGGCGGTTAAGCACAGGTGGCGCAAAGCACAATGACCATAGTAAGGATCCCGGTTCGAGCCCACAGTTCCCCACCTGTAGGGAAGTCGCTTCACAAGCAGTGAAGCAGGTTTGCAGGTGTCTATCTTTCTCTCCCCCTCTCTGTCTTCCCCTCCTCTCTCCATTTCTCTCTGTCTTATCCAACAACGACGACAGTAAGAATAACTAAAACAATAAAACAACAAGAGGAACAAAAGGGAATAAATAAATAAATAAATAAACATTAAAAAAATCTTCATACTGGGAGTCGAGCGGTAGCACAGTGGGTTAAGTGCATGTGGTGCAAAGTGCACAGACCAGTGTAAGGATTCCAGTTCCAGGAGCTCCAGTGGTACAATCTGTTAGCTCGCGGTACTTATACATGATCCCAATATGAGCCCCCAGCTCCCCACCTGCAGGGGAGTCGCTTCACAGGCAGTAAAGCAGGTCTGCAGGTGTCTTATCTTTCTCTCCCCCACTCTGTCTTCCCCTCCTCTCTCCATTTCTCTCTGTCCTATCTAACAACGGCGACATCAATAACAACAACAATAACTACAACAATAAAACAAGGGCAACAAAAGGGAAAATAAATAAATAATTAAAATTTTTCAAAAAAAAAAAAAGCCCTTCATATTCTGTTGCGTAGATGTACTATAATTTATTCAACCAGTCTTCAAAGTGAGAACTCGGCTTTATTTCAGCATTCTGAAATTATAAACAATGGGTCTTTTGGTGTATTGCACCAAAGCAAAGGACTCTGGGAAAGGAGGGGGTTGAGTAAGGGTGTTTGGTGGTCCTGATGCATGGTGGTAGAAGAGGACTTAATTTGGTATTAAGAGTATTTTGCAGACACATATCAAGGGATATGAGAAATTTTTATTTTATTATTAGTAATTTAATACTGATTTACAAAATTAAAAGATAACAGGAGTATAATTCTACACCTTTCTCACCACCAGAGTTCTCTGTCTGCATTCCCTCCACTGGAGACTGCATTTGTTCTCCAAAGATGACAGATATTAGTTGACTATCATTATTTCTGTAACTATCTATAGTTATATATATTTGCCCATTTTTTCCTATGGTCCTACTTTCTTTTTCTTTCTAAGTCACAACTTCTGAGTGTGTGTTTTTTGTTTTGTTTTGTTTTGGCTTCTCTCTCTGGGTCCTGATGAAATTGGAGTTCGGAGCCCTCTGATCATCTTCAGCTCTAACATTTACTCATCTGGGAATATGGACCAAAATTCTTTTTTTTAAATTGAATTTTGTTAATGATTTGATAATGATCAACAAGGTTGTGGAATTAGAGGGGTACAATTCACCAGAGTTCCTCCCCTTTGTTGGAAACTACCCTATTTTTTATCCCTCTGGGAATATGGACCAAAGAACTTTATGGGGAACAGAAGGTAGAAGGTCTGGCTTCTGTAATTGCTTCTCTGCTGGACATAGGTGTTGAGAGGTCGATCCATAACCCAAGCCTGTTTTTATCTTTCCCTAGTGGGGTTGGGCTCTGGGGAGGTGGACACATAGGTGAGGTCATTTGCTCAGGGAAGTCAAGAAGGCATCCTAGTAGCATCTGCAACTTGGTGGCTAAAAAGTGTTAAGATATAAAGCAGTAGAAATTGTTTAATAGTCAGGAACCTAAAGGTAAAAATAGTTGATATTTGGGGTTTTCATGTTCTAAGAGGCTAAGAAGTCTATTTTAGGTAAATTCCATGGGCCCCATGACTTTATTAATTTTTGCCCAGCTAACATGCAGGTGGGCTAGGAGTATTTTCTGGGAAGATGGTGTCAGAGTTGGGAATAGGACTAGAAAGCTAGATCAGGGCAAAGAGTAGCTCCCAAATATGGGGAAAGTATATAAATACTATTAACTGTAAACCCCACCTATCCTACCTAGGGCCCATGTCTATTCATGTTTAGCACAGGAGGCTGTGTAACCTCTGCATCCCAGTTGGTCTGAGTTCGAATTCCATGGTCATAGCTAGTAGTATTCTAAGCTGCACTTATTTCAGGACCTTCCTTGAGTGGCAGAGTATGTTAACCCAACTTCCCTTTGGAGTGTGGGGCAGTTTCTACCATTGTTGTTTTACACTGAGGGATAGTGAACCAATTCTTTACCTAAGGATCCGGTTCAAGCCCCGGAGCCCCACCTGCAGGGGGGGTCACTTCATAAGCAGTAAAGCAGGTCTGCAGGTGTCTATCTTTCTCTTCTCCTCTCTGTCTTACCCTCCTCTCTCCATTTCTCTCTGTTCTATCCAAGAACGACAACATCAATAACAACAACAACAATAAAACAATAAGGGCAACAAAAGGGAATAAATATTTTAAAAGAAAATAAATATTTTCTGGTAGGGGGGAAAAAAAGAAAGAAATAGCACTCTGCATGCTTCACTTTACAAGATGAATTTCCCTAGAGAAAATCCAATGAAAATGGCTGCAATTATAACAAAAAGAGAAGAACGAGGACTGGTAGCATTATCTCTGAAGGATGCATACCAAATAGTTTTGTTTTTAATTTCTTTATTGGGGAATTAATGTTTTACATTTGACAGTAAATACAATAGTTTGTACATGCATAACATTTCTCAGTTTTCCAGATAACAATACAATCCCCACTAAGTCCTCTGAAGGACCTGTATTCTCCCCCACCCACCCACCCACTACAGAGTCCTTGGTGCAATAACCAAATAGTTTTTAATATCAATGATTTATGATTATAAATCAATAGCAAATATTAGTTAGATTTTATTTATTTATTTATTTATTTATTTTTAGATTTTTTTTACCTACTGAGTTACATCTCTTTTGATGTTTTCAAGATTCTCTCCTCGTCTTCCAACAGTTTGATCATAAAGTATCTAAGTGTGGGGAGTCGGGTGGTAGCTCATCAGGTTAAGCGTAGGTAGCACAAAGCGCAAGGACCAGCATAAGGATCCCAGTTGGGGTCCCCAGCTCCCCACCTACAGGGGAGTCAATTCACAGGCGGTGAAGCAGCTCTGCAGGTGTCTATCTTTCTCTCCCCCTCTCTGTCTTCCCCATCTCCTTTCATTTCTCTCTGTCCTATCCAACAACAACATTAATAGCAACAATATTAACTACAACAATAAAACAAGGGCAACAAAAGGGAATAAATAAATAAATATATATATATATATATATTTTTTTTAAGTATCTAAGTGCGACTATTGAGGGAGGCGGGGCTTCAGAGTAGCAGCAGCTGTGTTTTTCTCCTCTCTCCCTGGTCAACTAGGGATATCAAAGAAGATCATCTGAGACCACAGCAAAATGAGATTAGGACTACTTTGGGAATCCACCAGGTCACCAGTGAGTTCAAACACATGTGGCTCATGGACAGAGAGGAGCCTAAAGCGAGATTCCTGGGGCTAAAGCTTATATCTACTCCCGAGTGGGTGGTAACAATCTGGCAGTTTGCCAGTTGAGCCACCTCCAGTCTGTTTTACTAATAAAAAGACTGCTGAAGAGAGGAGAGGACTCCCTCAAGGCTCACCAAATGCAACTGTGAGTCTCTGTGGGTCTGATGTGTGTTTGTGCATGATGGCTGCCCCCCCCCCAACCCTGGAAGCTCGTCTATCAGTCTCCCCTTGGCATGCCAGCCTTGTGGTCGAGTGAGATGTGGCCAGAGTATGTGGGGGAATTCCAACCTTCCTATCAGCCTCGCTGCATCACCCACCCACCCCCCTTCTGGTGGGCTTCACCTTCCTTATATTACTATTTCCCTGTTCCTGCATCACCTTCTCATTGCCTTGCTCTCTTTTCCCTTATAAGGAGATATTGACCTCATTGGCCAGCTAGCTACCTCCCCTGTACAGCTACCCCTTTATAAACTTGTAACTGCATCAATGTTCTGTTCCCCGCAATGGGACCCTAAAGAGGTTTGTGTATCGTTCACTGTTACAATACGCTGGAAGACCCCTTTAGCGAACTCACTCCACCTTGTTCCTCCCAAGGAACCCCAACAACTCTCCATTGCTACTGCTGCTCAGATGCTGGAGCAGCTGTAGGGAGGCCCTGTGCCAACACTGAGGGGCAGAGAACTGACCAGGAAACACAGGAGAAGATCTACACCCTGGTGGTCTAGACATGGGGCTGTATAGCAGGAGTGTTTCCACATTGTTCTCCTAATGAGAACAAGGTGAATAATTACTTTAGAACCCACAGAATATAAATGGGGCCTGTTTAGAAACTCACAGGGTCAAGTAGTGCTGCCCATCTTGGTTCTGCTGCTGGCAGAGAAGCTGAATTGAGCCCAGGGCTTTAAATCCTTGGGGCATGGGAGTCTCTTTGCATAACCACTGTGTTATATATCCCCCACCCTGCTTTACTTCTTGCTCAGGAGTGAGTGATTAAGCTAAAAAAACAAAAAAACAAAAACTATAGGTAAAAAGCCCTCATGCTAGCATAGCCTACAGGGAAGAAAAAGAACAACAGAGGTTTTAACACCCACTGTGCTTCAACTCAGGGATTGAAATAACATTGAAACAACTGTTGATTTCCACAAATGTAAAATCTTTAAATACCTTACTTAGACACAAGTCAATCCAGGCAAGAGTGATCAGTGGATTGAAAAGTACAAAGAGAAGGACTTCATAACATACTATGTACAGTGGTTAAACCAAGAAGAAACATTGGAGAAATGAACCAAGACAAAAGTCCATCTAAAAGCCCCTCAGAGGTAGAAGCACAGAAGAATGAGATCAACAAGCAAATGCTAATTAAGGAATTAGTCACAGGAATGAGGGAAGAGTTTGAAAGAATTGTCATCAGAAATGCAGAAACAATAAATGAGACTCTAAAAGAAAGTACTATCTCGAATTAATTAGAGAGCTGAAAGCTGAAATAGCTGAGCTAAGAGCATAACTAGCTGAATAAGCTAATACAATATCAGAACAGGGTAACAAAATAAATGAACTACAGAAAACAACAGAAGGGAGAGAGAATAGAATAAGTGAGGCAGAAAACATAATTAGCAAGATTGAGGATAAATTAGGGAAAACTAAGAAAGAAGTAAGAGATCTCAAAAAGAGATCAAGAGATACTAAAAACAACAACAGAGAGAAATGGGATATCTTCAAAAGAAATAATATACACATTATAGACCTACTAGAGAAAGAAATGGAGGAGGAGAAAGCATTCTATAGGACATAATAGATGAGAACTTCTCTAGTCTAGACAAAAAAAGGCATAAATGTTTAAGAAGCCCAGAGGGTCCCAAACAGAATTACAGACTTAAAGACACCAAGACACATCATATTTATAATGGAAAGGAATAAGGATAAAGAAAGGATCCTGAAGGCTGCAAGAGAAAAACAAAGAGTCACTTAGAGAGGAAAATATATAATACAAGCAGCACATTTCTCCACACAACACTAAAGGCCAGAAGAGAATGGCAAGATATCTATCAAGTGCTCAATAAGAAATGCTTTCAACCAAGACTACTGTATCCTGCTAGACTGTCATTGAGAATAGATGGAGGCATAAAAACCTTCTCAGACAAGCAACAGTTGAAGGAATCACCTATCAAGCCTGCACTGAAAGAAGTTCTGAAAGATCTCCTATAAGCAATCAGATCACCATAAACATGCAATATATCAGAACACTCTAAACATTTACAAGAATGGTGTTAAAATATCTTCATTCTATAATATCAGTAAATGTCAATGGCCTGAATTCACCTATTAAAAGACACAGAGTAGGAACCTGTATCAGAAAACTCAACCCATATGTTGACTGTAGGAATCCCACCTAACTCAACAGTACAAACACAGACTCAAAGTGAAAGGATGGAAAGCTATCATATAAGCCAATGGCCCACAGAAAAGGGCAGGAACAGCTATTCTCATATCTGACATGATAGACCTTAAAATAAATATAGATATGAATGGACATTACTTAGCGCTCAGAGGATCAGTCAAGGGTATTTAATGATTATCAACATCTATGCATCCGAGGAGAGGCCATCTAAATACATTAAACATCTACTGAAAGAGTTACAGCTATATATTAACAGCAACACAGTAATAGTAGGGGACTTCAACACCCCACTTTCTCAACTTTACAGATCTTCCAGGCAGAAAATCAATAAAGAAATTAGGGAGCTAAATGAAGAGATAGATAAACTACAACTATTGGATATATTCAAGTCCACATGGGTCATTCTCAAGGATAAACCATATATTAGGCCACAAAGACAGCATCAGAAAATTCAAGAGCATTGAAATCATCCCAAGCATCTTCTCAGACTATAGTGGAATTAACACTTAAGAAACAAAAAATTAGTAAAAGTCTCAAAATATGGAAATTCAACAGTACACTACTTAACAACTAATGGGTCAGAGGAAATTAAAGAAGAAGTCAAAATGTTTTGAGAGTTCAATGAAAATGAAGACGTGAGCTATCAAAATATTTGGGACACAACTAAAGCAGCACTGAGAGGGAAATTCATAGACATACAAACACACATTTGGAAACAAGAAAAAGTGTGACTTTTACTTACTTGGATCTCTTCTAAAAAATTACTAGGAGGTTAATTTTTTTCATATTTGGGTATTTTGGTCATTATTTCATGAAATATTCCTTCTCCTTTTTGTAAAACTTCCATTATGCATATATTGGCATATCTGATTATATCCCACAGGTGTCTGAAACTATTCATTTTTCTTCATTCTATTTTTCCTTTTCCTTAGACTGGATCATTTCAACTACACATATGCATATTGGTATATATGCATAATGACATATATGTATAATGCATAGTCTCAGGTAGACAGGAGAGAAAAACTGACAAAAAACTTCGGAGAAATAATGTCAAAACACTTCCTAAATTTAATTAAAACCATAAATTTTCACATCAGATAAATTCAACAGATACAAACAGGATAAGTTCAGAAATTCACACCTAGGTACAATTACAGGTTTCTACAGTTTGTGTTTATTATTTTGTTGGCAACATAATTTCCCTAAAATAGTAGGTTTCCCATTTACTTCTAAACAATTTTATGTACTAATAATCACAGTCCAAAAGTAACTTACTTACATTTCTGTTTGTATAAGACCTATCCTTCCTCATATAATCACAAATATATTGAATCCATTTAAATTAGTAACAGGCTTAGGTAGGAAGCATCACCTTTCATCTAATCTTTTATAGCTGGTGTAACTGCTATTTTCTGGAAGAGAAATTTTAATGGAAGACACATGAGAAAAATCAAGAACCAAATACTTCCTTGCTTGGAGGAAAAGGAGCAATTGAAATTTTTCCAGTCTTGCTTGGTTTGAGTCAACTTAGATTATAGTCCACAAGCAGAAAGAATCCCTTAACAGAACTGACTTTCCTTTCATCCCTGTTTGGAAATCATCCAATTATTGTCTGAACAGATTTCTTTCTTATAATATCTTGCTATAAGCAGAAAGGAATAATGAATGCACACTACATGGTAGTATTTTCTAACCCCTTCATCTAAAATTCCAGGTTCTGTTGGGACATAATTTTACTTCTAAGATAACAGAGGCAACAATTTTACCAAATGTTTTGCCATGATACATGAAGATAATTAACTTTCCAATATGCAATTATTTCCTTTTTATCTACTTCCAGACTATTCAGCAAATACTGCATGTTAAAGTAGTCTTGTTATAGCACCACCCACTTCTGGTACTAGATATTCTAACAATCAGAGTTTGATTAAAAGAAACAGCACTGGGTAGTTCACATAAGCAGGAATTTAATACAGGGAATTAGGTACTTATAGATCCACTAAGAGTTGAAGGAACAGCTTCTTGAATAATCATCTAGAGTGACTAGTAAAATGAGTTCAAAGTGACAACAAGGGGATAATTACTGCTGCAATCACCGCTATGCCTATGATTTAGGGAGCTGCTACAAAAACAAAGAAGGCAAAGGATTTGAGTCTAATGCAGCAAACTAGAGACTAGAACGGGGGAGATAGCATAATGGTTATGCAAAGAGACTCTCATGTCTGAGGCTCCAAAGTCCCAGATTCAATCCCCTGCACCACTGTAAGTCAGAACTGAGTAGTGCCCTGGGGGGGGGGGGGGGCTAGAGACTAGAAACTGAGCACAGAGAAAGAAATATTGCTTCTTTACTCATAGGGTGCCGGGATTACCTGAGGGTGCTTCTTCCCAAGCAAGTGCTCTCTGGGTTGGAGAGAACTCAACTGGAGCAACCTAGGCTGCTGCATGGGAGAGGGATCAGGAACTTGTGCTGAGCTAGCATCGCAGGAGATAGACTCTGGAACTCTTGGAGCTGGAAGGCAATCCCAAGTGTGTTAAAACAGAAGAGCAGCTGTATATATACTTGCCAAGTAGGGTGGAAACAGGATGTGAGGTAGAGAGGGTGGAGCGAAAAGAGACTGGTGGAAATCAGGGTGACTACGAGAGGGGGTAGAGCAAAAAGACACCGTGAACCAGTAGGGATTAAACCAATGCCCTGCAGGCAGGGCGGTTCCTAGGTAACTGGTTATGTAAATAGACCGCAGGGATAAGCTGGGGGGAGCTGGCATACTGCCCAACAATAGGGTAATGAACTGTGGAATGCTTTTGCAGAAAATAATCTTCTACCAAGATTACTGATGGGACTTTCTTTACCATTCCCTGTGACCTTTTTGTTTCTCTTTCTTTTTTTTCTCTCTCTCTTTCTTTTCTTCCTTCCTTATTTCTTCTTTGCTTTGTTTATTTTTTTTATAGAGGTTAAGAGAAACAGAGAGAGAGGGGAAAAAATAGAGGAGAGATACATGTAGCACTGTTCTACCACTTGTGAAGAAAGCCCCCACCCTCTCCCCCTACCCACCAAGTAGGGTCCAGGGGGCTTGAATCCAGGTCTTCATGCACAGTAACATGTATGTGCACTTCACCACCTGGCCCAAAGAATAGACCATAGCTCAGACTGGGAGTATGGACCGACCAGTCAACACCCATGTTCAGCAGGGAAGCAATTACAGAAGCCAGACCTTCTACCTTCTGCAACCCTCAACGACCCTGGGTCCATGCTCCCAGAGGGCTAGAGAATGGGAAGGCTATCATGGGAGAGGGTGGGTTATGGGGATTGGGTGGTGGGAATTGTGTGGAGTTGTACCCCTCCTACCTTATGCCTTTGTTCACTAATCCTTTCTTAAATTAAAAATTTAAATAAAAAAAAAAAAATTAAAAAAAAAAAATAAAACCGAAAAAAAAAAAAAAAAAAGAATAGACCATAGCTGTAGCAAAATGATATCTATCTCTCTTCACATCCCAAACTTAATTTGGTGTATTCTATTGGCAGATACTGATTCATATTCAGAAACGTAACTGCAAAAGAGTTTAGGAGTCTTTTTTTTTTTCACAGAAAGATAGAAATTTTTATTTACCCACAGACCATTTTCCAGTCACAGAGCCCCAAGCTGTCTGTCTCAGCAAAGTAGTTCTTGAAACTGCTCCATTCCTAAGCTTCACAGCAGCCTGGGCCCCATTCACACAAAGTTCTGAGCAATGGCCAGTACCTTGGAAAACTCGCCTTCCTTCCAGCTAGGCTGGTGGGGATGGGGACCTTAATCCGAGTCCCTGTAGGGTTCCCATTGTCCTCAATCAGGACCACATTGTTGGAGTCAAACCTGAGTGTCATCTGGGGGCCAGCCAGGCATGCAGTGCCCCACAATGAGGGCCTTTTTCTTCTGGCCTTTGATGGCCAGTAGTATACGGTCACCCACCTTGCCCACTCCATTCTTGTCATAGACGTGGATGCATCGAGGAGGGCCGTGATAACGGGGTGTTCCCCAAGGCGCTGTTGCCCACCACACGCACCCGTGTCATCTTCTGAATGCCACCAAGGCTCCCACTGGTGCTGAAACAGCGCTGGTTCAGGGCTCTGCTTACATGGCTGGCTGGGCCCCAGAGCCCACTAAAGAAAGCCATGGGATCCCAAGATGGCAAATCCACTCTCGCCGCCCCAAGTCGTCCGCCGCGGACCCGCAGGCCAAGCGCCACCTAGGAGTCTTTTTTAAAAAAAATACTTTAAGTGGATTTAAAATATTTTCCCCACCTCTCCAGATGTCTGAAGAGAGAAATGGAGATTTAAAAAGAAATTATCAAATACATCTTTTTAAATTTAAGGTTTTTTAATTTTTTATCTTTATTTGTTAATTGGATAGAGATAGCCAGAAATTGAGAGAGAAGGGGGTGAGAGAGAGAGAGAGAGAGAGAGAGAGAGAGACCTGCAGCAATGCCTCACCATTCGAAAAGCTTTCCCCCTACAGGTGGGGATGGGGGGCTGGAACCTGGGTCCTTGCAGACTGTAATGTGTGTGCTTAACTGGTGCACCACTACCCAACCCCCCCCAATATATCTACCATAGTCCTCAATGTCATCAGTTTAAGGGTTTTTAAAAAATCTGTTCTTATTATTGATTTAATATTGATTTACAAAATTATAAGATAACAGGGGTATAGTTTCACACTGTTCCCACCACCAGAGTTCTGAGTCCCTATTTCCTCCACTGGAAACTGTAGTAGTTCTAGTAGCCACAGATATGGACAGTTATTTCTATAGCTATCTATATTTACATGGTTTGTCTTTTTTTTTTTTTTTTTTTGCCCATTTTTCTGTGGTCCTTCCTTCTCTTCCTTTCTAAGTCACGCCTACACCTGTTATTACTTCCCAGTGTTCTTCCTTTTTCTCTCTTCTCTCAGGATCCTGATGGAACTGGGTTCCAAAACCGTCTAGTCGCCTTCCCCTAACATTTCTCACCCCTCTAGGAGTATCGAACAAAGTTCTTTTGGGGGAGCAAAAGATGAGAGTTCAGGCTGCTGTAATTGCTGGATATGGCTGTTGGCAGGTCAATCCATACCCCCAGCCTGTTTCTGTCTTTCATCTTACTAATCTAATTATTATTGATTATGTTGCATTTTTTGATATGTTACTGGATTCAAATAGCTAATATTTAAAATTTTTACATGTATTCATGTAAGTAAAATCTATTAGTAAGTATCTATTTATATGTCCTGTTGTGGTTATTCTTATCTTACTCTTATAAAAAATAATTAATATCCTCTCCTTTCCTACTCTTATTTTATAAAAACTTGCTAGAACACTAGCATTTACGAACGGGATATAAATAAGGGAAGAGAAAATTAATTCTCATTTCATCTTCTTTGTATAGTATTGCTTGTAAAGGTCTTCTGTTGCATGTTGCGCTATTTTTCCATTTAAAATTTTCTAGAAAGCTATTTATCTTCATTTTTAATCATTTTGGCCTATAGTTTTTTAATAATTTATTACACAAGTTTAAAATCTTAGCTGTACCTATTTTCTGATTTTTATTTCACATTTTCTCTCACTTTACTGGTCTCTCTTTTCTTTTGATCAGTGCTACCTGAACATGCTATTTTGTGTGCTCAATGTACTAAAGCAGTAGAGAGCCGCCAGTCAGCAAAATCTAACTTTGTTTGTACTATTATCATTTTTATTGTTGAACATATATAACACAACATAGCAAAGAGAAGAGTGCATTTATTTTTAATTTGATTTTATTTCATATGAGATATATGCACATAGAGTTTCATATGAGAGAGACAGAAGCCAAAACACCACCAGTGCTGACAGCAGTGGATATTCAAGCAGAAACCACAAATATACAAGACCTGTTCTCTGCCACCTTCACTGCTTCTCTAGTCAAGAAGAGTGTATCAGAAATATCATCTTACACCTCAAAGAATGGCTTACATAAACAGATCAGGAAATGGCAGGTGTTGGAGAGGTTGTGTAGAAAAAAAAAACAAAAACCTGCTACACTGCTGTTGAGAATGCAAACTGGCTCAGGCCCTTTGGAAGAATGTATGGAGAGTCCTTAAACAAATAAAATAGCCAGAGTGGAAGCAGCCTAAATGCCCATCACAGATCAATGGCTAAAGAAGTTATGGGGCACATATTCCCATGGAATGTTACTCTGTGATCAAAAAAGATGATATTGTATCCTTTGGGACAGAATGAATGGAACTGAAGGTTATTATGCTTAGTAAAGTAAAGAGATGAAAGACAACTACTACATGGTTTCACTCATATATGGAGTCTAGAGAGCAGATACATAGAACTTGAGGGGGAAAAGGAAGCAAACTGTTTTTTAACACTTGTGAGAACTATAATGCTTATCTTTATGAGGTGTGAGGGTGAGGATACAGAACTCTGGTGGTGGTATGGTGTGGAGCTATGCACTCTAATGTAACAATCTTATATCATACTATTAATAAAAAATAAAAAACAATTCCTCAGTGCCTATGGTCACGGACTGCAGGACACTATTTATTCATCCATCCATCCATTCATCTATTCATTCATTCATTTATATTGCCACCAGTGTTATCGTTGGGGCTCAGTGCCAGCACTATAAATCCACCACTCTCAGTGGCCATTTTTTCCTTTTTCTTTATATTTTATTTGCTAGGACAGAGAGAAATTAAGAAGGGAGAGGGAGCGGCAGAAGGGGAGAAATCCAGAGTCTTGTAAACCTGATTCACTGCTCGTGAAGCTGTCCCCTGCAGGTAGGGAGCTCCCCCTGCAGGTGGGGAGCTGGAAGGTTCGAACCCAGGTCCTTGTAAATACTAATCTGTGCACTTAACCAGATATGCCACTGGCTCTGCCCCCTACACTATTTTTATACTTTGTTCCAGATGCCTTCAATATCTGTAAAAAGTTTTCTCAGTTCCTGAGTTAGTTGATGAGAATATATCCAAAATCTATCAACTCTCCTTCCCTGTGATGTCCTCAAGATAGCATTCAGCAGCGAGAGCCATTGGTTCAATAAAGAAATAGCAGCTATACTAGCTACAAGTGTAGAAAGAACTTGATATAATTTTTATCCAACTAAGAAAATAGAAGAGTGAACAGAAAATTGTAAGAAAACAATTGTAAGAAAAAGAGCTGTGGTGTCTTTTTTTTTTTCTCACAGATTCCTCCCCCCACCTTCTTCTCCTCCTCCTCCTTCCCTCCCATTTCTATCAGCCCAATTTATTAAAACACTTATAGAACATCCTCAAAAAGTAGGAAATGGGGAATGAAACTTTAACTCCTAGGATTGAGAGAACACAGCAAAAAAATTGAAAATGACTGAGACTTGGAAGAGAAAGTGGGCCAGAGATGACATGCAAACATCTCTGGTGATAGTCCTGCTTGTCTGCTATTGATGGCACTAAGTTTGAGTAGGGGCTTCACAGGCTTGGGAACCAAACCTTTTGGGAAGACGCACCGACATCTGTTTAATTTTTTCAAGTGTTTTCCTGTGTCAATTGAAATTTTGCATTACCCTTTATTAATATGATGTACCTCAGTGCATTTTAATATTTTGTTTGTATTTATTTACTTTGTCACCAGGATTATCATTGGAGGCCTGAACCCTGGTCCTTGGTTAAGGTCATGTGTACTCTACCAGGTATGACACCGCCTGCCCTCCCTTATTTTCATATTTTAAACCAGTTCCTGGGATAGCTATCACTTAATCCTGGTGTTTCATCACTTCTATATGTTGCGGAATTCTATTTGCTAATACTTTGTCAACGTCGTGTGTGTTTCTGCAGGAGATTGGTTTGTAGTTTCTTTCTTTCTTTCTTTTTAATATCATTGCTGGGCTTTGCTGTTAGAATGATATTGACCTCATAAATTGAGTTTGGAAATGTTCCTCTTTCTAAATATAGATTAAGTTTATAATAAATTGAAATTATTTTGAAGTGGTAAAGTGGCTCACTTGGATAGTGTGCTGCTTCATCATTTGCACAACCCAGGTTTGAGCCTGTCCTCCCCCCAACACTGAAGGAAGCTTCAATGCTGTAGTCTCTTTCACACTCTCTCTCTGCCTCTGCTTCTCAATGTAAAAAATAAATAAATAAAAGTTGCACTATTTCTTCCTTAAATATTTTATGGAATTTATCTGTGATATTACCTGAACCTGTGAACACATGTATATGAATATTTTATGACTATTTTATTGATAATTCAATTTATTTGCATGTTATATACTTTCTTACTATGTACATATGTTATATAAGATATATAAGATATCTAAGAGGAATCTGGGTAGATAGATTTTCTATTACTTTGAATCAATTTTGAGAATTCCAATATTTCTAGGAATATGTGTTATATAAAGTATCTAATTTGTGGAGCTGGGTGGCAGTGCACCTGGTTGAGAGCCATGCTACAATGTGCAAGAACCCACGTTGGAGCCCCAAGTCCCCACATGCAGGGGGGAAGCATTAGGAGTGTTGAATCAATGTTGCTGGTATATCTCTATTTCTCTCCTCTGTCACCCACCGTTCTTCTGGATTTCTGGCTGTCTCTATCCAATAAATAAATAAAGATAATTAAAAAAAATTTAATAACTTACAAAAAGAATTTTTGAAAAAAATTAAGTATCTAATTTTGTTATAAAGCTGTTCAAAATAACCCAATTCTTCTTTCCATGATTTTTAACTTATCAAATATTTAAATCAGTATTTCCTTTTTAAACTTAATTTGTGTAGATTGCAGCCATTATTCTTCAAAGAGTATTTCTGCTTCTCTTTCCTCATCTGAAAATTTCACTACATGTATGTTGTTATATTTGATGTTTTCCATAGATCTCTGAGACATTGTTAATTATTATTCATTAAGTTATCTCTTTGTACTTAACGTTGGCTATTGATTTAGCTTTAACAACAGTGAATCTTTGGGGGGGAGAGGGGAGAAATCTAACTATGCACCATCGAATGATGTTTTTCCTTTTTAATTATTTTGTTCTCAATTCCAGAATTACCATTTGCTTCATCTTAATAATGTCTACTTGTATTGGTATTCCCAATTTGCTCACTCATTTTCATCATTTCTTTTCATCTTTAAGCATGATTCCTTTTTGATTCTTGGACCTACTTATAATGGCTGCTTTGAAAGCATTTTATGTTAAAGCCAACCTTGTGACCCACCTAGATTTAGTTTCTGATGACAACATTTTTCCTGAGCAAGGATCATACTTTCCTATTTGTGTGTGAATAAAAACAGCCCAAGGCAAGATCTCCACATGCCCCCACTATTCAGGGATTTTTCACAAACACTTCTAAATTTGTTGATTCCCTCTGGTCTGTTTCCTGAGCTGTGAAATTGGTTTTTAACAATTTTTTCCAGCTTTATAGTTGTTTGTTATGAAAGACTTTGTCAAATTTTTCATTCTGTCACAGCTAGTTCTTTCCTCTTAATTCTATATTTTTAACACCACAAAGTAAATATTTTTGCTGCTCACAAGCAATTTTTTAATCTAGATTTTTCCACATGTTATATAATCACTTTATGCATTGTAGATTACCTTACTGGGTTATGTTTTCCTATTATTGAAATTAATCTTTCAGTACACCTTTTTAAGGCAGCGTGGGGGAATGAACTGAAGGACTCACACATGTGTGACACATTTAAAGCATCCACTCCAGGAATATGTTTTGATTTTATATGCTTGGGCAGGGTGGTGAGGGAGACACATAAACACCACTCTCCCATCCATGGAGTCCCTTGGCACTATCCATGTGGTGCTCCCACATGGTGCTCCCACATGGTGCTCATATACAACAAAGGGTGCTCTCTGCCAACTGAGCTATCTCCAGGCCCTGGAAGATTTTATTTTCTCCCCTCTCTCTCTCCTTTTTTTTTTTTTTTCTCCAAAGCACTGCTCAGTTCTAGTGTATAATGGTGCTAGGGATTGTACCTGGGACCTTTGTTGCCTCAGGCATGAAAGTTCATTGTAAAACCTTTTCCCAGAAGCTTAGGTTTCTTAGTGTAAACTCTCATAAATGTTAATCTAAACACATTTTAATCTTGATTCTTTTTATTAGTAATTTAATAATAGTAATAGTAATTTACAAGATTATAAAATGTTAGGGATATGATTCCCACCACCTAAATTCTGTGGCACGCACACCAATAATAACTTTAGTTCTCTTGAGGTCTTAGGACTGGTTAGCTACTTTTCTATTGCAAATTTGTGTGTTTCAACTTTCTACATTCCACATATGAATGAAAGCACCTAGTAGTTGTCTTTCACTTCCTTTCTTACCTCACTAAGCATAATCACCTTCAGTTGTATTCATTTTGTCCAAAAGGACACAATATCACCTTTTTAAATTACCGAGTAGTATCATGATTCTTGAAATTTAATGTTCAGGTTTTTTGTTTGTTTTTGCCTCCAGGGCAAAAGCCTCACTGGGGCTTGGTGCCTGACTACGATTCAACTGCTCCTGGCAGCCATGTTTTCCTTTGTTGTTGTTGTTGGATAGGACAGAGAGAAATTGAGAGGAGAGAGGAAGATAGAGAGAGGGAAATAAAAACATCTGCTTGTAAAGCAGACCTCCCTCCCCCCACACACACACAGATGGGGAGCTGGGGGCTCGAACTGGGAACCTTGATCTGGCCCCTGCACTTAGTACTATGTGTGCTTAACCCAGTGTTTTGTTTTTCTAAGCATATTAAAGATATTGCCACACTTCTCTTGCTCCTATGATCTCTTCTGAGAGCTACTCTCTCTAGCTGTATGTATTATTTATGTATTTACTTATTCTTTTGAAAGAGAGAGGGACCAGAGCACTTCTCAGCTCTAGCACATGGTGGTGCTGAAGACTGGACTCTCTGGAGCTGTAAGCAAACATGTCCTATGCTTTAAAGTTAAACTATCTCCCTAGCCTTACACTATTTTTCATGTTTCCCTACAATATGTCTAGAAATAGAATTTTTTTTTAGTTTTGTTTTTCTTACTCTGCATAGTACATGATCTGTATAGTTATGTGTGTTATCAATTCTGGAAAATTCCCAAGTTGTATAATCTCATTGAATCTTAACATTTCTTCCAGTCTTTACTGAACTCTTCTTAAACATACATTGACTTTTTTAAACTCTGGTTTTCTTTCGTATTCTTTTTATGCTGCATTCTTAGAGACTGCCTTATACCCATCTTCCTCTCTGTCTCAGGCCTACTGTTTACATCTTTCTGTAGCTAATTGCTTATCAACTGAATTTTTTAAATTTATCTTAACTTATTTTTTAAATTTATTTATTGGAAGATTAATGTTTTATAGTCAACAGTAAATACAATAGTTTGTACATGCATAACATTCCTCAGTTTCCCATATAACAATACAACCCCCACTAGGTCCTCTGTCAGCCTTTCCCAGGACCTGTACTCTCCTCCCCACCCACCCCAGAGTCTTTTACTTTGGTGCAATACACCATATTTTAACTTATTTTTTATTTCTAGTATTATTTAAAACTTGCTTGACTGTTTTTATATCTATTGCTTATTGATAATTTTAAATATTATGTCAATAGTTTACTTAGTTTATGTCTTTATGAAAGAGAAAGAAACCAAAGTACTACTGTGCCATTTATGATGTCCTATTTGCTTTGACTTTTTGCTTTGTTTCTTTGCAGGGACAAGGATTGAGCCTGGGGTGCAAGCCATGCACTTTACTGCTAACCCACCTCACCAGCCTTTATTTTGTGTTTTTCAGCTGAGCTAACATTTGAAGTGCCCACAGGCCTTAATTTGTTTTTGTTTTGCTGACTCTTATTCATGTAATATAGTTTCCTTGTGGGTTTAGTATTGTAAGTTAGCATAATTTATTGAATTAAAAAATATAAAATCATAGAAGTCTAAAATGAGAAGTGCTTTACCCCAAAGATGATTTATGTAGTTTCTAGATTAATTCTTTCTTCTTTTTCTCTCCTTTCCTTCTTCTTTTTCCTTTTTGTTCATCAGATCACTGCACAGCTCTGGCTTATGATGGTGTCAGGGATTTACTTGTGACTTCAGAGACTCAGGCAAGAAAGTCTTCTGCATAATCATTATGCTGTCTCCCTAACCCTAAGCAGTTTCTAATAATAGTAAGGCTATTATAAACATGGAACCTCTTTTTTTTTTGCCTCCAGGGTTATTGTTGGGGCTCCGTGCCTGCACTACAAATCCTCTGCTCCTGGAGGCCATTTTTCCCATTTTTTGTTGCTCTTGTTGTATTTATTGTTATCATTGCTGTTGTTGGATAGGACAGAGAGAAATCGAGAGAGGAGGAAAAGACAGAGAGGGAGAGACAGACACCGGCAGACCTGCTTCACCACTTGTGAAGTGACAACCCTTCCTCCCCCCCCCCCCCCCAGGTGGTGAGCTGGGAGCTGGAACCTGGATCTGGTTTGTGCTGCTTTGTGCCATGTGCTTAACCCGCTGCACTACTGCCCAGCCCCCAACATAGAACCTCTTTAACCTTACTCATGAACTATGTTTGTTAGAGTCTTAAATTTAGCTCATTCACTTCAGGGGAGAATCCACATTCTGCCTCTCAATATTGAAGATGACAATGGCCCTGAACTTTAATGAAACTGTCTCTTCAGCAATTACTAACCCCTCAAAGTTCAGATTCTATATTATTATGTCTTTATTTTGGAAAGTTCCTTCATGCTACTGAATATCCAGCAAAGTTTTTTTGTAATGATTCCTTTGTTTATTAATAACATAGTAAAAGAGAGAGAGAGAAAGGAAGGAAGGAAGGAAGGAGGGAGGGAGGGAGGGAGGAAGGAAGGAAGGAAGGAAGGAAGGAAGGAAGGAAGGAAGGAAGGAAGGAAGGAGAGAAAGAAAGTAAGAATATCACTCTGGCAGATGTGATACCAGAGATTGAACCTGGGACCTCAAACTTGTAAGTCTAAAGCTCTAGCCACTGGATCACCTCCCAGGCTCCTGTCCAGCAAAGTTATGAAAAATATTTTATCCTGGATGTCATTTAACATTACTACAGGAATATAGTCTAAGATTTTGTTAAAAGCAAACCTTTTGTGTATTAATTTTCCTCAAAAAAAATTAGATAATAGTGAGATCAGCCAGAAAGAGAAGGAAGAATATGGGGTGATTTTATTCATAGAAAGAATTTGAAAAATAAGAACAGAAGGGAAAACACAAAGCAGAACTTGTACTGGAGCCCGACTTCCCCATTTTAATTTTCTTGAGAACGCTCCATACTGTAGTCCATACAAAGTAGACTACACCAGCTTGTAAGCTTATGCTTTTTAATAAAGTGTATTTAATATATCTTAGCAAAGTCATACCTAAACATTCTTTGAGTTGGAGTTTGTTTTTTTTATTTGGGGGGGGGCTAGTGGTTGTCATCACAATGGTTTTATTTTCATATATAATAAAAATTTTTGTGTAGTTATTTTATAAACAACTACCTTTATAAAATTTTTATTATTTCTAAAATTCTTAAATTTACTCTCTTGGTTAAACACATATGGCTTGAAATGCAAGGACTGGTGTAAGGATCTGGCTCCCCACCTGCTCCCCACCTACAGGGGGGTCACTTCAAAAGTGGTGAAGCAGGTCTGCAGGTGTTTATCTTTCTCTCTCCCCCTCTGTCTTCTCCTCTTCTCTTGATTTCTCTGTCTTATACAACAACAACAGCATCAGTAACAACAACAATAATAACCACAACAACAATAAAAAAAAGGGCAACAAAAGGAAAAACAACAAACAAAAAAATGTACTCTTAGATTAGATTATCTAGGTAGTAAACCAAACTATTTGTAAATAACACTTTGGTCTTTTCATTTTTAAATTAACTTTTACTTTGTACTTTAGTCTCTAGACATTGACTAGAAGAATCACAAACATTTAAGTGCATGCCCCAGCACTAGCCCTGTCAGTAAAAATTAAAAATTTAAATAAAAATGCAAAGGAGAGTGGTCTGGGAGGTGGTGCAGTGGATAAAACATTGGACTCTCAAGCATGAGGCCCTAAGTTCAATCCCCAGCAGCACGTGTACCAGAGTAATATCTGGTTCTTTCTCTCCTCCTTTCTCATTAATAAATAAAATGTTTTTAAAAATGCAAAGGAGATTGGAGCAGGTCCAGAGGTGAAAAAGTAGAAATGTGAGGAAATTGGTTTTTTAAGGAAAATAGAATGAGAAAAGAATGAAGACTCTAAGAGGGAAAATTGTAGCATAATCGGTTTCTTCAAATATTTGAAGAGCAGAAGTATAAAAGAAATTACATTAATTTTGTGTTCTTATAGGATGTAAGGTAGAATCAGGCTAAAAATCTGAAGGAGGAAAATTTTCTAAAAAGTTACATTGTGTACCTCAATGTGAATTCCTTGTCACTGGAGATCTATGATCACTTGCTGAAGCACTTCATGTAGAATTCAAGTGTGTGTGAAGAGATTTTGGAGTGTATCATGAACACCCTTAATCTTTATAATTTTGACATTTCATTCAATTACTGTCATTCAAAGTGGTGTTGCACGCAGTAAAGTATACACATTACCATGTGTATTACCAAGTTTAAGTTCCTGGTACCTACCTGCAAGAGAGAAGCTTCATGAGTGGTAAAGCAGTGCTGCAGGTGTCTGTCTTTCTCTTTCTGCCTTTATAGCTTCCCTTCCACTCTCAATATCACTCTATCTGTTTCCTCCATACCATCCCCCCCAAAATGGAGAGGAATGGCTGCCAAGAGTAGTGAATTCTATGTGCAGGCACCAAGTCCCAGGATAACCTTAGTGGGGAAAAAAAATTTTTTTTCTAAAATGTGTTATTTCCTATTACTAGTTAATCTTTTGAAGACTTACTATTAGGCACTGGGGAAGCAGCATAGCATATAGTTGACAAAAATACAGTTTCTGAAATAATTGCATTCATATCTGATTCAGCAACTCTCTAATTTTGTGACCTTGGGCAAGTTACTTAACTTCAATGTATTAGAGGCTTCATCCAAACAAAATAATTTGTTTCTTCTTTTGTAAAATGAGAAATTACATTTAACTATTGATATTTTATGAGGATTTAATGACTTTATATCTATCAAGAGCTTATGATAGTAGCTAATACTTTGTAAGCATTATTAAAAATGTCAAGAATAATAAGGACATTAAGTAAAAGGTTTAAGAGCTCTCCTTAGGGTTAAGACTAAACTTATACATGTTGTGTTTTTTTTTCTTCTAATTTAGGTTTTTGCTGCTGTTTTGCTTTATTTTTTAAATGGCACAATTAAATAATAATAAAATTAATCAGAGTTTTATTTAAAATGCACAAGAACAAGTAATTAATGATTTTCTGCTATGTAGATGTTTATACACTGAAGTATTAATTAGTTTATATTAAGTTATTTCCCCTACATTTACTCTTTATAAAGTTTAAATTTCAAAATATTTCTCTCCTAACTTATTTTAAGACCTGTCTTTCATCACTTTCATTTTGCTCACCCCAGATGCAATAATACCCTTGCTTAATCAACATATGCATCTGGAATTGCAACATAAAAGTCCCAAAACAACACTTGAGAAACTATGATTTATACTTAATGTGTTACAGGTGGCTTCTTAGGAGGAATGCTTATTTCTTGTGTCATTAAAATGATGAACTTCTAAATCCTCAAACTGCATTTCTGCTAAAAGTTTACTGTAGTTCATTTTCTTCCAAATTTAGTTTTACATACACATTCCAAAATAATACTTTTGACATTATGTTTACCAGAGCAAAATAACCATTAAAACCTTAATAGAAGAGGAATAATATTAACAAATTCAACAACAGGATTTCCTGCTATTAAAATATCATCAGTTATTTAGACTAAAGTGTACCAGATTTTATAACATGTTCTAGAAATTGTCTGGTTTTAAAATTTGCAACAGATCACTATCAAAACAAACAGGAATGCAATAGATGAGGCAATTTCAATCACAAATTATACCAAAATAATAACTACTACATGTTCTAATATGTAATACGTTACATGGATTTTTAAGACTATCACTCTCAGCTAATTAATACATATGAGAATTATTATTTTAATTCCTAATTTTAAAAAGGTTGTGAGGACCTGGGTGGTGGAGCAGTGCTCTGATATTTCTCCCTCACTCTCCCTTCTCTCCTCTCACCCTCACCCTTTCTTCTCAATTTCTCTATGTTTCTATCAAAAATAAATAAATAAATAAATAAATAAATAAAACTTTAAAAATAAATGTCAATGGCCTGAATTCACATATTAAAAGGCATAGAGTAGGAAGATGGATTAGAAAACACAACATATGCTGCCTACAGGAAACCCACCTAACTCAACAAGACAAACACAGACTCAAAGTGAAAGGATGGAAAACTATCATACAAACCAATGGCCCACAAAAAACGGCAGGAATAGCTATACTCATATCTGACATGATAGACTTTAAAATAAATAAAATTTAAAAGATAGCTATGGGGGAGTCGGGCGGTGGCACTGTGGGTTAAGCGCACGTGGCGCAAAGCGCAGGGACCGGCGTAAGGATCCCGGTTCGAGCCCCCAGCTCCCCACCTGCAGGGGAGTCGCTTCACGGGCGGTGAAGCAGGTCTGCAGGTGTCTATCTTTCTCTCCCCTCTCTCTCTGTCTTCCCCTCCTCTCTCCATTTCTCTCTGTCCTATCCAACAACAAAGCAACGTCAACAATGGAAATGGTAACCGCAACGAGGCTGCAACAAAAAGGGGGAAAAATGGCCTCCAGGAGCGGTGGATTCATGGTGCAGGCACCGAGCCCAGCAATAACCCTGGAGGAAAAAAAAAAAAAAAAAAGATAGCTATGGACACTACTTAATGCTCAGTGGATCAGTCAATTAAGAGAATTTATCAATTATTAACATCTATGCACCCAATGAGAAGCCATCTAAATACATCTAAATACATTAAATGTCTACTGAAAGAGCTAAAGCAATATATTAAAAGCAACACAGTCATAATAGGGGCTTCAACACCCCATACTCTCAACTTGACAGATATTCCAGGCAGAAAATCAATAAGGACATAAGGGAGCTAAATGAGGACATAGATAAACTAGAACTATTGGACATTTTCAGAGTCATTCATCCCAAGAAACTGGAATACACATTTTACTCAAATCCACATGGGTCATTCTCAAGAATAGACCATATGTTAGACCACAAAGACAACATGAGCAAATTCAGGAGCATTGAAATCATCCCAAGCATCTTCTCAGACCACAGTGGAATTAAACTAACACTCAACAATCAACAAAAGATTAGTAATAGTCCCAAAATGTGGAAGCTCAACAGTACACTTCTTAACAACCACTGGGTCAAAGAGGAAATAAAGGAAGAAATCAAAATGTTTCGAGAGTTCAATGAAAATGAAGACACAAGCTATCAAAATATTTGGGACACAGCTAAGGCAGTACTAAGAGGGAAGTTCAAAGTCATACAAGCACACATTAGGAAACAAGAAAAAGCACAAATAGACAGCCTTATTGAACATCTTAAGGACCTAGAAGAAAACTGCTTGGTACTGGAACATGAATAGACACACTGACCAATGGGATAGAATTGAGAGCCCAGAAGTAAGTCCCCACACCTATGGACATCTAATCTTTGACAAAGGGGCCCAGACTATTACATGGGGAAAGCAGAGTCTCTTCAACAAATGGTGTTGGAAACAATGGGTTGAAACATGCAGAAGAATAAAACTGAACCACTATATTTCACCAAATACAAAAGTAAATTCCAAGTGGACCAGAAACTATCAGATACTTAGAGGAAAATATTGGCAGAACTCTTTTCCACATGCATTTTAAAGACATCTTCAATGAAATGAATCCAATTACAAAGAAGACTAAGGCAAGCATAAACCTATGGGACTATATCAAATTAAAAAGCTTCTTCACAGCAGAAGAAACCAATACCCAAACCAAGAGACCCCCTCACAGAATGGGAGATCTTTATATGCCATACATCAGACAAGAGGCTAATAAACAGAATATATAAAGAGCTTGCCAAACTCAACAAAAAAACAAATAACCCCATCCAAAAATGGGTAGAGGACATGAACATAATATTCACCACAGAAAAGATCCAAAAGGCCAAGAAAGACATGAAAAAATGCTCCAAGACTTTGATTCTCAGAGAAATGCAAATAAAAACAACAATGAGATATCACTTCATTCCTGTGAGAATGTCATACATCAGAAAAGGTAATAGCAGCAAATGTTGGAGACATTGTGGCATCAAAGGAACCCACCCTCACGCAGTGCTGGTGGGAATGTCAATTGGTCCAACCCTTGTGGAGAGCAGTCTGGAGAACTCTCAGAAGGCTAGAAATTGACCTACCCTATTACCCTGTGGGAGAGGCTGTGGGGACAGAGGATCCCTCCTGCACTGCTGGTGGGAATGTCAATTGGTCCAACCTCTGTGGAGAACAGTCTGGAGAACCCTCAGAAAGCTAGAAATGGACCTACCCTATGATCCTGCAATTCCTATCCTGTGGATATATCCTAAGGAACCCAACACACCCATCCAAAAAGATCTGTGTACACATATGTTCTTAGTAGCACAATTTGTAATAGCCAAAACCTGGAAATAACCCAGGTGTCCAACAACAGATGAGTGGCTGAGCAAGTTGTGGTATATATACACAATGGAATACTACTCAGCTGTAAAAAATGGTGACTTCACTGTTTTCAGCAGATCTTGGATGGACCTTGAAAAATTCATGTTAAGTGAAATAAGTCAAAAACAGAAGAATGAATATGGGATGATCTCACTCTCAGGCAGAAGTTGAAAAACAAGATCAGAAGAGAAAACACAAGTAGAACCTGAACTGGAATTGGATTGTTGCACCAAAGTAAAAGACTCTGGGATGGGTGGAGGGGGAGAATACAGGTCCAAAATGGATGACAGAGGACCTAGTGGGGGTTGTATTTATATATGGAAAACTAGGAAATGTTTTGCATGTACAAACTATTGTATTTACTGCTGAACGTAAAACATTAATTCCCCAACAAACAAATTTTTAAAAATGACCCCATCCAAAATTGGGTAGAAGGTATGAACAGAATACTTACCAAATACAAGATCCAAAAGATCAACAGACATATCAAAAAAATGTTCCAAGTCACTGATTGTCAGAAAAATGCAAGCCAAGACAACAATGAAATACCACTTCACTCTTGTGAAAAATGCCATATATCAGAAAAGATAGTAACAGCAAATGCTGGAGACGATATGGAGACAAAGGAACCCTCCTGCACTGCTGACAGAAATATAAATTGGTGGTCCGGGAGGTGGCACAGTGATAAGGCTTTGGACTCTCAAGCATGAGGTCCTGAGTTTGATCCCCGGCAGCACATGTGCCAGAGTGGTGTCTGGTTCTATCTCCTCCTATCTTTCTCATTAATAAATAAATAAAATATTTTTTTAAAAAAGAAATATAAATTGGTTCAACTCCTGTGGAGAACAGCTTGGAGAACTTTCAGAATGGACCTACCTCTGACTCTGCAATTCCTTTCCTGAGGATCCTAAGGAATCAAACACAGCTGCCCCAAAAGGTCTGTGTATACCTATGTTCATAGCAGCACAATTCTAGAAGAAACCTATATGTCCAGCAGAGGATTGGCTAATAAACTTGTGGTATACATACACAATGGAATATTACTCAGCTACTAAGAATGATGAAGTCACCCTCTTCACCTCTTCTTGGATGGAGCTTAAAGTAATCATGCTAAGTGACATAAGCCAGAAAGAGAAGGATGAATGTGAGATCATCTCACTCATGGACAGAATTTGAGAAATAAGAACAAAAAGGGGAAACACAAGTAGAACTTGGACTGGGTTTGGTATATTATACCAAAGTAGAGGCCAGGTGGTGGTGCACCTGGTTGAGCACACGTTACAATGCATAAGGACCCAGGTTCAAACCCCCGGTCCCCACCTGCAGGGGAAAAGCTTTGCAAGTGGTGAATCAGGGCTGCAGCTGTCTTTCTGTCTCTCTCCCTCTCTGTTACCCATGCCCTCTTAATTTCTGGCTGTATCTATCCAATAAATAAATCAAGGTAATAAATACATATATCACACTAAAGTAAAGGACTTTGGGAGTAGAAGGAAGATTTCAGGTTCTGGTGAATGATTGTGAGTGAGGTCCTAGGCTGGAGGTGACAGTGTCTTGCAGAAATCTGAGAAATTTTACACGTGTATCAACAACTGTATTTACCATTAATCCTCTTAATTAAAAAAAAATAACAATGTAGCTATTAAAAAGTTCCAATTGCCTTGTCAGGGCCAGACCAAGTGATCTTGTGGGCCATGTACATTCCATGGGTTACAATTTCCCCACTTCTACTGTAGACCATAAAAAAACTCAAACTCCCAATAACCATTCATACCCAAAACACTACAAAAAATGGGAATAGATGGGATATTCCTCAAGCTAGTGGAATCTATATACAGCAAACCTACATCCAACATCATACTCAACAGACAGTAGCTGAACGCATTCCCCTTCAGATGGGGGACTAGCCAGGGTTGTCCATTATCACCGTTACTCTTCAACATAGTATTGGGAGTTCTTGCCATAACAGTCAGACAAGAGAAGAAATCAAAGGAATACAGATTGGAAGGGAAGAAGTCATGCTCTCACTATTTGCAGATGATATGATAGTATACATAGGAAAAAACCTAAGGAATCCAGAAGAAAGCTACTGGAAGTTATTAGACAATATAGTAATGTGTCAGGCTACAAAATCATGTACAAAAATCAGTGGTATTTCTTTATGAAAATACTAAATCCGAAGAAGAAGATATCCAGAAATCACTCCCATTCACTGTTGCAGCAAAATCAATAAAACACCTAGGAATAAAGTTGACCCAAGAAGTGAAAGACTAGTATACTGAAAACTATGAGTCGCTATTAAAGGAAATAGAAAATGATACCAAGAAATGGAAAGAAATTCCATGCTTATGGATTGGAAAAAGTAATATCATCAAAATGAATATTCTCCCTAGAGCCATATACAAATTTAATGCGATACCCATCAAAGTTCCACCAAGCTTCTTTAAGAGAATAGAACAAACACTACAATCATTTATCTGGAACCTGAAAACACCTAGAATTGCCAAAACTACCTTAAGTAAAAGAAACAAAAATGGAGGCATCACACTCCCAGATCTCAAACTATATTATAAGACCATCATCATCAAAACAGCTTGATAATGGAAGAAAAATAGGCACACAGACCAGTGGAACAGAATTGAAAGCCCAGAACTAAACCCCCACACCTATGGATGTCTAATCTTTGATAAGGGGGCCCAGAGTATTAAACAGAATAAAGAAACTCTCTTCAATAAATGGTGCTGGGAAAATTGGGTTGAAACATGCAGAAGAATGAAACTGAACCACTTTATCTCACCAGTAACAAGTCAATTTCAAATGAATCAAGGAACTGGATATTAGGTCAGAAACTATCAAATACTTAGAGGAAAAAATTGGTGGAACACTTTCCCACCTAAACCTCAAGGACATCTTTGATGATACAAATCCAATTGCAAGGAAGACTAAAACAGAAACAAGTCAATGGGACTACATCAAATTGAAAAGCTTCTGCACAGCCAAAGAAACCATCAAACTAACAAAGAGAGCCCTCACAGAATGGGAGAAGATCTTCACATGCCATACATCAGACAAGAGACTAATAACCAAAATATACAAAGAGCTCAGCAAACTTAGCACCAAAAAAGCAAATGACCCCATCCAAAAATGGTCAGAGGGTATTGTTAAGGACATTCACTACAGAAGAGATCCAAAAGGCTAACAAACACTTGAAAAATTACTCTAGGTCACTGATTGTCAGAGAAATGCAAATAAAGACAACATTGAGATACCACCTTACCCCTGTGAGAATGGCATACATCAGAAAAAATAACAGCAACAAATGTGGAGAGGTTGTGGGGACAAAGGAACTCTTCTGCACTGCTGGTGGGAATGTAAATTGGTTCAACCTCTGTGGAGAGCAGTTTGGAAAACTAGGCTAGACATGGGCCTTCCATATGACCCAGTAATTCCTCTCCTAGGGACATACCCCAAGGACTCCATAATGCTCAACCAAAAAGATATGTATATACCTATGTTCATAGCAGTACAATTTGTAATAGCTAAAACCTGGAAGCAAACTAGGTGCTCAACAACAGAAGAATGGCTGAGAAAGGTGTGGTATATATACACAATGGAAGACTACACAGATATTAAGAACAATGAACCCACTTTCTCTGACCCATGTTGGATGGAGCTAGAAGGAATTATGTTAAGTGAGCTAAGTCAGAAAGATAAAGATGAGTATGGGATGACCCCACTCATCAACAGAAGTTGAGAAAAAAAGATCAGAAAGGTAAACTCAAAAAGCAGGATTTGTCAGAATTTGGAGTAGAGCACCAAAGTAAAAATCTCTGGTTGAGGGCGAGGGCAGTAGTTCAGCTTCACTTATGGGGGAGAGGGGATGATAGGATGGGACAAAGTCTTTTGGTGGTGGGAATGGTGTTTATATACACTCCTATTAATCTGTAATCATATAAATCACTATTTAATTAATATGAGAGGGAGAAAATTGATTGAATGTCTCAAAATTTTTAATGTATAGACCACAGGCTGGGTCTTTGATATGTTGACTCTCTTAAAAGCTTAGACCAGGGAGAGCAGAAGCAACTGGTGGCACAGCTATATACAAATAATGTCAAAGGACATAAATTATGGTGATGTTGTGTATGATGCAGCAAATCCTAACAAAGGGATTTTTCAAAGTTAACCCTATTGCCAAATAATATGATTATAGCAATAACTATTGCCTTCTTAAACCCTAATGTAGCAGGAACCTCCTGCTTCTTCTATAGAGCCTATATTTCCCCCAGTCCTGGAACTTCTAGGGTGGGGCTCACTTTCCTGCATGCTTCTCTCAATTCATACCAAATGATATTGCATCCACTGATCCTAATCTAATCAACACAAGTACCACCTCAGCATGCTTCACTTCAGACTGTGTCCAGAGATGTCAGGTGTGGAATGTCAACCCTGCAGCCTCATTGCTCGGGTGAGACCTTTCCTTTCATGGGATTCTCTAATTCCATTCCAAGTGGTTCACTTCCTAACAAAGTCCCAAAACGTAGATATAGACCAGGTCCCATGAGATAGAGCATATGTCCACATGTATCCATAAATTAGGGCAAAATATATACTTGAAAGTAAAAGTACACAACAGTCTGCAGTGAGTCAGTATAAAGTTCATAATTAGTTTCTACTTAGACTTAGATATTCTGCTCACCTACTTCCTGTTACACTTCCCTCACTCACTCCAAAGCTAACCTTATCAAAGTAAGAACTGCCAAAGCTGAATAAAGGCAGAAGACTGGCTATCTACAAAACGGAGACCACCCCCCAACTCTTTATCTGCACTATTCCATCCTTTAGGTTCATAATTAGTCAACAATTTGTTTGACTTTATATGTTAACTTTCTTTTCAGCCACCAGGTTCCAGATGCTACCATGATGCCAACCAGACTTCCCTGGACAGACAACCCCACCATATGTCCTGGAGCCAGCTTCCTCAGGGCCCCGCCGTGCTAAGGAAAGAGAGAGACAGGCTGGAAGTATGAATCAACCTGTCAACACCCATGTTCAGCGGGGAGGCAATTACAGAAGCCTGACCTTCCACCTTCTGCACCCCATAATAACCCTGGGTTCATATTCCCAGAGGGATATAGAATAGGAAAGCTATGGGGGGTGGGGGTGGGATACGGAGTTCTGATGGTGGGAATCGTGTGGAGTTGTACCTCTCTTATCCTGATTTTGTCATTGTTTCCTTTTTATAAATAAAGAACAAAAAAAAAATAAAGAGAAAGGGAGAAAAACCTCAAACTCATAGCCTGGGAGGTGGCACAATGGATAAAGCACTGGGTTCTCAAGTATGAGGTCCCGAGTTCAATCCCCGACAAGACATGTACCAGAGTGATGTGTGGTTCTTTCTCTCCTCCTATCTTTCTCATTAATAAATAGATAAAATCTTAAAAAAAAAAAAAACACACACACACACACACACACACACACACACAAACTGAAACTTGGGAGTCCTGTGGTAGCGCAGCGGGTTAAGCCTACGTGGCACAAAGCGCAAGGACCGGCTTAAGGATCCCGGTTAGAGCCCCTGGCTCCCATCTGCAACTTGATGGCTGAAAGGCAATGAGATATAAAGGAGGATAAAATGATTAACAGGAACTAAAAAGTAGGAGTAGTGCAGATGAGAGTAGGGACCTTATGGTGGAAAGAAATGAGGAAGTCTATTTTAGTTGTGTTCCTAGGGGTCCATCTTGACTCATAGTTTTTGCTTAAGTTTAATAGCTATCATGGAGGTGGATAAAAATATGTTGGGAAGATGGTGTCAGAGTTGAGAACACTGCTGATAGAAATATAAATATGCTAGAAAGTTGGATTAGGGCAGAGAATAGTTCCAAATATTGAAGAAAATCTAGGAATAAAATTAATTGTTTTCCCCATAAAATTGACCCAGGGCCCATATATATTTATATTTAGCACAAGAGCCTGTGTAACCTCTGAATCCCTGTTGGTCTGAGCTCATAGGTCATGCACTAATTCCAGGACCAATGTTCCTCAATTGGTAGGGTAGGGTGAGCCAGCCTTCCTTCAGAAGTCCCTACCATCACTACTTTATATGGAGGATAAGTTCCTGGAGTGGCCCGCAAGAGAACTTATGATGACATTCCTGATGGAAGTGACCAGTAATGTTGAAGAGAGGGATCTATTAGAGGTCTAGGCCTATCTTATCTGTGTGGAAATCCAAGTTTTCCCTAATTAGGGCTCCAGATGATGGGGTGGTTTGGTATTGACCAAAAAGGCCATCATTAAGTGAGCCAGTCTCTTGCTGTTATGCAACTTTTGTAGTGCTTTCTTAATCTGACGAGCTTATACTTTATCCCACTTGTTAAAGTGTTGAGTGTCATTTGTTGTATCCAAACCAGTATTAGATTTATTGGGTCGGCAGAGGTTTTTTTTAAAAAAAAAAAAACATGAGACATCAACGGAATCTACATGTAAAAATTTGTATAAACTACCAGAGGACATGTGGGATAGGGTAAGATAATGAAAACAATACTCCAAAAAAAGAACAAAATTTTCAATAGCAGAGTGTTCGTTATGTTATTTAAAAATAAACATATTAAAGCATGGTTAGTAACCAGAAACCTGTTAATAGAGTGAAGAAATATTTCTGAAAAAGCAAGGTCCAACTTGAGAAGTGTCTTAATTGAAATACTACAATTTTATTTATTTACTTATTTATTATTGGATAAAGGCAGAGAAATTGAGAGGGGTGGGGAAGATAGAGAGGGAGAGAAACAGAGAGACACCAGCAGCCCTGCTTCACCACTTGTAAAAGCTTTCCCCTTGCAGGTGGGGATCAGGGGCTTGAACCTTGATCCTTGCACACTGTCTTATATGTACTTAAACTATTGCACCCTTATATGTGCTTAAACTGCCTGGCCCTGAAATCCTACAATTTTAAAATATGATTCTAAATATCACACATTATCAGACCATTTAATGCTGACTGTATACACATTTACACTGAGATGTAACATAAATATGCAAAATGCACTAGGTGCTCAAATCTTTAATATATAGTGTATTACTCACAAATCTTTAATATACAAATATGTGAATTTTTAATATATAAACAATCACCTAGACTAAGAAAATGAACATTTTAAACTATCACCTAGACTAAGAAAATGAACATTTCTAGTGCTCTAGTTTCTCTCGTCCCCTTCCTATCTCACCCAGGGAACTGCTATCCTAACTTGTTATCATAGATGACTTTTCCCTGATAGTATGCTTCTTTTATTACTTTTATCTTTATTTTCAGATAAGAGTTAAAGGGAGTGGGAGAAAGAGAGAAGGACGGAAGACACCACAGTGCCACTTCAATGCTTGTGAAGATTCCCCTTTGTATGTTTCTTCCATATAGTGACCAGGATCCTGAGCCTGGGTCCTTCCACATAGCAAAGTGTGTGTTTTACCAGGTGAGCTATCTCCTGGCCCCCTCCAGTACTCCATTTAAAGATTTATTATCTAATGAGAGATATAGAGAACTAGATATTATTTCAGCATATGTGTTACTGGGGATAAAATTCAAGACCTCAGTGATGCAAGACCTGTGCTCTACCTCCCCAACTGCACTTAAACTTTATGGACTCTCATCCCCCTTCACACATGCAATATAATACTGCATCATGTCCAAGATAGTTACCCACGTTAATGCATGTTATATTAGCTTCTCATATTATAGTCTTTTGTATGACTTTATCCTAGTTGTTTATCCGTTCTATTTTCCTATTTATATTTATATTTCCTATTTATATTTATATTCTATTTTCTATTTTATTTACATTGCTTCCACTATTTTACTACAGAAAAATATAAGTACTACAAGCAATCTTTGAAGGGATTATTATTTTCTTTGCATTCTTTTGGTGGATATATACATTTAATTCTATTATGGGTTCTCTTGGAATGAAATTGGATGTTTAGATTTACTAAATATAACCAAAAGTTTTCCAAAATGGTTGCACCAACAATGCGTAAGAGTTCTAGTTGACCCACGTTTTTGTCAATACCTGATATTCTTAATCTTTTACCAATTGTAGATGGATGTAGGTGGATGTAAAGTGGTATTTTATTTTAGTTTTTAAATGACATTTATTGTCAGGCCAAATAGCTCACTTGGATAGCATGCTCCTTTGTCATGTGCACAGCCCAGGTTTGAGATTAGTCCCACTGTGTTGAAGGAAGTTTCAGTGCTGTGGTCTCTTTCACTCTCTCACTCTCCCTCTACCTCCACTGTATCTAAAAATATATAAGTAAATAAATAAATTGAGTTATTTGATAATAATTATGTTAATCCTTATGGACCCCATAAGTATTTCCTTTTAAAAGTACTTGTTACTTTTTTAAGTCAGTTTGTAAATTAGAAAATGTTTCCTTTTATCTTGTTTGTAGAAGTTCTTTGAAAACTAAGACTATCAATCCTTTGTTTAATGTATGTGTTGCCAATAGGTTGTCTGGAATGTAGTTTGTTTGTTGCTACCATTTTACCAGAGCACTGCTCAACTCTAGTTTATTGTGGTGCAAGGGATTGAACCTGGGAAGTTTGAGTCTCAAACATAAAAGGTTTTTTTTGCATAACCATTATACTATCTCCTCCTCCTTCCCTCCCCCACCACACACACACACACACACACACACACACACACACACACACACACACACACACACACACTTTTCATTCTCTTACAAGTGTTTTTGATGAATCAAAGTTTTTGATGAAGTTTAGATTTATTAATTGTTCAGAGTCAGTGTTTTGGGAAGGGGTAGATAGCATAATGGTTATGCAAAAAGCCTTTCATGCCTGAGGTTCCAAAGCCCAAGGTTCAATTCCCTGCTCCACCAGAAGCCAGAGCTGATTAGTGCTCTGATTAAAAAACAAACAGAAGTAATTAGTTTAGTCTAGCTCGGCTTAGATTGTTCTGCATCCTGCATGAATAAAGAGATACTGCCTACAGCTCAACCATGAGTCCCGGGTCGTCTGTCTCCTCTCGCGAAGCCCGCCCGACAACAATGTCTCCGTTTTCTCTACTCAAAAGAGAATGAAGTCTCCAATCTACATATTATCTTCAAATTTTATTCACTTTATATTACTTAGAAAAGAAAGGGAAGAGTCACTCAATGTTTTTGATATAGGAATGACAATATGGAATGTCTCAATAATCAAATGTATAAAGCACACAAAGAAAATGAATATTAGCATCTGCTATTGGAAAAAAAGCTGGGCAAAAACTTGGTTAGATTCCTGGCACAGCACTGATGTCCTTGTACATAGGGTAAAGGAGGATTTATACTATTTATTGAGTTCCTGCTATGAGTTCACTCTCATATGAAGCATATAGAATTTATATATGATAAAAAGTGTGATAGCACTTTTTTAATATTAAAGGTGAAGCTACAAGCATATAAATATCTCAGTTGAAAAATGGAACAATTTGGGTTTGACTAATTTTAGCAAAGTACCCATTTTAGACCCTTAAGCAAGAGGTAAGTATATTGATGGGGAAAATATAATGTTAGAAATATGTTTTTTTTTTTTTGCTTTTTGCCCATATTCAGTTCTCTCCAATATATTGAAGTCCTTCTTCCTAAGACTGTTTTGTTACTCAAAGTCTTACCTTCAACTGACATTTACTGTCACTAACTATTCTCAGTAGTGACTAGTAATTCCTTCAATTTATCTTCACCCCAAGCCATTTTAATATGGTGTGCAAACTGCTTGACTATACTCTTAATAGATGTGGTAAGTGGTGTAAAGTAGACTTTCAGAGGTAGTAAGGCAGATACATTATTTAATCTTGAATGTTGTAAACTCCAATCACATTAATTTGGACTTTTTAGCTCCTGGAATCAAATGACTGAAAAAAAAGAGATTGGTATCTATTTCTTTAATAAATAGTAATTAGTTCTCCCTTGCTACAACATGGATGAAACTAGAAGGACTCATGTTGAGTGGGATAAGTCAGGAGAAGGACTAATATCAGATGATCTCACTCACACAGATAGACTCTAAATAATAAAGCAAAACAGTACAGGTGAATCCTTAGTGGACCAAAGTCTGTCCAGACAGATTCAACAGGGGGGGAGGGAAGGTTGCCAAAGGGCGATGGAGATGTTATTTTATTTTTTTTTATTTAAGAAAGGATTAATTAACAAAACCATAGGGTAGGAGGGGTACAATTCCACACAATTCCCACCACCTAATCTCCATATCCCACCCCCTCCCCTGATAGCTTTCCCATTCTCTGTCCCTCTGGGAGCATGGACCCAGGGTCATTGTGGGTTGCAGAAGGTAGAAGGTCTGGCTTCTGTAATTGCTTCCTCGCTAAACATGGGCGTTGACTGGTCGGTCCATACTCCCAGTCTGCCTCTCTCTTTCCCTAGTAGGATGGGTCTCTGGGGAAGCAGAGCTCCAGGACACATTGGTGGGGTTAAAAAAAAAAAAAAAAAACAGAACCCATCCAAAAAGATCTGTGTACACATATGTTCTTGGCAGCACAATTTGTAATAGCCAAAACCTGGAAACAACCCAGGTGTCCAACAACAGATGAGTGGCTGAGCAAGTTGTGGTATATATATATATGAATACTACTCAGCTATAAAAAAAATACTACTCAGGTATAAAAAATGGTGACTTCACCATTTTCAGCCGATCTTGGATGGACCTTGAAAAATTCATGTTAAGTGAAATAAGTCAGAAACAGAAGGATGAGTATGGAATGATCTCACTCTCAGGCAGAAGTTGAAAAACAAGATCAGAAAATAAAACATAAGTAGAACCTGAACTGGAACTGGCGTAGTGCACCAAAGTAAAAGACTCTGGGATGGGTGGGTGGGGAGAATACAGATCCAAGAAGGATGCCAGAGGACCTAGTGGGGGTTGTATTGTTATATGGGAAACTGGGAAATGTTATGCATGTACAAACTATTGTATTTACTGTTGAATGTAAACATTAATTCCCCAATAAAGAAATTTAAAAAAAACAGAAAAAATTGTATTTTTTGTCTCTGGTTAGCACACATGCACAAAATTGTCCCCTGCTTTTTTTAATGTTTAAGCCTTCACATTTAGATTCATGATTCATTGCAATAATTCTCATCAGTGGTATGAATTAGGGATTAAATTCATTGTTTCTCAAACAGATAACTGTTGTTTAAAAGTAAAACCCCTAAAAAATGCAATTATAGAAAAATGTAAATCGAATATGTGTGTGAATCTCTTTCTGAACTTTCTATTCTGTGCCAATATCAACCTGTCTATTGTCTTAGTTCAGATTATTTTAACAAATAACCATAGACTGAGTGACCTAAACATCTGTTGCACACAGTTCTGGAGGCTGGAAAGTCCAAGATCAAGATGCCCTCAGATTTAGTATCTGTTGAGAGGCTATTTCCTGGTTTGCAAAAGACCTTATTATATCTTCTCCTGGCACAAAGCAGAAAGGGAGTACATGCTCCTGTGTCTTATGTGGGCACTAGTCTCATTTATGAAATTACTAATCACATCCTCAGAATCTAGTTTAATTGCCTCCCAGAGACTCTACAGCCTCATACTGGGGGTATATCATATATCATATTGGGGGTTAGGATATCAACATGGGGAAGGGATGCAAATATCTTCCTTTCTCCCTTTCTCCCTTTCTTTCTTTCTTTCTTTCTTTCTTTCTTTCTTTCTTTCTTTCTTTCTTTCTTCTTTTTTTAACTAATACCACTGCATGTTAATTCCTTTATAGTAAGCTTTTAATCTGTTCATACTCAGAATGATCTTGGTTAGTTTGTATCTTTTGCATTTCCATATAACTTTTAGACTCAGGTAGATTATTACTATAAAATTTAAATCTTATGGAATTTTGATAAAGATTGCATTTAATACACAGATAAAATTGTAGGGAATTAACACCTTAATATTGTGAGTTTATTCTTTTTTTTTTTTCTCAAAGCACTGCTCAGTGCTGGTTTATAGTGGTTTGGGACCTGGGACCTTAGGGCCTCAGGCATGAAAATCCGTTTGTGTAACCATTATATTATCTCCCCCATACTGCTTTTATTATGCATGAACATAGATCATCTATTTTTATGAAGGTCTTCTGTAATATCTCTAAGCAATGTCATGTAATTTCAGTGTAGAGGTCATTTATATCTTTTGTTAGGTTTACTCCTAAGTAATGGAAATCTTTGTATGGTCAATGGTATAGCTTTATAAATTTCACTTTTCCACTATTTGTAGCTAGCATATAAGATTCAATTAGTTGTTATTAACTTCATGTCTTTTTTTTAAATCTTTTTAATGTCTTTTTTATTATTATCTTCATTTATTGAATAGAGACAGCCAGAAATCAAGAGGGAAGGGGAAGAGAGAGAGACCTGCAGCACTGCTTTACCACTTGCAAAGCTTTCCCCCTGCCGGAGGAGGCTGAGGGCTTGAACCCAGGTCCTGGTGCACTGTAACGTGTATGCTCAGCCAGTGCACCACCACCTGGCCCCTTAACTTCATTTATAACTTACCTGACAAAACTCAATTATATTTTGGGAAATTTTCTTAGAAATTTTTTTTCTTTTTATTGATTTAATAATGATTGACAAGACTGTGGGATAAGAGGGATACAATTCCACACAATTCCTACCACCTGAGTTCTGTATCTTATCCCCTCCATTAGAAGTTTTCCTATTCTTTATCCCTCTGGGAGTATGGACCCAGGATTATTGTGGTGTGCAGAAGGTGGAAGGTCTGGCTTCTGTAATTGCTTCTCTGCTGCACAAAGGTGTTGGCAGGTCAATCCATACTCCCAGTCTGTCTCTATCATTCCCTAGTAGGGCAGGGCTCTCCAGAGGTGGGGTTCCAGGACATACTGGTGAATTCGTCTGCCCAGAGAAGTCAGGTTGGTGTCATGGTAGCATCTGCAACTTGGTGGCTGAAAAGCATTAAGATATAAAGGAGAACAAATTGTTTAATAATCAGGAACCTAAACATAAGAATATAGCAGATGAGATTTGGGGTCCCCATTTTGGAAAAAAACTAGGAAGTCTATTTTAGGTATATTACAAAGGTCCCATGACTTTACTAATTTTTGCCTGATCCTGACAGCTAACATGCAGGTGGGCTAAAGGTATTGTCTGGAGAGATGGGCAGAATTGGAAATAAAACCAGAAAGCTGGATCAGGGAAGAGAGTAGCTCCCAAATATATGGAAAGTATACAAGTACCATTAACTATAAACCCCATTGATCTAATCTGGGGCCCATATTCAGCACAGGAGCCAGTGTAATTTCTGCATCCCTGTAGGTCTGAGCTTGTATTCCATAGTCATAGCTAGGAACATTCTAGGCTGCACTCATTTCAGGACCAGTTTACCTTAAGTGACAGAGTATGTCAACTCAATTTCCCTTTGAAGAGTGGGGCAGTCCCTACCAATTGTTCCACATTAAGGGCAAACTGCTGTAGAGGCCTACAGGAGGATCCCTGATGCTGTTCCTGATGGAGATGACCAGCGAGGTGTAGAGAGGAATCTGTTAGAGGTCTAGGCCCATTATATCTATGTAGGAATCCTAGGATTCCTTGATAAGGGCCCGAATGTTGGAGTGGCAACTTTTTTAGAGTTTCATGTATTTGTATAATAATATTATCTACAGGGGGCTGGGTGGTGGTGCAACTGGTTGAGCGCACATGTCACAGTGCTCAAGGACCCAGATTCGTGCCCCCAGTCCCCACCTGTAGGGGAAAAACTTCACAAGTGGTAAAGCAGGTCTGCAGGCGTCTCTCTTCCTCTCTCCCTCTCTATCTCCCCTACCCTCTCAATTTCTGGCTGTCTCTATCCAATAAATAAAGATAATAATAAAAAAAAATTTAATATTATCTGCAAGTTTTTCTTCCTTTTCAATATTCATACATCAAAATATTTTATTTCACTGACTAAGAGCTCTAAGTAGATGATAGTCAACATCTATATCATCTTTCCAAATTCAAGGAAAATTAACCTATAGGTAGGGATTATATAGATGATTTTCATTAGATTTTTACTTCTTTTTTTAATTATTTTTAATTTATTGATTGGATAGAGACAGCCAGAAATTGAGAGGGAAGGAGGTGATAGAGAGGAAGAGAGACACCTGTAGCCCTACTTCATCACTTGTGAAGCTTTCCCCAGGAGGTGAAAACTGGGGACTTGAACCCGGGTCCTTGCACATTGTAATGTGTGCACTCAACTAGGTGTTCCACCACCTGGCCCCTAGATTATTTTTTATTAGATTTTAAAACTCCCTTTTTCTTTAGTTTGATGACATGTTTATCATAAATGCACCTTGAACTTCATCAGATATTTTTGTTGCTGCTTTGAAATAATCATTTCCTACTCCTATTTTTTAAAAATATTTATTTTATTTATTTATTTATTCCCTTTTGTTGCCCTTGTTTTGTTGTTGTTGTTGTTGTCATCATTGTTGGATAGGACAGAGAGAAATGGAGAGAGGAGAGGAAGACAGAGAGGGGGAGAGAAAGATAGACACCTGCAGACCTACTTCACCACCTGTGAAGTGACCCCCCCTGCAGGTGGGGAGCCAGGGGCTCGAACCGGGATCCTTCCTCCGGTCCTTGCGTTTTGCGCCACCTGCGCTTAACCTGCTGCACTACAGCCCAACTCCCTCCTACTCCTTTTTATCCTACTAAATGTGGCAAATTAAGTTAAGCCATATTTGTTTCCTAGTATTAATTTGACTTTGTCATAATGAGATATCCTTTTTACATATCACAGTCTGATTTATTACTTAGGATTCTGACATCTGGGTTCATGGAAGATATTAACTTATAAATTTCTTTTTAATTTTTTTAAATTTCTTTATTGGGGAACTGTTTTACATTTGACAGTAAATACAATAGTTTGTATATGCATAACATTTCTCAGTTTTCCATATAACAACACAACCCCCACTAGATCCTCTGTCATCCTTCTTGGACCTGTATTCTTCCCCCCCACAAATTTCTTATTTATAATGTGTTGTACTAGATATATTAAACAACTCGGGAAGCAACTTGCTAATATTGGTATTCTTTCTTTCCAAAAATGTTAGGAATAACTTACCAGTGAAGTCATATGTGCGTGGAGTTTTATTTGCAGAAAGGATTTTAATGCAAGTTTACTAGCAAATATAAGCTTATTCTGATTTATTCTTTTATATTGTATAAATTGTGAAGTTATGTCAGTAGCACATATAAATCTAGGGTTATTGTGTGTTCCTTTTGAACTAATATTTTAATCATTATCAAATGTCTCCCTTTATATCTTAAAGTACTTGCCTTACTTTTCCCAACATAAAGAGAACAGTGATAGTTTTCTTTTGGCTAAAGTTTATTTTCAGTCTTTATTTGGCTTCATTGTTATATAGTATCTCTGTAAACTGTATATAACTGGATCGTGGCTTTTAGTCAGTCTGACAGTCTCCCACCCCATCCCACCCCTCTTTCTCTCTTGCCATCAGTATTATTTCTGGGGCTTGTTTAGTGCCTGCATCATGAATCCACCACTCCTGGAAACCATTTTTCCCCTTTTATTTTGATAAGACAAAAATAAATTAAAAGGGGATATAAAGAGGGAGAAAGAGTGAAGCCTTTGAAGCTTCCTTCCTACAGATGGGGACTAAGGGCTTGAACCTAAGCCCTTGTTCATGGTAATGTGTGCATTTAACTCAGTACACCACTGCCCAGCCCCCACAACAATATCAATCTCTTAATCAGAGTCATGTACATTTAATGTGACTACAGTCGTGCACCATTTAATAACATGGATAAGCTCTGAGAAATGTGTAGTTAGTTGGTTTCATCATAGTGGATAAATTACACAAACTTAGTTGGTATAACTTACTGTTCACACGGGCTGTGTGGTGTATAGGCTGCCTGACTGGATCTCGGTCATATATGCAGATTGTCATTAAGCAAGGTATGACTGTACTGATAGATCGAAACCTATCATCTTGCTAAGTGTTTATTGGTTCACATCTAATCTTTCCTTTGCTGAGTCATCCTCATTTATCTTCTTTTCAACTAATTCAGAACTTCCAGTTACACATTTTGAGTATTACTTTATCAAGGATCACTTTAGAGCAGGATTTCCTCACCCTCAACAATTCCCCTCTCCCCAGGTTTGGAACATCAGAATTGTTTCAGAGCATTGCCACCTATTCCCTAGGGTGACCCAGTCTTGAACCACTCCTCCTAAAGCTGTGCTGTTCAATGGCAATTCCAGATAAGTCGTACCTATAATTTTAACTTCACTACATTAACCAAACAAGAGCGAGGTAAAATTACTTTGATTTTTTTTTTTCATCTTTATTGGGAGGCTAATGGTTTACAATGCAGTTGCTGATACATGGGTACAATTTCTCATCTCCCAACAAGGCCTCAAGGTTCCTTCCAGCCTCTTCCTCCTTCTTCTATCCCAGAGTCCTTTGCTTTAGCACAGTATACCACGCCCACTCCAAGTTTCACTTTGTGATTTCTTTTTTTAAGTTGCATCTATAAGTGAGATAATTAGGTATTTGTCCTTCTCTTTTTAACTTATTTCACTTAATATGATGTCTTCAAGTTCCATCCAAGGTGAAGTGAAGAGGATAGCTTCATTATTTTAAACAGCTGAGTAGCACTGCTTTTTTTAATATATCCCACACTTTTTTTTTAGCCATTCATCTGTGTTATTTCCAAGTTTTGGCTATTACAAATTGTGCTGCTATGAACATAGATATACATATATCTCTTCTGATAGGTATTTCTTCTGGGTAAGTACTCAGGAGAGAAATTGCTAGGTCATGGGGTAAGTCCATTTCTAGTGTCCTGAAAAATCCCAGACTGTCTTCCACAAGGGTTAGACCAATTTACATTCCCATCAGCAGTGCAAAAGTGTTCCTCACCTCCCCCAAAACTTGTAATATACACCTATATACCACACAGCCTGTGTGACAGTTATACCAGCTAAGTTTGTGTAATTTACCCACTATGATGTTTGCTGTATGATGAAGCCAACTAACTTCACAGTTCTCAGAGCTTATCCACATTATTAAATGGCACGTGACTGTACTCACATTAAATGTATATGACTCTCTGATTAAGAGATTGATATTGTTGTGGGGGCAGTGGTGTACTAAGTTAAGCACACTTATCACATACACACACACCTGCATCCCCTCCATCATTTGTTGTTACTGTCCACATCAGATATGTGACATTCTCTTGGATGTGAAGTGGTATCTCATTATTGTCTTTATTTGCATTTCTCTGATAGCGAGTATTTTCTGATCCATCTTCCTAGTCTGTGTCTTTTAATAGGTGAATTCAGGCCATTGACATTTATTGATATCAAAGATTGAAGATATTTTAACGCCATTCTTGTAGAGTTTTAGAGTGTTTTGATATATGTCCTATTTGTGGTGGTCTGGTTGTTTATAGGAGACCTTTCAGAACTTCTTTCAGGGCAGGCTTGGTGATGGTTGCTTCCTTCAACTGTTGCTTGTCTGAGAAGGTTTTGATGCTTCCATTTAGTCTGAATGACAGTCTAGCAGGATATAGTATTCTTGGCTGAAAGCTTTTCTCATTGAGCACTCGATAGATATCTTGCCATTCTCTTCTGGCCTGTAGTGTTTGTATGGAGAAGTCTGCTGCTAATCTTATGGGTTTTCCTTTGTAGGTGACTCTTTGTTTTTCTCTTGCAGCCTTGAGGATCCTTTCTTTATCCTTATTCCTTTCCATTCTAAGTATGACATGTCTTGTTGTCTTTAGGTCTGGGTTAATTCTGTTTGGGACCCTCTGGGCTTCTTGAATCTTTATGTCTTTGGTGTTGTCTAGACTAGAGAAATTTTCAGCTATTATGGCCTGGAGAATGCTTTCTTCCTCTCCTTCTCTTTCTTCCTCTGGTAAGCCAATAATGCGTATGTTGCTTCTTTTGAAGTCATCCCATCAGTCTCTGTTGTTGTTTTCAGCATCTCTTAATCTCTTTTTGAGATCTCTTACTTCTTTTTTAGTTGTCTCTAATTCATCCTCAATCTTGCTAATTCTGTTTTCAGCCTCATAGATTCTATTCTCTCTGCCCTCTACTGCTTTCTGGAGTTCATCTATTTTGTTGCCCTGCTCTGATACTGTTTTAGCTTGTTCAGCTAGTTGCCTTCTTAGCTCAGCGATTTCAGCTTTCAGCTCTCTAATAACCATGAGATAATTAGAATTTTCTTCCATATTCTCATTTGTTGTTCCTGCATTTCTGATTACAATTTTTTCACATTCTTTACTCACTCCTGTTATTATTTCCTTAGCTAATGTTTGGATGTTGAACTCGTTGTTTTGTGCTTCACCCTCTGGAGGACTTTTAGCTGGACTCTCGTCCTGGTTCGAGTCTCCAATATTTTTTCTTGTTGTTTTAACCATTTTGTATATTATGTTATGAGATCCCTTTATCAGTACTTTTCAAATTATTGATTACTATTGCCTGGATTGACTTGTGTCTAAGTAATTTAATTAAAGGATTTACCGTGGTGGAAGTTAACAGTTTTTTCAATCCCTGAGTTGGAGCTCAGTGGTGTAAAAGCCTCTTTTTTTTTCTTCCCTGTAGGCTATGGGAGCCTGCGGGCTTTTAAACTATCAATAGGCTTCTTAGCTTAATCACTGACTCCTGACCAAGAGATAAAGCAGGGTGTGGCAGAGATAATCCAGTGGTTATGCAAAGAGACTTTCACAGCCCTTCAGCTATGCCACTGAGGTATAGGTCTTCTCCTGAGTTTCCCAGTTAGATCTCTGTCCCCTGGTGTCCCTCCCTGTCGCTGCTCCAGATTCTGAGGGCAGTAGCAATGGAGACTCAGAGTTGCACTTGGTGAGTCTCTGGGGAGTCCTCTCCTCCCTTCAGCTGTCCCCTTGTTGGTGGAGCAGACTGGAGGTGGTGTCTCAACTGATAAACTGCTGAACTGTTAGCAGTCACTTAATCTCTCCTTAGGCTCCTCTCTCCTCTCTGTCACCAGCCACACGTGTTTGTACTCACCAGTGATTTACTGGGTTCCTATGGTCATTCTAGTCCTGTCTTGTTTCGGTTCGGGTGGTCTCCTTTGGTATTCCTAGTTGATCTGGGAGAGGAAAGGAGAGGAGAGGAGAGGAGAGGAGAGGAGAGGAGAGGAGAGGAGAGGAGAGGAGAGGAGAGGAGAGGAGAGGAGAGAAAGCGATCTGCTGCTCGTAGCTCCGCCTCCGGAAGTCGAATCCTCTGGTAGCCAGTAACATAGATCATTTTCTCATGTTTCTTAGTTCTCTGGGTATCTTCCTCAGTGGAACTTCTGCAGATGTCCAAAACCCATTTTCTAGTGGGTTGTTGGTTTATTGTTGTTGCTATTTCTGCTGCTGCTGCTACTTCTAAATTTAGTGAGTTCTTTGTGTATTTTGGTTATTAGTCTTATCTGAAGTATGTTGTATGTATAAAGATCTACTATTCTGTAGGGTATCTTTATGTTTGGGTGATGTTAGCTTTTGCTGTGCAGAAACTTTTCAGTTTGAAGTAGTCCCAGTGGTTTATTTTTTTTTCCTAGTAGATGTAAGTCTTTGAAGACATTTCTAAAGTATAGATAGTGGAGTGTCCTGCCAACATTTTATTCTATGTATTTGATAGTTTCTGATCTAATGTTCATGTCTTTGATCCACTTGGAGTTGACTTTTGTGCTTAGTGATATGTGGTGGTTCAATTTACTTTATTTACATGTTTCAACCCAATTTTCCCGACACCACTTGTTGAAGAAACTCTCTCTTTTTTCCTTTTAATGTTTTGGATTACCTTGTCAAAACTTGGTTGTCCATAGGTTTGATGGCTTTAAATAATGATTTTATTTAATACATTGTTGTTTTAACAATATTTAGTAACCAGGAAGATCACTTAGAGAGCAGGACTTGCATGTGTGAGGACTGGTTTTTATCCACAACACTGCTTATGCCAGAGAGGAGCAACAATCTAGTGTCAATCTCTCTCTCTCTCTCTCTCTCTCTCTCTCTCTCTCACACACACACACACACACACACACACACCACAATGAATAAATGAATCTTTATCTTTAAAAAATAAATATTTAAGAGTTCAGGAGGTGGTGCACCTGGTTAAGCATACACACCACAGTGCACAAGGACCCAGGTTCAAGCCCCTGGTCCCCACCTGTAGGAGGAAAGCTTTAGGAGTGGTGAAGCATGGCTGCAGGTGTCTCTGTGTCTCTCTCCCTCTCTACCTCCCCCTTCCCTTTCAGTTTCTCTCTGTCTGTATCCAATAATAAACAAATAAATGGTTAAAAATAAAATCTTTAAAAAATAAAATACTCTAATTTGTTAATGAAATATTTCATATTTTTTCATTCTCTGCTAAATTTAATATGTATTCTTACAGTGATTCTCAATTTTAAGTGACCACATCAAGTAGTTATTAGTCACATGTAACTAGCAGTTACCATATTGGGCAACACTCTAGAGGGCTCAGTATTCATCTTTTATTTATTATACTTATTAGTAAATATCAGTAAATACAAGATGTATAGTACTTATAGCATAACAAAACAATGATACAATAATTCAAGTTCACTTACCCCTTAGCCTCCCTTTTTGACATTATAGACATGTAGTTTTTGGTTCACATATGTAACATGTGCACCTCAGCCAAGGGTCCTTGGTTCGCTTATGTAATAAGCCCCACAACACCATACTATTGTTATTATTGGCTTTTTAAATTAATTGTCTCTTTTTATGTTTTCATTATCTCTATTTAGTTGATAGACAGCCAGATATCAAGCAGAAAGGGGTAGACAGAGAAAAAGAGAGACATCTACAGACTTGCTACACCAATTGTAAAACCTTCCCCCTTCAGGTGGGGACTGGGGGCTTGAACCCAGGTCCTTGCACATTGTAATATGCTCACCCAACCAGGTGTGCCACCACCCAGCCCCTAATTGTCTTTTGTAATAGCTTACATATTCAGTATTAGTCTTTCAGTATTAGTCTTTATTAGTATTAGTATTAGTCTTTATTCTTTTCTACAGTTCTGTACTTCATCTGAGATCATATATTTCCAGCCTGAAGATCTTTTAGAGTTTACTGTTGTATGAGACTGCTAGAAACAAATTAACTTAGCTTACTTTCTATCAATATTTTACCTCATATGGAAGAATGTTTTGTCAGGTACAGAACTCTAGGATGGAAGATACTTTATTTTTGGTTGTTTTTTATTTACCAGAGCACTGCTCAGCTCTGGCTTGGTGGTGTGGGGGATTGAACCTGGGACTTTGGAGCCGCAGGCACGAGAGCCTCTTTGCATAACCATTATGCTATCTATCCCTGCCCTATTTTTGGCAGTTTAGCAATGTTATTTCATGATATTTTTAGCTTCTTCTGGAAAGTCAGTAGTAAATCTTAATGTTGTGCTTTTTAAATTTATGCTTTCCTTTTCCTCTGGGTACTTTCAAGATTTTAGGGTTTGTTCTTAATTTGATCATTCTCAATTTTGCTAAATTGTGTCTGGGCATGGTTTGGGGCATTTATCTCCCAACCTCTTAAATATGTGTATTGTTGGAAAGTCCTTGACAATTATATCTTCAAATATTACTTCAATCCCCTTCTTTCACTCTAAAGTCATGGCTTTAATTGTGGGTTTTAGATTACTTGGTTATGTATACATAACTTTTCTAAAGACAGATCTGCTTGGGGTGTCGAGCGGTAGCGCCGCGGGTTAAGCGCACATGGTGCAAAGTGCAAGGACCCCTGTAAGGATCCGGGTTTGAGCCTCAGGCTCCCCACTTGCAGGGGAGTCGCTTCACAAGTAGTGAAGCAGATCTGCAGGTGTCTATCTTCCTCTGCCCCTCTCTGTCTTCCCCTCCTCTCTCCATTTCTCTCTGTCCTGTCCAAAAACAATGACGTCAATAACAATAATAATAACCATAACAACGAGGGCAACAAAACAACAAAAGCAACAAAAAGGAAAAAAAATAGTCTCCAGGAGCAGTGGATTCGTGGTTCAGGCACAGAGCCCCAGCAATAACCCTGGAGGCAAAAAAAAAAAAAAAAAAAGATATCTGTTTGTTTATGAGCAGTAGAGAGAGGCCACGCATTGACACACCTGGTTAAACACACACATTATAGTGCACAAGGACCCAAATTCAAGCTCCTGGTCCCCACCTGCAGGGGGAAAGCATCACAATCGGTGAAACAGGGCTGCAGCTGTCTCTGTTTTTTTTCCTCTATATCTTCCCCCCCCCAATTTTCTGTCTCTATCCAATAATAAATAAATAAAAATTAATTAATTAATTAGTAATAATAAAGAGAGAAGGGAGAGATAGAGTGTGTGTGAGGGAGATAGAACACTACTCTGGCACATCTCAGGGGGAGGTATTAAACTTGGACCCCAAGCCTGAGGAGGCCCATGTTTTCTACACTGTATCACCTCCTGGGCCATTGTATACATACATCTTTTATTGTTGTTCCGTTTTGCTTGTCCTTTTTTATATGAATATTTTATTTTATTGCAGTACCAGGACCTTATGCATACTCAGTTCCACTGCTCCTGGGTAAATATTTTTCATTGTTTCTATTTCAGATAGAGACAGACAGAAAAGCGCTAAAATAAGATAGGGAGAAACACTACACCACTCTCCATTCATGGTGCTGTGGTGCCCCTATATAGTGTCAGGGCTCTAACTTGTGGGTCATATCCTACAAAGTAAGCTATTTCCCAACCTCTCTTTCTATACTTCATGTTAAGTATTTTCTTCAGACAGTCTTCAAGTTCACTGATCTTTCTAGTCTTCTTTTAAACCCATTTCATTAATTCATTACTTCATTCACTGTACTTTTCATTGATGGAGTGTTCATTTGATTTTTTAAATTTATTTTGTATTTAATTATTTTCTCTTTTTGTTGCCCTTGTTGTTTTATTGTTGAAGTTACTATTGTTGTTGTTATTGATGTCATCATTGTTGGATAGGACAGAGAGAGAAATGGAGAGAGGAGGGGAAGCCAGAGAGGGGAAGAGAAAGATAGACACCTGCAGACCTAATTCACCATCTGTGAAGTGACCCCCTTGCAGGTGGGGAGTGATTTTTTTTTTAATACATTTGCTTTTATCTTAAAGCTCTCCACCTTTACAACCCACTTTATTTTATTTATTATTTATTTATTTATTTATTGCCTCCAGAGTTATCGCTGGGGCTGGGTGCCTGCACTACGAATTCACTGCTCCTGGAGGCCAATTTTTCCATTTTGTTGCCCTTTCTATTATTGTTGCTGTTATTGTTACTGTTGTTGGACAGAACAGAGAGAAATCGAGAGAGTAGGGAAGGCAGAGAGGGGGAGAGAAAGATAGACATCTGCAGACCTGCTTCACCACTTGTGAAGTGACCCCCCCCTGCAGCAGATGGGGAGCTGAGGGCTTGAACTGGGATCCCTACGCCAGTCCTTGTGCTTCACCCCCTACAAACCACTTTAAAAGAATCTTTTCCTTTGATTTTAATAAGATTTGTAATAGTTAATTTAAAGTCTTTGCTTATTAATTCCAATATATTGATCATCTCTTGTTCTAGCTTTACTTTCACAATAGATTATGCTATTATTTTTATATATGTATTATGATTTTTAGTTACATACAGAAATTTGATAATAGAACTAGGAAAAAAAAACTAGTGGTATTATTTTCCCCAGAGATAATTCATTCTCTCTTCTGTAAAATAAATGGAGCAAAGTGAAGAGTATCTTGGTACAGTCTAAAATTAAGCTAAGCTGGAAATAAGCTCAAGTTTTAGTAAAATTGAACCTAGCTTTGATTTGTCTCTATTCCTTAGACATGATCCTTCTGGGCTTTTGTTTGTTTGTTTGTTTGTTTCCCCTTAAAGTGATTGTACTGTTTAATATTGTTACCAACACATATGCTCATAAATCCTTTTTTTTGGGGGGGAGATGATAATAACAGCACAGTTGTTGACACATGGATACAACTTCTCATCTCCCAGACAAGTGTCTGCAAAACATTCTCACCTTCAATTTTGGTCTTTTCCTTCCATCACGTACCAAGACCCCAACACCCTTTTCACCCCTGCTCACCCCATCCCTTCCCCTAAGAGATCTTGACTTTTGGTACCATACTTGTTAAATGAATGCTTGTAGATCTGAAGACTGACCTAATATAGGAGAAACATGCCTACTGGAGAGTCATCCAGAGGTTAGAACACTTTGAAACCACAGGCATTTCACTCCATCTTTCCAGTCCAGCCCCATCCTCAAATGTAACCATTCCAGATTTTTTATTTAAGAGATAATGACTTTTGTTTCTTCAAATTGAAAATTTCTTTGAAAATGCTGATTTTTTTAATCTTACTCCTTCATATGAAGTAGAGAGTCACATGAGAAAGAGAATTAGATGAAAAACAGAGCTCTAGTCCACTACTTGCAGGGGGTTTTAACCGGAAGCCTTAGGCATACAAATCCCATGCTCTACCAGTCAAGCTGTTTCCCCTGCCAGAAAAAACATTGACTTTTTTTTAATTAAAAATGCTTTTTGTTGACTGCTTATTATCAAAGTGCTTGTGTTCTTAATTATTTTGTTTCTCTCTTCATGCAGGTTTAAAATCTGGTAGATTTTCTTGAGTTTATTTTGTGTAAGTTTCAAACCCATTTACTTCAACAAAACTCTGCCTCCTAACCACTGTGAAATTTCACTTCCTCCATGGCCCAGACTCACCAGCTTTCTGCTCCACTCTTTAAAAATGTCCCATGTGATAAGCTGGCCATACAATTAAGTGTCTCTCAGTTCCAATTTGTTATGCTAGTCATTGTGGCTGTCAAATGGTTTTCTGCTTCTTTTTCTCCCAGGAGAGTTCCTCTAACTTGACCAAGTCCAACTCCTTGGTCAGTGCCTAGAATCAGCAAATATAATGAAGCAAGGGGAAAAAAAAGAGCTTGCTGTAGTTAGCCTTCTAGAGAGGACTCTCTTCTCTGACCTCCTAATTTATTTCAGTGAACACTAATGTATTTTAAAATTTGATTTTTGTAATCTTTACTTTTTTTCCCCTAGCTGTTGCAGCACAATATTGGTCTATCGATCCCACAATGTCATATCCAAAAGAGAACTTATCATTATGACAAAGTGAATTTTCCTAATTACTAATCAAGTTAAACTGTTTCATGTATTTGTGGATTTCCCTTTTTATGAAATAGATGTTAAGTCTTTTGCCTCTTTTGTCCCACTGGTAATACATAGGCCACGGTTATAGATTTGGGAGTACATTTGATATCTTTTATGTCTTGCTTCAGATTGTCCACTAGTCTTTTTGGCCTTTAGTTGTTTGTTCTGCCCCAGCTACTGTGTCCATGAGTATTTCTACAGACTTCAAAAAAATGCATTTGGTTTCACAACTGAATGTTGAACTGACTCCTCCCACACATTCCAGACTCAGATGAAGGGTTGTGTCACAGAAATATAAAATCTTGCTTATCTAGAGAGTACAGAAGAAGTGACTGAAAAATTATAGGATAACTGACTCAGCAAGAAGCAAACTGACAATGGGTGACAAGACCTACAAGTGGTCAGTCAACAAATTCCTTCTTCATTCTTCTGCAATAGACCTTTTTACTCCAGATGATGAATCCTTATCTTGTTTTTACTTACTTTTAACCCTTAATATGTTAAGTGCAATCAACCAGAAGGCACGGGTATAAGAGAATAATTTTCTACACCCCTTGTAAACTCAAATTTTATTTTAAAGACTTATTTATTTACCTTATGAGAGAGAAACTAAATTTTTATTTTAAAGATTAATTTATCTTTATGACAGAGAGAGGTTGAGATTATAAGAGAGGATGACTGAATTGCTCAACTCTGGCATTTGATGAATGGGGGACTAAATGTGAACTCTTAGTCATACAAGTCTTGTACTCTACCACACTAAATTCAAATTTTTAGATTTATTTTGGACCAAAACAAACTACTTTTTCCAAGATGGCTTCTGAGTTGAAAATATTCTGGGGCAGGGGTAGATAGCATAATGGTTATGAAAACAGATTGTCAAGCCTGAAGCTCCAAAGTACCAGGTTCAATCCCCTGTACCACCATAATCCAGAGCTGTTCAGTGTTCTGGTAAAAAAAAAAAAAAAAAAAAAAAAGAAAGAATATTCTGTATTTCTCTTCTGTAATTCCCCCATTTGACCTTGCCTGTCATAAAAAGAAAGCATGACCAGCCAGGACATCATCTCTCCAGACAATAACTTGGGTCCACCTGCATATTAGATGTCAGTCTCAGAAAGAAAAAAAAAACTAGTATAGTCATGGGCCCTTTTGAATATAACTAAAATAGGCCTACTAAATATCTACAAAATGGAGACCCCCAAATCTTCATCTGAACTATTCCAGCCTTTAGGTTCATGATTAGTCAACTTTTTTTTTTTTTTTTGCTTTATATGTTAACTCTTCTTTCAACCACTAGGTTCCAGATACTTTGGTGATGCCAGCTGGACTTCCCTGGGCAGATGACCTCACCAATGTGTCCTGGAATCCCACTTCCTCAGAGCACCGCCTCACTAGGGAAAGAGAGAGAGGCTGGGAGTATGGATCTACCTATCTATGCCCATGTTCAGCGGAGAAGCAATTACAGAAGCGACTCCGTTGGAGGTGGAGAACCATGGGCTTGAACTGGGATCCATACTCTGGTCCTTGCGCTTCACACCATGTGTGCTTAACCCACTGCGCTACCACCCAACTCCCTTCTATTTAATTTTTATAAAATCAGGCCCTTCTGCATATGCAAAACCACTGCAGCTTCCTGAATCTAACTTGTTTACTTAAAAAAAATTAGAGGGAGTTGGACGGTTGTGCAGTGGGTTAAGCACACATGGCACTATTGTATTTAACTTAAAACAAAATGGGGTTAGGTTGGGGGCTGCTGCAGAGTAGCGCATAGAAGGATTCACAGCGAGAGCTGGGAACTGGTTTAAACAATACACAGTTTATTAGGGTGAAACAGGTAAAAGGCAAAATAAGCACTTATCATCAAGGGTTAAGTGTACTCTAGGTCTATAAAGTCTGAATATGGTTATCAAAGTTTAGTCCCATAAGATAAACAATTATAAGCTCTGGTAAAGGTTGCTCATGGCTGTAGAGGGGTCTAAAAGTTTACTGGCTAGCAGAGTCACATGTGTTCAGTTCCCAGAAGTAGCCATGGCCCACCTGACCAGAAGAAGCTTCTGACCAGGAGAAGAAGCAGCAGCCAAAGAGAGCGAGAGTTCTGGCTAGCTGTCCTTGTAAGTCTATTCAACCTACCCACAATGCTTTGCACACCAACACAGTCTGGATCCACCCACCGTCCCCCATGTGCCTGTGAAGACCACTGTATACTGTCGCCAAGGCTAACCTGAGCAATGCGTCAGGGCATAATGCTTCACCACATGGCGCAAAGCTCAAAGACTGGTATAAGGATCCTGGTTTGAGCCCCCCGGCTCCCCACCTGCAGGGGGGTCCTTTCACAGGTGGTGAAGCAGATCTGCAGGTATCTGTTTTTCTTTTTTTTTTTTATTTCTTTATTGAGGAATTAATGGTTTACATTCAACAGTAAATACAATAGTTTGTACATGCATAACATTCCCCAGTTTCCCATATAACAATACAACCCCCACTAGGTCCTCTATCATCCTTCATGGACCTGTATTCTCCCCACCCACCCACCCCAGAGTCTTTTACTTTGGTGTGATATGCCAACTCCATTTCAGGTTCTACTTGTGTTTTCTTTTCTGATCTTATTTTTCAACTTCTGCCTGAGAGTGAGATCATCCCATATTCATCCTTCTGTTTCTGACTTATTTCACTTAACATGAATTTTTCAAGGTCCATCCAAGATCTGCTGAAAACAGTGAAGTCACCATTTTTTACAGCTGAGTAGTATTCCATTGTGTATATATACCACAACTTGCTCAGACACTCATTTGATGTTGGACACCTAGGTTGCTTCCAGGTTTTGGCTATTACAAATTGTGCTACTAAGAACATATGTGTACACAGATGTTTTTGGATGGATGTGTTGGGTTCCTTAGGATATATCCCCAGGAGAGGAATTGCAGGGTCATAGGGTAGGTCCATTTCTAGCCTTCTGAGAGTTCTCCAGACTGTTCTCCACAGAGGTTGGACCAGTTGACATTCCCACCAGGAGTGTAGGAGGGTTCCTTTGACCCACACTCTCCAGCATTTGCTGCTGTTACCTTTTCTGATGTATGACATTCTCACAGGAGTGAAGTGATATCTCATTGTTGTCTTTATTTGCATTTCTCTGACAATCAGAGACTTGGAGCATTTTTTCATGTGTTTCTCGGCCTTTTGGATCTCTTCTGTGGTGAATATTCTGTCCAAGTCCTCCCCCCATTTTTGGATGGGGTTATTTGTTGTCTTGTTGTTGAGTTTGGCAAGCTCCTTATATATGTTGGTTATTAAACTCTTATCTGATGTATGGCATGTAAAGATCTTCTCCCATTCTGTGAGGGGTCTCTTGGTTTGGGTAGTGGTTTCTTTTGCTGTGAAGAAGCTTTTTAATTTGATGTAGTCCCATAGGTTTATACTTGACTTAGTCTTTTTTGTAATTGCATTCGTTTGATTGAAGGTGTCTAAAATTTATGCGGAAAAGAGTTCTGCCAATATTTTCCTCTAAGTATCTGATAGTTTGTGGTCTAACATCCAAGTCCTTGATCCACTTGGAATTTACTTCTGTATTTGGTGAAATACGGTGATTCAGTTTCAACCCATTGTTTCCAACACCATTTGTTGAAGAGACTCTGCTTTCCCCATGTAATAGTCTGGGCCCCTTTGTCAAAGATTAGATGTCCATAGGTGTGGGGCCTCACTTCTGGGCTCTCAATTCTATTCCACTGGTCAGTGTGTCTATTCATGTTCCAGCACCAAGCAGTTTTGATGACAATGGCCCTATAATACAGTTTGAGATCTGGGAGTGTGATGCCTCCAGTTCTGTTCTTTTTTCTCAAGATTGTTTTTGGCAGTTCTAGGTCTTTTCTGGTTTCAGATAAACATTTATAGCATTTGTCCTATTCTCCTAAAAAATGTGCTTGGGATCTTGATGGGGATAGCAGTAAATTTGTAGATGGCTCTGGGTAGTATATTCATTTTGATGATGTTAATTCTTCCAAACCATGAACATGGAATATCTTTCCACTTCTTTGTGTCTTTTTCAATTTCCTTGAGTAGTGACTCATAATTTTCAGTATACAAGTCTTTCACTTCTTTGGTTAGGTTTACTCCTAGATATTTTATTGTTTTTGTTGCTATAGTAAAAGGAATTGATTTCTGGATTTCAATTTCTTCTAACTTAGTGTTTGCATAGAGGAATGCCACTGACTTTTGAATGTTAATTTTATAGCCTGATACCTTACTGTATTGCCTGATGATTTCCAAAAGCTTCTTGCTAGATTCCTTCAGTTTTTCCATGTATACTATCATGTCATCTGCAAATAAAGAGAGTTTGACTTCTTCTCTTCCAATCTGTATCCCTTTAATTCCTTGCTCCTGCCTGATTGCTATGGCAAGAGCTTCCAACACTATGTTGAATAGTAATGGTGATAGTGGGCAGCCCTGTCTAGTACCTGATCTGAGTGGAAATGCTTCCAGTTTTTCACCATTGAATATGATGCTGGCTGTAGGTTTGCTATATATAGACTCCACTATCTTCAGGAATTTTCCATCTATTTCCATTTTTTGTAGTGTTTTGATCAGAAAGGGATCAGGTGTCTATTTTTCTCTCCCCCTCTCTGGATCCCCTCCTCTCTCTATATCTTTCTGTCCTATCCAGCAACAACAGCAATGACAACAATAATAGTGATGACAATAAGGATAACAAGGGCAACAAAAAGGGGAAAATGGCCTCCAGGAGTAGTGGATTTCTAGTGCAGACACTGAGCCCCAGCAATAACCCTGGAGGCAAAAAATAAAAAATTGAGAGAGGAAGGAAGGAAAAGAAAGAAATTTGGGGGGAGATAGCATAATGCTTATGCAAAAAGCATTTTATACCTGAGGCTCCAAAGTCCCAGGTTCAGTCCCCTGTACCACAAGCCAGAGCTAAGAAGTACTCAGGGGGTGGGGGGAAGAGAGAGAAAGAGAAAAACTCCATCCATGGTGCTCCCATGAGGTACCTGGGTTTGGGCTAAGACACATGAACTCAGGCACAGTAAAGTTTACACTTTACTAAATGAGCTATCTCACAATACCATGCTTTTCATGTAATGAGAACTTCTAAGATTTACTCTCTGAACATAGCTAGTTCCCAAAGTAGATATTCTTAAATTCAAACTTTTCTTTGATAACATCAGCAGTCAACACTTATGATAAATGTATGATGCCACAAACTATATAATACAATTAAGTAGGGGGCCAGGCAATAGCACACTGGGTTAAGAACACATAGTACAATTAAATATATTTAGTGACTTGAAATCTAAAATATTTACTCTCTTAGCAACTGTTAAATATACAATATAGTAGGTGCTGGGTGCTGGCACATCCTGCAGAGCACGTACATGTTATAGTACACAGGGACCTGAGTACAAGTCCCCAGGCCTCAGCTTCAGATTGGGAAGCTTCACACAAGTGGCAAAGTAGTGCTGCAGGTGTCTCTCTCTCCCTATTTCCCCATTCCCTTTCAATTTCTGTCTTTCTCTATCCAAAAATAAATAAATACATTAAATATTTTAAATATTTATATAAAAACATTTCAAAATAAATATATAATATAGTACTACTAATTATAGTCACCATACTGTACAGTACATCCCTAGAACCTTTTTTATTTTTTTAACTGTCAAGTTTATAAACCCTTTGACTGACCACCTTCACTAGTTCCACCACTATCACAAGTACCCACCCCTGCCTTGGGCAACCAACTGTTTACTGCATCTATTAATTAGGGTGTATTTTGTGGATATTTTAGATTCCAAATTAAATGATCTTATACTATATTTGTTCCAGTTTGAAATCCACACATATTGCTGCAGATGGCAAGGTTTCATTCCATTTCCAACTAAATGATATTATTGTATGGCATATATAATCATACATTACATAACAGAGGGAATATAGACTAAGAATTGCATCATTTGGCAGTTTTGTTTTGTAGGTATCATAGGCCATAATTATCCAAATCTAAACGGTATAGACTGCTACACACCTAAGACATATGCTATAGCTACTAGGGCCACTATTGTATATGCAAACTAGTATTATTAACCAAATGTCTTTTATGATGCATGACTTTAAGTGAAGCATGGCTGTAATTATGCCGTGTTTTCTTTATCCATTCATCCACTGATACATACTAAGGCTGAACACTATGTCTTAACTATAGTAAGTGGTGTTGCTATGAACATAGGGAAGAGGAATATATATATTCCAAAGTCACTAGTTTAAAAAGAATATATATATATAATATATATTATTTATTATTATATTATTATATATTATACATATATAAAATATATATATATTATATATATAATATATATTTTATATTTTATATATTTTATATATTTTATATATATATAATATATATTTTATATTTTATATTTTAAACTAGTGACTTTGGTTTCTTCTGATAAATACAAAAGTAAAATTGCTGGGTCATATGTTAGTTCTATCGTTAACTTTTTTTAAATATTTTTTTTTACTTATTTATTCCCTTTTGTTGCCCTTGTTTCATTGTTGTAGTTATTGATGTCGGTGTTGTTGGATAGAACAGAGAGAAATAGAGAGAGGAGGGGAAGACAGAGAGGGGAAGAGAAAGATAAGACACCTGCAGACCTGCTTCACTGCCTGTGAAGCAACTCCCCTACAGGTGCAGAGCCAGGGGCTTGAAGGATTCTTATGCCAGCCCTTGCACTTCGTGCCATGTGCACTTAGCCCACTGCTCTACCGCCTGACTCCCTATTTTTAACTTTTTAGGAACCTTCATACTGTTCCACAATGGTCTCATCAACTGACATTTCTACTAGCAGTGATCAAGACTTTCTTTTTCTCTACTAACTCACCAATGTTGGTTATTTCTTGTCTTTTTGATAGTAGCCATCTTAATAGGTGTGAGGTAATAAATCACTGAAGTTTAAATTTGTATTTCTCTGATGAATAGTAATTTTAAAGTAGCTTTATATGTTTTTATTTACCATCTGCACATCTTCTTTGAAAACTGTCTATTTTGACTCTGCCTATTTTTTTTAATTTTTAAAGATTTATTGGGCGGGGTAGATAGCATAATGGTTATGCAAAGAGATTCTCATGCCTGAGGCTCCAAAGTCCCAAATTCAATTCCCCGCAACACCATAAGCCAGAGCTCAGCAGTGGAGAGAGAGAGAGAGAGAGAGAGAGAGAGAGAACAAACACAAACCAGAGCATCACTCTGGCATATGCACTACTGGAGATTAAACTTAGGTCCTCATGCTGAGTGTCCAAAACTTTATTCACTGCACCATCTCCCATATGCTCTGCCTATTTTTAAATAAGGTTTTTTTAGAATCTTCTTTATGCTTTTTAAATTGATGATTTAATAGTGATTAATAAGATTGTAAGATAACAGGGGCACTATTCCATACAGTTCCCACCCCCTAGAGTTTCGTATCCCATCCCCTCCATTGGAAGCTTCCCTATTCTTTATCCCTCTGGGAGTATGAACCCAGAATCATTGTGGGGTGCAGAAGGCAGAAGGTCTGGCTTCTGTAATTGCTTCTCTGCTAGACATAGATGTTGGCAGGTAGATCCATAACCCCAGCCTGTTTCTGTCTTTCCCTAGTGGGGTAGGGTTCTGGAGAGGCGGGATCCTAAGACACATTGGTGAGGTCATCTCCTCAGGTTAAATCAGATTTTTTCGTCCAGAATTGTGAGTTCTTTATATGGGTTGGATATTAACTCTTTATTTTAGTCAGTTGCTTTTTCGTTTTGTAGATAGTTTCTTTTGCTGTATAGGATATTTTAATTATATGTAGTTCCATGTGTTTTTTTTTTTTTTTCAAAAAGTTGCATTTATTTATTTAATAAGAGACAAAATAAGGATAGCATTCTGCTGAGTCACTTCTCTGGCCATGCACTCGCTGTTTTGTCTTGTTTTGTTTTCCAGAGCACTGCTCATCTCTCGCTTATGGTGATACTGGGGATGGAAACTTGCTGATTTTTATCTCCCTTGCCTTTCCATTTGGTGTCAAATTAACAAACAATCTCCACCAAGACCCATGTCAAGGAACTCATTGCTTGTATTTTCTTCTGAGGTCTTATGGCTTCCGGTCCTATGTTTAAGTCTTTAATCCATTTGTAAATAACTTTTTTTGTATTGTGTAAGATAGTGGTCCAATTTCATTCTTTTGTATGTGGCTGTCCAGCTTTTCAAGTACCATCTATTAAAGATGTTATCTTCCCACCATTGTATACTTCTGGCTTCATTGTCAAAATTAATGAACCATACATGCATAAGCTTGAGATTTTTTTTGTTGAAATCAAAACACAAATATACATTACAAATGAAAAACTTGATTTATGAGTTTATCTTTTCATTTATCCATTTATCTACTAAAGAACATCTTGATTGCTCCTAAGTTTTAACAAATATAAATAGAGATGCTATAGCCATATGTGTGCAGGGTTTCTGTGTGGACATAAGTTTTTTACCTCTTTGGATAATACCAAGGAATATGAGAGCTGAATAAAGTGATAATATCAATAGTACATTTAGTTTTGCAAGAAACTATCAAACTGTCTTCCAAAGTGCTCTTACTTTTTTCTGGTACCACTAACTAACAATAAATGAGAGTTCTTATTCTTTCTTTCTTTCTTTTTTTTTTTTTTTTAACCAGAGCACTGCTCAGCTCTGGTTTATGGTGGTGTGGGGGATTGAACCTGGGCCTTTGGAGCCTCTCAGGCATGAGAATTTCTTTGCATAACCATTATGCTATCTACTCCTGCCCAAGTTCCTGTTCTTTCTTATTTTGGTTTATATATGCTGCTGGAGAATAAACCCAGGGTCTTGTGAATGTGTAATACAACCACCACTAAATAGCCTCCCCAGGTCATTTCTTTACTTTAGAGTGAGGTGAAGAGAGAGGAGGAGAGGGGAAGAGAGAGAGGAAAGACACCACACACCATAGCACCACTCCACCATCCCTGGACCACCGTCTTTGCTGCCTATGGAGCCCCCATGTGTTGTGGGGCAGCAAACTCTAGGCCTCATGCAGTGCATGGGCTGTACAGATTAACTAGCCTCAACCACTAAGAATACCTGTTGATTCATATCCTTACTCTAATTGAGTATTGCTAGTGTTTTGGATTTTGGCTACTGTAATAAGTATGTATTGGTATGAGTTAAGGAGGTTTTTTGAAGAAAGTTTATAATTGAAAAGTGTTATTTTCATTATAGCATATCAAGGTTACATACCACCAACATGAATTATTACTGTTAGTGTTAACCTTGATCATCTGACCAAAATAATGTTTTCCAGGCTTCTCAACTGTAAAGCTGCTCCTTCCCCGCCCCCCTTTCCATGCTGTACTCTTTGAAAGAAAGTCACAAATGACTTTCTAGACTTGACAGAGATCTTAAAATCGCCTTCCTTTATATTGTTGTAGCTAATTTATGTAAAAGTTTTATGCATGAGAGATTTATCTATTCTGTCCCACATATTCATATATCCAGTGAGCCATTTATTTACTTATTTATTTAATTTATTGTTGCTTCCAGGGTTATTATGGGGGTTCAGTGCCAGCACTACGAATACACCACTCCCAGTAGCCAATTTTTTCCTTTTATATTTTATTTATTGTTTTTTAGTTTAATAGGACAGAGAGAAACTGAGAGATACTTGCAGACACCTTCACCACTCATGAAGTGGATCCCATGCAGGAGGGGAGTGGGGGCTGGAACCCGGGTCCTTCCACTTGGTAATATGTGTACTTAGCGAGGTGCACCACTGTCCAGCCCCCCAGTTAGCCATTTATATCACCAAAGACTCATGGATATTTATTTTATACTTTGAATAATAATTTGACTCTTCTTTTTTGTTGCCCAAATTATTTACATTTTGGCCACTGAGATTTCTTTAAACTGGCTCCTTTGCCCCTCTGACATATCTACATGTGTGTGTGTGAGAGAGAGAAAGAGAGAGAGAGATTGCATGTGTGTGTTGAATAATTTCTCATTTTCAGATTCCACAAAATGATCCTAACTCATCTTCTTGTTCCAGCTCTAGAAATACTTTTTGCCTCCAGGATAACCACTGGTGTTCTGTGCCAGCACTACGAATCCACTGCTCCTGGCAGCCATTTTTTCCCTTTTTTAAAAATATCTTTATTTGACAGGAGAGAGAAAAATTGAGATGGGGAGATACAGAAGGGGAGATAAACATAGACACCTGCAGACCTGCTTCACTACTCATGAAGTGTTCACCCTGAAGGTGGGGAACAGGGGCTCGAATCTGGGTTCTTGTACTTTGTCCTGTGTGGCTTAATTAGGTGCAACACCAACCAGCCCCAGAATCAGTCATTCCATAGAGAAGGGTACTAGAAATCAAGATATATGCATTAAATATGCATATTATTATTGGGGTGTCATTTCTTGTAAGCCATCAAAATAAGTGTGTATATACTAATTCGTGTTTATATACATATATTTTTCAATATTTCTGTATTTAACCATCTGTGTCTATACTAATTAATCATGCATTCTTTTAAAAATATTTTTATATTTATTTATTCCCTTTTATTGTCCTTGTAGTTTTATTGTTGTAGTTATTATTGTTGTTATTGATGTCATTGTTGTTGGATAAGACAGAGAGAAATGGAAAGAGGAGGAGAAAACAGAGAGGGGGAGAGACAGACAGACACCTACAAACCTGCTTCACCGCCTGTGAAGCGACTCCCCTGCAGGTGGGGAGCTGGAGCCTTGAACCGGGATTCTTACGCCGGTCCTTGCACTTCGCACCATAATCGCGCATTCTTACTGGTGTCTCCAAAACTATAATCCATTACTAAATCCATCATTCTTGCCTATTCCCTGGTTTACTATAACTTCACACACTTGAGCAGAATTATACACATAAGGTCTGATATAATCCAGTAAACTTGATTTTGTTATCTTATTTTATAGTTGAGAAAAATGAGAGTCAGATTAAACGTTCTTTCAAAGACACATAACTATGAGGACTTCCTGTGGGAGAAAAAGAGCAGTAAAGACACGTAAGAAGGTACATGGTGTGTGCGGTAGGTCATCAGATGAACTGGTAAAATGGATTAAGGCTACAGTGGTATGAATTAAACATGGATGAATTTGAAGTTATGCCCGCTATTTCAGTGTCATGTGCGCCTCTTTCAGGAACAAATTATTATATTGAAGATTTGTTATTAGTTATATATCACACCATGAGTCAACCTCAGAGCTGTTTAAATTTGTATTGGTATGTTCTAAAAGAAACCTGACTTGTTCTTAAATCATAAAGACCATTTTGTGTTGTACATTTTAAATTAGTTGACTAAAAGATGAAAAAAAATAGTAGATAAGAAAATGGCACCTAAGGAGTCGGGCAGTAGCAGCAGGTTAAGGGCACGTGGCGCCAAGCACAGTGACCAGCAAAAGGATCCCCACCTGCAGGAGAGTCGCTTCACAAGCTGTGAAGCAGGTCTGCAGGTGTCTTTCTCTCCCCCTCTCTTCATTTCTCTCTGTCCTATCCAACAACGACGACATCAACAACAACAATAATAACTACAACAATAAAACAACATGACAACAAAAGGGAATAAATAAATATTTAAAAAAGAAAGAAAGAAAATGGCACCTCGAGGGAGTCGGGCGGTGGCGCAGCGAGTTAAGCGCAGGTGGCGCAAAGACTGGAGTAAGGATCCCAGTTCAAGCCCCTGGCTCCCCACCTGCAGGGGTGTCGCTTCACAAGCGGTGAAGCAGGTCTGCAGGTGTCTATCTTTCTCTCCAATCTCTGTCTTCCCCACCTCTCTCCTTTTCTCTCTGTCCTATCCAATAACAACATCAATAACAACAACAACAATAACTACAACAATAAAACAACAATGCAACAAAAGGAAACAAATGAATATTTTAAAAAATGGCACCTCGAGTCAAATTTTTCATGAACAACAAGAAAATGAAGTCTAGAACAATAACTATGTCTCTCCCCTACTCCCACCCCCCAGTTATGGTCTACTTTAAAACTTCTTTTCCCTTTGTCATCTCTGAGGCTTTACCACTCAGGGCTGACTTATTCAGAGGCAGAGACCGAGGGAAAGAAACTAAGGAGTCCTCCAGTGCAATGTGGTCCTGACTCAAACCTGGGTCCTTTGCATAACAAAGAGATACACTTTTTTGTATTTTTTTTCTATCAAGAAAATTATTTTGCCAGCCCTGGTCTATTCTAAACTGTTAAGTGCCATGGATGTAGTTCAGTGGTAGACTGTACCCCTTATATGTGCGAGGCACTGGGTTCAATCCCCAGCACTGAAAAACAAAGGAAAGGAAAGGAAAGGAAAGGAAAGGAAAGGAAAGGAAAGGAAAGGAAAGGAAAGGAAAGGAAAGGAAAGGAAAGGAAAGGAAAGGAAAGGAAAGGAAAGGAAGAAAAGGAAGGAAAGGAAAAAAGAAAAGAAGAAAAACTAAATTTAACCACTGACTGCTCATTGGGAACAAAAAAGAGGGGTGGGCGTTAGCGCAGCCAGTTAAGTGCACATGGCACAAAGCACTCGGCAGGCTTAAGGATCCCGGTTCAAGGCCCCCGCTCCCCACCTACAGGGGAGTCACATCACAGGCGGTGAAACAGATCTGCAGGTTTCTATTTTTCTCTCCCCTTCTCTATCTTCCCCTCCTCTCTCCATTTCTCTGTCTTATCCAGCAACAACGACAGCAATAATAATAACAACAATGATAAACAACAAGGGCAACAAAAAAGAAAAAATAGCCTCCAGGAGCAGTGGATTCATAGTGTAGGCACCAGCTCCAGCAATAACCCTGGAGACCAATAAAAAAAAGGTTGTGTGCCTTTTTCCTGGTGGCTCTGACATTAAGAGAAATTTTTCAAAATAAGAGAATCCTGCTTGGAGGAACTGTCAAGAAAAAGCTCCCAAGATACTACAAGACCATCAATTTCAGCTTCAAGATGTCCATGTATGCCATTAAGGGCACCTGTATTCACAAAAAAAATACTATTTTATCAATAGCATCTCTGGGGTCTGGCAGTGGTGCACCAGTTAATTAGAATGCACATGTTACAATGTGCAAGGACCTGGACTGAAGCCCTTGGGTGTGGGGGGGGTTGGGGGGGCGATTCACCAGTGGTGAAGCAGTGTTGCTGTTATCTCTTCTCCCTGCTGTTATTTCTATCTCCCTCTCCCCTCTCAATTTCTCTGCCTTTACCCAAAATAAATAACCAAATTAAGTGTTATACAAAAAAAAAAACAAGCTACTAGTAACATCTCCATTGAAGGATGAATCCTGTTTGTCATGGCAACCAAGACTGAGAATGTAGAGAGCCATTATCAATAGCTGAAACTATAGCCACTAGATATGGAAGTACAAGAATCATCACAAGGATGTGTCCATTCACCTGTCCCTCTGCTCCAGGAACATCCAGATCAACAACATCTTCACAGTGAGAGAGTTCCTGCCCCTGAGCTAAATCATGTACTTCAGGGTGTTTAAGGTACAGATGCCACTGGCACCAAGTTGTTGTTCCGGAAGTTCTGAGACTGGAAAATTTGCCTTCTCACCCAAACAAAATAAAAGTTATTTTCCACTCACCAGAAAAAAAAGGAAGCAGGACTGTGGAATAAAATAGTTTGGGCAATACTAGATACAATTACTTCCTGCAAATGTATATAAGTTTACTAATGTAACTGAGAAAAACTACAAAAAATTTAATTAAACTTTCAGGTTTTTTTCCCCCCAAAATTAATGATTTCCAAAATGTATCTGTCCACAAAATGCCTTTTTCTTTTTCTTTTTGCCAGAGCACTACTCAGCTCTTGTTTATGGTGGTGTGGGGGATTGAACCTGGGACCTGGGAGCTTCAGGCTTGAGAGTCGGTTTGCATATCCATTATGTTATCTCCCCCGCCCTTTTAAAATTTTTTGTTAGCTTTATTTATTTATTGGATAGAGATAGCCAGAAATTGAGAGGAAAGGGGAGATAGGAGAGACAGAGAGACACCTGCAGACCTGCTTCACCACTAGTAAAACTTTCCCCCTGCAGGTAGGACCAGGGGACTTGAACCAAGGTCTTTGTGCACTGTAACATGTGCACTCAACTAGGTGCACCATCATCTGGCCCTGAATGCTTTTTTTAATGTAATTGTTATTAATGTCCCATAGATCTGTATTTGGAACAAATTATTCACATCATATTGATTTCATATTAATGAATTTGTTCATTTAATTTTTTATCCACTTAAAAAATGGGAGATCTGAGTTATTTTTTTTTCTATTTTCAAAATCAAATATGCTCTAACAGGTAGTAGGTACTCAGTACATATTTACCAAGTAGATGAGTAAGTATTTGTTAAGCATCTATCATATGTCAGTCATAAGGAATAAAATAGTGAAAAAATAAGCATAGCTCCTTTCCTATGTAAATTAAATGTTTATTAGAGAAAATTTAGATAAACAAGTTTAAAAATTAAATTTCAGATAAAATTTATAATAGAAACAAACTCAATGTTAAGTTAGAGAATAAAGGAGGTGATGGGAATGCTTTCTAAATAAGATAATCAACTAGTCCTTTAATACATTTACCCAAACAGATCAATAGTGAAACAAAATCTAAATATGAATTTTTTTTACTTTATTGAGGAGTAGTGAACTATAGTACTGTTACTGACACATGCACCAAAGCAAAGGATTCTAGGGGAGAAGGGGAAGGAATGGGGGAGGGTCCTGGTGCATATGATGGTAGAATATGAATATTTCTAACAATGACCTTCATCTCAAATACATGTTGACATAAATTGAATCAATAAAAATCCTTGTGTAAAAGATGGCATGTTCAAAAGGCTTTAATTAAGAGAGTTTTATGAAAGAACTATTTACAGAGATATGGACAAGGGAAGACAGGGCCTCAGGAACCAAAGATAGCTAAAAATCATTAGCACCCTTAGACCCAAGGACAAGACAGAAAGGTACTGAGGGCTAGTTGGTGTTAAAAGAAAATAAGAAAACTATATTTAAGCAGCTAAGTCATATTCAGGCAGTATAAACAACATCAACATAAATAGGTCAAAATTCCACATAGTAAAAAAAAAAAAAAAAAAGTTTATCTTTTTGACTGTCTCAGCACTTCACAAGTAGTGGTACTTAACTGTGCATATTTAAATTGCATTTAAATTTAAACTGTGCATATTTAAATTGCACACAGCAGACACAATTTTCAGTAAGTATATGTGTTTCAATGGAAAGAATTCCTCTCTTAGGAGTCCGGCGGTAGCGCAGTGAGTTAAGTGCACGTGGCCTGAAGCACAAGCACCAGTGTAAGGATCCCGGTTCGAGCCCCTGGCTCCTCATCTGCAGGGAAGTCGCTTCACAGGCAGTGAAGCAGGTCTGCAGGTGTCTTTCTCTCCCCCTCTCCATTTTTCTCTGTCCTATCTAACAACGACGACATCAATAACAATAATAATAACTACAACAACGACAAAAAACAAGGGGAAGACGGGCGGTAGCCTAGCAGGTGAAGCACAGGTGGAGCAAAGCACAAGGACCAGAATAACGATCCCGATTCGAGCCCCCAGCTCCCCACCTGAAGGAGAGTCGCTTCACAAGTGGTGAAGGAGGTATGCAGGTGTCTATCTTTGTCTTCCCCTCTCTGTCTTCCCCTCCTATCTACATTTCTCCCTGTCCTATCCAACAACGACGACATCAAGGAAGTACAATAAAACAACAAGCATAACAAAAGGGAATAAATAAATTAAATAAATAAATAATGTTAAAAAATAAAAACAAGAGCAACAAAAGGAAAAATAAATAAATATAAAAATAGTTTTTAAAAAGAAGTAAATTTTAAAAGTATTTTAAAATAATTTCTCTTTTAAAATGTTATAATTCCTCTGAAAATTTTCATATAATGTATTTAGTATAGACAAGTAGCTAGGGAAACTTATGTGAGTCTTTGAATGTTTGAAGTTTAGAACTATGCCCTATTTGGCAATTCTGTATTTCAAATGAAGAAAACTATTCTCCTGTGGATCCAGTGAAGAAACCAGAGAAACTAGCAATGAACTGAAGAGAACTTTAAAAGGATACAAAGTTGCAAAACAGGTCTTTCATGTTTACTTTTATTTATTCTTAAGATTTATTTTATTTATTACATATGAGAGTTTCACATGAGACAGACAGACACACACACACACAGAGAGAGAAAGAGAGAGAGAAGCCAGAGCACTACTCTGGCACACACAATGCTAGGGATTAAATAGGGAACCTCAGACATTCACGCTCAGTGCTTATGTTTACTTTTAAGTACATGAGCAGTGAATGAAAGAACATCTTAAGGGAAGAAGGAAAAAAAAAATTTGCCATACAGAGAAAATTAGTATGATTTCCCTATATCACTATATTGTTCCACTCTGGTGAACAAAAAATAATAATAAGCATTAACTACCCTTTAATTTGAAGGAAAAAAAAACTAGTTTTAGATCATTTAAAATGTGTTTTTAAAATAAGATTTATTTAATTACCATAAATTATATTTTATTCACTGTACCACCTCCTGGACTTTATTTACATTTTAAAACATGCTATTCATGAGAACATTTTATAGAACATTTTAATACTAAACTTTGAGTTTATTTTTCTTTCCTTTTCTATATTCAGACTATTGTAAATAAAAAGAATTTTTAGGGGTGGGGGAGATAGCATAATGGTTATGCAAACAGACTCTCATGCCTGAGGCTCCTAAATCCCAGGTTCAATCCCCCCGCACCACCATAAACCAGAGCTGAGCAGTGACACCATAAACCAGAGCTAAGCAGAAACACCAGTGCTCTTGTGTTTCTCTCTGTATCTCTCCCCCCCTCTCTCTGCATTTCTCTCAAAAATAAAAATAATTGATCTAAAAGAATTTTTAGGGGCTGGGTGGTGATGCATCTGGTTGAGCACACATATTACAATGCACAAAGACCCGAGTCCAAGCACCCTGTCCTGCAGGGGGAAAGCTTTATGAGTGGTGAAAGAGTGTGCAGGTCTCTCTCTCTCTCTCTCTCTCTCTCCCTCCCTCCCTCCCTCCACCCTTCCCCACCTTCTCTCTCAATTTCTGGCCATCTCTATCTAATAAATAAAGATAATAAAAAGACTTTTAAAGAATTTTAATGTTTATAACAGAAAGCATTCGCAATTAAGTCATACTGAAACATTATAGAAAAAAATTATCTTTTGCCTGAATCCATTTACCTGGATGTTTTGGGCTAAGTCAACTTAATGCCCACCAAATATGACTATAACTCAAGCTTGATAAGACAAAGCCAAAGTGGTTACTTCAATGGTTGGTAATCCAGGTGGTTATAATCAGTGAGACTCATTTAGATGATTATGATCAGTGAGATTATAATCAGTGAGAGTCTATAGTGAGAAAAGTAAGAAAGAAGTCATTAGATTCAAAGTTTGAATTGTATTAACTGAATCACCTTCCAGCCCAACATCAGAGTCATATATTGGGCTGTTGGGAAAAAATCATGACTCATTTTTGCATAAACAAACATAGAAAAAGGGCAGGGGAGATAGCATAATGGTTACGCAAGCAGACTCTCATGTCTGAGGCTCCAATGTCCCAGCTTCAATCCCCCCACACCACCATAAACCAGAGCTGAACAGTACTATAGTGCTTCTCTCTCTCTTTCTCTGTGTGTGTGTGTGTGTGTGTATCTCTCAAAAATAAAGAAAAATATAGAAAAAATATGTCATGACTTGTCCAACAGCCCATTATATTTTGGTAATGCAGTCAACAGAGTTATCTAATAGTATATGAGCAATGGTATAAGAGCAAGAAAAAAGTTAAGACTGATTAACCTGAGCATTTGCGTGATAGTGTACCATTTACTGAGATAGGAAACAAAATGGAAGAAATAAGTTGTGTTAAGTAAAAGTTAAGGATTCAATTTTTACATATAACACATTTGAAATGCCCATTAGATATACAATTAGATTTCAAATAAGGGGCCAGATGGTGGCTCACCTGGTTAAGCACACACATTATACTGCACAAGCTCCCAGGTTCAAGCCTCTGGTCCCCGCCCGTAGGGGGAAAGCTTCACAAGTGGTAAAGCAGGGCTTCAGGTGTCTCTCTGTCTTCCTTTCCCTCTCTATCTCTCCCACTCCTCTCAATTTTTCTGTCTCTATCCAATAATAAATAAATAAAAATATTTTAGATGTCAAATAAACAGGTGTGGGCAGGGGTAGATAGCATAATGGTTATGCAAAGAGACTCTCATGCCTGAGGCTCTAAAGTAACAGGTTCAATCCCCTGCACCACCATAAGCCATAATTGAGCAGTGCTTTGACTTAAAAAAAAAAGTTGTAAGACTAATTAAAGAGAAATTCTAATTCCTTAGGGTAAGTTCCTAGTAGTAGAGTTGCTGGATCAAAGGTTATGTGCATTTTTTTTAGAGTTGTGCTGCAACCAACTCTTCCTGGCTATTAGAAGCTGATTGTTACATTAAAAAAAAATTATTTTGTGAGCCAGTTGTTATAAATAGTAATTTTAGGGAGTCAGGTTGTAGCACAGTGGGTTAAGCACAGGTGGCCAAAGTGCAAGGACCAGCATAAGGACCCCGGTTCAAGCCCCCGGCTCCCCACCTGCAGGGGAGTCGCTTCACAGCCAGTGAAGCAGGTCTGCAGGTGTCTGTCTTTCTCTCCTCCTCTCTGTCTTCCCCTCCTATCTCCATTTCTCTCTGTCCTATCCAACAATGACAACATCGATAATGAATACAACAAGGACAACAAAAGGGAATAAATAAATATTAAAAAAATAAAAAAGAAATAGTCATTTTAAAATTAAATTATATAAACTTAAAAGTAAATTAATTGCATTTAAAACAAAATAATAAAGGGGACTATATCAGAGGAGGTCTAGCAGAGTCAGGACTTTTACCACTACTCAGTAGTAATGAGACATCCTTCTCCCCCTTAGTGTCAGTGGGATCACATGGAGATCAGTAACAAAGCACTCTTGCTTTGCCAAGTGTCAGTGGAACATTAATGGGGAGCTAGAACTCCTTTATGCTCAGCATGATGACAAACCCCCAACCTACTGTCAGCTGAGTCCAAATCAGAAACCTGGGCTTTGACTGAATCTGGTGGTGTGAACAATATTGAAAAAAAAAAAAAACTGGCTAAAACTGAAGATTTAAATAACAAGAATCTAACAACACAAAACCCCAGATGGCCAAGTTTCAATTAAAAGTAACAAACTATACCCAGGACCAAGAAAATCTTTAAAAATAAAATAAAATAGGGAGTCAGGCAGTAGTGCAGCGGGTTAAGTGCACGTGGCGCAAAGCGCAAGGAAGGGAGTAAGAATCCCTGTTCGAGCCCCCAGCTCCCCACCAGCAGGGGAATAGCTTCACAATTGGTGAAGCAGGTCTGCAGGTGTCTATCTTTCTCTCCCCCTCTCTGTCTTCCCCTCCTTTCTCCATTTCTCTCTGTCCTATCCAACAACAACAATATCAATAACAACAACAATTACTTATATATATAGTTCTACTTTATATCTTAATACTTTTCAGCCACCAAGTTACAGATGCTACCATGACATCAAACTGACTTCCCTGGGCAGATGACCTCACCAATGTCCTGGAACTACACCTCCCCAAAACCCTATCCCACTAGGGAAAGAAAGAAACAGGCTGGGGTTATGGATCGACCTGTTAATGGCAATGTCCAGCAGAGAAGCAATTACAGAAGTCAGAACTCCCACCTGCACCCCATAAAGAATTTTGGTCCATACTCCCAGAGGGATAAATAATAGGGAAACTTCCAGTGGAGGAGAGGGGATATGGAACTCTGGTGGTGAGAATTGTATACCATAATATTGTCAATCACTATTAAATCACTAATAAAAAATTATTAAATAAGTAAATAAAATCCATTCTTTTGGGGAGTTCATCTCACTCTTGCTCTAGCTTTTGCTTTCTTGCTATCTCACTCTCTTATTTGCTACCAAGGTTATTGACAGGGTTCAGTGCCTACATGATTCTACCTTTACTGGTAGCAATTTTTTTTCTGCTCGATAGAGGATGAGAAACAGAGAGAGAGAGAAGGAGAGAGGGAGAGAGGGAAAGATGGACTAGCAAAACTGCTTTACTGCATGTCCTCTGGCAGGTGAGGATGAAGGGCTTGAACCTGGGTTGTTGGGTATGGTAATGTGTTACACTACCAGTTGAGCCACCATCTGGCCCTTCCATATATATATATATATATATATATATATATATATATATATTCCCTAATGCTTGCTTTATACAAAAATATTTATTTATTTATTTATTTTTATGAAACAAGAGAAACAGAGGTCAGGTGGTTGCACAGAGGGTTAAGTACATTTAGTGCAAAGCACCAAGGACAGGTGTAAGGATCCCGGTTCAAGTCCCCAGCTCCCCACATTCATTGGGGGTAGCTTCACAAACAGTGAAGCAGGTCTGCAGGTGTTTATCTTTCTCTGTCTTTCTCTCCTCTCTCAATTTCTCTCTGTCCTATCCAGCAACACCACTACCAATGACAAGAATAACAATAATAATAAGATCAACAGGGAGGTGGAGCTACGAGCAGCAGATCGCTTTCTCTCCTCTCCTCTCCTCTCCCGGATCAACTAGGAATACCAAAGGAGACCACCCGGACCGAAACAAGACAGGACTAGAATGACCACAGAAACCCAGTAAATCACCCGTGAGTACAAACACGCGTGGCTGGTGACAGAGAGGAGAGAGGGGCCTAAGGAGAGATTAAGTGACTGCTAACAGTTCGACAGTTTGTCAGTGGAGACACCACCTCCAGTCTGCTCCACTAACAAGGGGACAGCTGAAGGGAGGAAAGGACTCCCCAGAGACTCACCAAGTACAACTCTGAGTCTCCATTGCTACTACCCTCAGAATCTGGAGCAGCAACAGGGAGGGACACCAGGGCACAGAGATCTAACCGGGAAACTCAGGAGAAGACCTATACCTCGGTGGCATAGCTAAAGGGCTGTGAAAGTCTCTTTGCATAACCACTGGATTATCTCTGCCACACCCTGCTTTATCTCTTGGTCAGGAGTCACTGATTAAGCCAAGAAGCCTATTGATAGTTTAAAAGCCCTCAGGCTACCATAGCCTACAGGGGAAAAAAAAAAAAGGCTTTTACACCACTGAACTCCAACTCAGGGATTGAAAAAACTGTTAACTTATATAAAATGGTTAAAACAACAAGAAAAAATAATGGAGACTCGAACCAGGACAAGAGTCCAGCTAAAAGTCCTCCAGAGGGTGAAGCACAAAACAACGAGTTCAACATCCAAACATTAGCTAAGGAAATAATAACAGGAGTGAGTAAAGAATGTGAAAAAATTGTAATCAGAAATGCAGGAACAACAAATGAGAATATGGAAGAAAATTCTAATTATCTCATGGTTATTAGAGAGCTGAAAGCTGAAATTGCTGAGCTAAGAAGGCAACTAGCTGAACAAGCTAAAACAAAATCAGAGCGGGGCAACAAAATAGATGAACTCCAGAAAGGAGTAGAGGGCAGAGAGAATACAATCTATGAGGCTGAAGACAGAATTAGCAAGATTGAGGATGAATTAGAGACAACTAAAAAAGAAGTAAGAGAACTCAAAAAGAGATTAAGAGATGCTGAAAACAACAACAGAGTCCTATGGGATGACTTCAAAAGAAACAATATACGCATTATTGGCTTACCAGAGGAAGAAAGAGAAGGGGAGGAAGAAAGCGTTCTCCAGGCCATAATAGCTGAAAATTTCTCTAGTCTAGACAACACCAAAGACATAAAGATTCAAGAAGCCCAGAGGGTCCCAAACAGAATTAACCCAGACCTAAAGACACCAAGACATGTCATACTTAGATTGGAAAGGAATAAGGATAAAGAAAGGATCCTCAAGGCTGCAAGAGAAAAACAAAGAGTCACCTACAAAGGAAAACCCATAAGATTAGCAGCAGACTTCTCCATACAAACACTACAGGCCAGAAGAGAATGGCAAGATATCTATCGAGTGCTCAATGAGAAAGGCTTTCAGCCAAGAATACTATATCCTGCTAGATTGTCATTCAGACTAGATGGAAGCATCAAAACCTTCTCAGACAAGCAACAGTTGAAGGAAGCAACCATCACCAAGCCTGCCCTGAAAGAAGTTCTGAAAGGTCTCCTATAAACAACCAGACCACCACAAATAGGACATATATCAAAACACTCTAAAACTCTACAAGAATGGCGTTAAAATATCTTCAATCTTTGATATCAATAAATGTCAATGGCCTGAATTCACCTATTAAAAGACACAGAGTAGGAAGATGGATCAGAAAACACAACCCAACAATATGTTGTCTACAGGAAACTCACCTAACGCAACAAGACAAACACAGACTTAAAGTGAAAGGATGGAAAACTATCATTCAAGCCAATGGCCCACAAAAAAGGGCAGGAACAGCTATTCTCATATCTGACATGATAGACTTTAAAATAGATAAGATTAAAAAAGATAGGAATGGACACTACTTAATGCTCAGAGGATCAGTCAATCAAGAGGACTTAACAATTATTAATATCTATGCACCCAATGAGAAGCCATCTAAATACATCAAACTTCTACTGAAAGAGCTACAGCAATATATTAACAGTAACACAATCATAGTAGGGGACTTCAACACCCCACTATCTCAACTTGACAGATCATCCAGGAAGAAAATCAGTAAAGACATAAGGGAGCTAAATGAAGAGATAGATAAACTAGAACTATTGGACATTTTCAGAGTCATTCATCCCAAGAAACTGGAATACACATTTTACTCAAATCCACATGGATCATTCTCAAGGATAGACCATATGTTAGGCCACAAAGACAGCATCAGCCTATTCAAGAGCACTGAAATCATCCCAAGCATCTTCTCAGACCACAGTGGAATTAAACTAACACTTAACAATCAACAAAAGATTAGTAACAGTGCCAAAATGTGGAAGCTCAACAGTACACTTCTTAACAACTTCTGGGTCAAAGAGGAAATCAAGGAAGAAATCAAAATGTTTCGAGAGTTCAATGAAAATGAAGACACAAGCTATCAAAATATTTGGGACACAGCTAAAGCAGTCCTAAGAGGGAAGTTCATAGCTATACAAGCACACATTAGGAAACAAGAAAAGGCACAAATAAACAGCCTGATTGCACATCTTAAAGACCTAGAAGAAGAACAACAAAAGAACCCTAAAGCAACCAGAAGGACAGAAATCACTAAAGTTAGGGCAGAAATAAATAACATTGAGAATAGGAAAACCATACAAAAGATCAATGAAAGTAAATGTTGGTTCTTCGAAAGAGTAAACAAAATCGACAAGACTTTAGCCAGACTCACAAAACAAAAAAGGGAGAAGACCCAAATAAATTGGATAGTAAATGAAAGAGGAGATATCACAACAGACACTGCAGAAATTCAACATATCATGCGAGGCTTCTATGAACAACTATATGCCACCAAGTTAGAGAACCTGGAAGAAATGAATGATTTCCTAGATACCTACCAACTTCCAAAACTAAGTCAAGAGGAAGTGGATAACATGAACAGGCCCATCACAGCTAATGAAATTGAAACAGTTATCAAAAATCTTCCCAAAAATAAAAGTCCTGGACCAGATGGTTTTACAAATGAATTCTATAAAACTTTCAAAGAAGAACTAATACCTCTACTTTTAAAAGTCTTCCAGAAGATTGAAGACACTGGAATACTCCCTGCCAGCTTCTATGAAGCCAACATCACCCTGATACCAAAAGCAGACAGGGACACAACCAAAAAAGAAAACTACAGACCAATATCTCTGATGAACATAGATGGGAAAATATTGAACAAAATTCTAGCCAACCGGATACAGCAGTATATCAAAAAGATTGTTCATCATGACCAAGTGGGGTTTATCCCAGGCATGCAAGGTTGGTTTAATATACGTAAATCAATCAATGTGATCCACCACATCAACAAAAGCAAGACCAAAAACCACATGGTCATATCAATAGATGCAGAGAAAGCCTTTGACAAAATACAACATCCCTTTATGATCAAAACACTACAAAAAATAGGAATAGATGGAAAATTCCTGAAGATAGTGGAGTCTATATATAGCAAACCTACAGTCAACATCATACTCAATGGTGAAAAACTGGAAGCATTTCCTCTCAGATCAGGTACTAGACAGGGCTGCCCACTATGACCATTACTATTCAACATAGTGTTGGAAGTTCTTGCCATAGCAATCAGGCAGGAGCAAGGAATTAAAGGAATACAGATTGGAAGAGAAGAAGTCAAACTCTCCTTATTTGCAGATGACATGATAGTATACATGGAAAAACCTAAGGAATCTAGCAAGAAGCTTTTGGAAATCATCAGGCAATACAGTAATGTGTCAGGCTATAAAATTAACATTCAAAAGTCAGTGGCATTCCTCTATGCAAACACTAAGTTAGAAGAAATTGAAATCCAGAAAACAATTCCTTTTACTATAGCAACAAACATCTAATCTTTCACAAAAGGGCCCAGACTATTACGTGGGGAAAGCAGAGTCTCTTCAACAAATGGTGTTGGAAACAATGGGTTGAAACATGTAGAAGAATGAAACTGAATCACTGTATTTCACCAAATACAAAAGTAAATTCCAAGTGGATCAAGGACTTGGATGTTAGACCAGAAACTATCAAATACTTAGAGGAAAATATTGGCATAACTCTTTTCCGCATAAATTTCAAAGACATTTTCAATGAAGCGAATGCAATTACAAAAAAGACTAAGTCAAGTATAAACCTATGGGGCTACATCAAATTTAAAAGCTTCTTCACAGCAAAAGAAACCACTACCCAAACCAAGAGACCCCTCACAGAATGGGAGATCTTTACATGTCATACATCAGATAAGAGTTTAATAACCAACATATATAAAGAGCTTGCCAGACTCAACAACAAGACAACAAATAACCCCATCCAAAAATGGGGGGAGGACTTGGACAGAATATTCACCACAGAAGAGATCCAAAAGGCCAAGAAACACATGAAAAAATGCTCCAAGTCTCTGATTGTCAGAGAAATGCAAATAAAGACAACAATGAGATATCACTTCACTCCTGTGAGAATGTCATACATCAGAAAAGGTAACAGCAGCAAATGCTGGAGAGGGTGTGGGGTCAAAGGAACCCTCCTGCACTGCTGGTGGGAATGTCAATTGGCCCAACCTCTGTGGAGAACAGTCTGGAGAACTCTCAGAAGGCTAGAAATGGACCTACCCTATGACCCAGCAATTCCTCTCCTGGGGATATATCCTAAGGAACTCAACACATCCATCCAAAAAGATCTGTGTACACATATGCCGCCCGGTTCAGATCCTAGTTCCGGGACACTATCAGCGCCTGGGGGGCAACACGGCCAGGGGGAAGGCAGGCCAGAAGCTACACGCCGCTCTGCCAGTACACAGTGCCAACCGTGGCAGGGCAGGGCGGGAAGGTCACAGGCCCTGGCAGCCACGGGTGGCGGGACTCACATCTGTAGCAGCGCAGCCGCCGTGGCCTTCAGGGCCAGGAAGAAGGTGGCGACTGGTGATGCTGCAGTGCGTGTGCCCACAGTGCCCACAGTGCACCTGAGCTGAGGACGGTCCCCCAGACCAGCACCAGAGCTGAGGACGGTCACTCAGACCAGCACCCGAGCTGAGGACGGTCACCCAGACCAGCACCCGTTCTGAGGACGGTCACCCAGACCAGCACCCGTGCTGAGGACGGTCACCCAGACCAGCACCCGAGCTGAGGACGGTCACCCAGACCAGCACCCGAGCTGAGGACGGCCACCCAGACCAGCACCCGAGCTGAGGACGGCCACCCAGACCAGCACCCGAGCTGAGGACGGCCACCCAGACCAGCACCCGAGCTGAGGACGGCCACCCAGACCAGCACCCGAGCTGAGGACGGCCACCCAGACCAGCACCCGAGCTGAGGACGGCCACCCAGACCAGCACCCGAGCTGAGGACGGCCACCCAGACCAGCACCCGAGCTGAGGACGGTCACCCAGACCACCACCCGAGCTGAGGACGGCCACCCAGACCAGCACCCGAGCTGAGGACGGTCACCCAGTCCAGCACCCGAGCTGAGGACGGCCACCCAGACCAGCACCCGAGCTGAGGACGGTCACCCAGTCCAGCACCCGAGCTGAGGACGGCCACCCAGACCAGCACCCGAGCTGAGGACGGTCACCCAGTCTAGCACCCGAGCTGAGGACGGCCACCTAGACCAGCACCCGAGCTGAGGACGGCCACCCAGACCAGCACCCGAGCTGAGGACGGCCACCCAGACCAGCACCCGAGCTGAGGACGGTCACCCAGTCCAGCACCCGAGCTGAGGACGGCCACCTAGACCAGCACCTGAGCTGAGGACGGCCACCTAGACCAGCACCCGAGCTGAGGACGGTCACTCAGACCAGCACCCGAGCTGAGGACGGTCACCCAGTCCAGCACCCGAGCTGAGGACGGCCACCTAGACCAGCACCTGAGCTGAGGACGGCCACCTAGACCAGCACCCGAGCTGAGGACGGTCACTCAGACCAGCACCCGAGCTGAGGACGGTCACCCAGTCCAGCACCCGAGCTGAGGACGACCACCTAGACCAGCACCTGAGCTGAGGATGGCCACCCAGACCACCACCTGAGCTGAGGACCGTCACCCAGTCCAGCACCTGAGCTGAGGACAGCCACCCAGAGCCACTCCAGCCCCCGGCCTGGCTGCTAGTTGGGCTCTGCTGGATGGAGTCGCCAGGGCACACGTCGTCTGCCCCCTGCACCTCCACTCCTCCCCTGCAGGCCTACGTGAACTGCCCAGCAGCAGGCCTCCCTCCGTGTTCAAGTGACGCCGAGCCTTTCAGGCCCTCCAAGAAGCAGGACCGCTCTGGCCCTAAGGGCTTAGCTCCAGGGGAGGAGGCAAGATAGAATGTCACTTATATTTTTTTTAACGTACCAATTACATTTTTACTTTAAAAAAAAATTGTGTGTGGCAGCACAATTTGTAATAGCCAAAACCTGGAAGCAACCCAGGTGTCCAACAACAGATGAGTGGCTGAGCAAGTTGTGCTATATATACACAATGGAATACTACTCAGCTGTAAAAAATGGTGACTTCACCGTTTTCAGCCGATCTTGGATGGACCTTGAAAAAATCATGTTGAGTAAAATAAGTCAGAAACAGAAGGATGAATATGGGATGATCTCACTCTCAGGCAGAAGTTGAAAAACAAGATCAGAAAAGAAAACACAAGTAGAACCTGAAATGGAATTGGCGTATTGCACCCAAGTAAAAGACTCTGGGATGGGTGGGTGGGGAGAATACAGGTCCATGAAGGATGATAAATGACATAGCGGGGGTTGTATTGTTAAATGGGAAACTGGGGAATGTTATGCATGTACAAACTATTGTATTTACTGTTGAATGTAAAACATTAATTCCCCAATAAATAAATAATTTTAAAAAAAGATGACTAAGGCAAGTATAAATCTATAGGACTACATCAAATTAAAAAGCTTCTTTACAGCAAAAGAAACCACTACTCAAACCAAGAGACCCCTCACAGAATGGGAGAAGATCTTTACATGCCATACATCAGATAAGAGTTTAATAACCAACATATATAAAGAGCTTGCCAGACTCAACAACAAGACAACAAATAACCCCATCCAAAAATGGGGGGAGGACATGGACAGAATATTCACCACAGAAGAGATCCAAAAGGCCGAGAAACACATGAAAAAATGCTCCAAGTCTCTGATTGTCAGAGAAATGCAAATAAAGACAACAACAAGATACCACTTCACTCCTGTGAGAACATCATACATCAGAAAAGGTAACAGCAGCAAATGCTGGAGAGGGTGTGGGGTCAAAGGAACCCTCCTGCACTGCTGGTGGGAATGTCAATTGGTCCAACCTCTGTGGAAAACAGTCTGGAGAACTCTCAGAAGGCTAGAAATGGACCTACCCTATGACCCTGCAATTCCTCTCCTGGGGATATATCCTAAGGAACCCAACATATCCATCCAAAAAGATCTGTGTACACATATGTTCTTGGCAGCACAATCTGTAATAGCCAAAACCTGGAAGCAACCCAGGTGTCCAACAACAGATGAGTGGCTGAGCAAGTTGTGCTATATATACACAATGGAATACTACTCAGCTGTGAAAAAATGGTGACTTCACCGTTTTCAGCTGATCTTGGATGGACCTTGAAAAAATCATGTTGAGTAAAATAAGTCAGAAACAGAAGGATGAATATGGATGATCTCACTCTCAGGCAGAAGTTGAAAAACAAGATCAGAAAAGAAAACACAAGTAGAACCTGAAAAGGAATTGGCATATCGCACCAAAGTAAAAGACTCTGGGATGGGTGTGTGGGGAGAATACAGGTCCAAGAAGGATTCAGAGGACCTAGTGGGGGTTGTATTGTTAAATGGGAAACTGGGAAATGTTATGCATGTACAAACTATTGTATTTACTGTTGAATGTAAAACGTTAATTCCCCAATAAAGAAATAAATTTAAAAAAAAACAACGGGATACCACTTCACTCCTGTGAGAATGTCATACATCAGAAAAGGTAACAGCAGCAAATGCTGGAGAGGGTGTGGGGTCAAAGGAACCCTCCTACACTGCTGGTGGGAATGTCAATTGGTCCAACCTCTGTGGAAAACAGTCTGGAGAATTCTCAGAAGGCTAGAAATGGACCTACCCTATGATCCTGCAATTCCTCTCCCGGGGATATATCCTAAGGAACCCAACACACCCATCCAAAAAGATCTGTGTACACATATGTTCTTGGCAGCACAATTCGTAATAGCCAAAACCTGGAAGCAACCCAGATGTACAACAACAGATGAGTGGCTGAGCAAGTTGTGCTATATATACACAATGGAATACTACTCAGCTGTAAAATATGGTGACTTCACCATTTTCAGCCGATCTTGGATGGACCTTGAAAAATTCATGTCGAGTGAAATAAGTCAGAAACAGAAGGATGAATATGGATGATCTTACTCTCAGGCAGAAGTTGAAAAACAAGATCAGAAAAGAAAACACAAGTAGAACCTGAAATGGAATTGGCGTATTGCACCCAAGTAAAAGACTCTGGGGTCAGTGGGTGGGGAGAATACAGGTCCAAGAAGGATTCAGAGGACCTAGTGGGGGTTGTATTGTTAAATGGGAAACTGGGGGATGTTATGCATGTACAAACTATTATATTTACTGTTGAATGTAAAACATTAATTCCTCAATAAAAAAAAATAGTAGCTCAAAAAAAAAAAAAAGTTGACCTGAGGAATCTCCTAGGCAGTGTGCATGTGGCAGACCCTGGTACCACATTTTTAAAAAAAGGAGAGTAGTATCAATGAAACAGGAAATAAATGTTGGTAGTGATATGGAGAAAAAAGAACTCTATTACACTGTTGGGAATGCAAATTAGTGTAGTCCCTATTGAAAGCAGTACGGAAAATCCTTAAACAAAAGTAAAAATACCGGGTTAAGCGCATGTGGCGCAAAGCGCAGGGACCTGCATAAGGATTCCAGTTGGAGCCCCCAGCTCCCCACTTACAGGGGAGTCGCTTCACAGGCGGTGAAGCAGGTCTGCAGGTGTCTGTCTTTCTCTCCCCCCTCTGTCTTCCCCCTCCCTCTCCATTTCTCTCTGTCCTATCCAACAATGACAGCAATAAAAACAATAATACTAACTAGAACATCGAGAAAACAACCAGGGCAACAATAGGGGGAAAAAGTAGCCTCCAGGAGCATTGGTCATGGTGCAGGCACCCAGCCCTAGCAATAACCCTGTAGGCAAAAAAAAAAAAAAAAAAAAAAAAGTAAAAATACTTATAATTCAGCAATACCAATCTTTGACATGCATCCAAAGGATATGAAAACACTAATTTGAAAGACTATATATACCCTTATGTTTATAGCTTCACTATTCACAATAACCGAAATATGGAAACAACCTAAATGTCAATGACAGAAGAGTGAATAGAGAAGTTATCGGGACAGGGAAGAAGGTATAGTTGTTATGAAAAGAGACTCTCATGCCTGAGAAGTCCCAGGTTCAATCCACTGAACACCATAAGCCAGAGCTGAATAGTGCTCTGATTTTAAAAAAGAAGAAGTTACGGGACCTATAAATCCAATGGATATTACTCTGCAGTTAAAATAATGTTATTGCATTCCCGCTTATGAATTAGGTTATTTTCCAATAGGACTCAAAAATTCATAATAGAAGTTTATAAGATGAATTTGATCAGGTACACATTACCAAGTACAATGACCTGGGTTCAAGCCCCTGCTCCCTATTTGCAAGGCAGACACTCCAGGAGCAGTGAAGCAGATCTACAGGAGTCTGTCTTTCTTTCTCCCTCTCAGTCTCCCATTCCCACTCTCAATTTCTCTCTGTCCTATAAAATAAAATATTATAAAGAAAAATAATAAAAAGGGAAAATTGATCAATGGAAGAATCATAGTGTTGGTACCTAACCCCAGCAATAACCCTGGTGACAATAAAAAAAAAAAATGAACTCGACAAAAATTTAAAACTTCTATGGAATGATTCTACTCATAAATAGAAGTTGAAAAATAAGAACAGAAGGGAAAACACAAAGCAGAACTTGGACGGAGTTGGTGTAGTGCACCAAAATAAAGGACTCTGGTGTGGAGGGAGGGTGTTCAGGTCCTGGAACATGGTGGCAAAGAAGGACCTAGGTGGGAGGTTAGAGTATTATGTGGAAAACTAAGAAATGTTACATGTGTACCAACCATTGTATTTTACTGTTGACTGTAAACCATTAATCCCCCCAATAAAGGGGAAAAGTGCAAAAAAATGAAAAGTTCTGTATATTGTATGGCTACACCTCATTTTTTCATTAATTCATTATTTAATGGAAATTTAAGTTACATCCACTTTTTTGGCTATTATGAACAGTACTACTATGAATATTTACATAAAACTCTTTTTAGACTGGGGAGACAGCTTAACAGTTATGCAAAATACTTTTATACCTGATGTTCTGAAGTCCCAGGTTCAGTCCCAGCACCACCATATAAGCCAGAGCTGAAAGGTGCTCAGGCCTTCCTCTGTCTGTCTGAGTCTCTCTCCCTATCATAAAAAAAAAAAAAAAGTAAATAGGGGGCTGGGCAGTAGCACAGCAGGTTAAGTGCAAATGGCGCAAAAGCTCAAGGACTAGCATAGGGATCCCGGTTTGAGCCCCCCGCTCCCCATCTGCAGGGGAGTTGCTTCACAAGCGGTGAAGCAGGTCTGCAGGTGTCTCTCTTTCTCTCCCCCTCTCTTTATTCCCTTGTTCTCTTGATTTCTCTCTGTTCTATCCAACAACAACAACAACAATAAACAACAAGGGCAACAAAAAGGGGGGGAAATGGTCTCCAGAAGCAGTGGATTCGTAGTGCAGGCACTGAGCTCCAGCAATAACCTTGGAGGCAAAAAATAAATTAAATTAAATTAAATTAAATTAAATTAAAATATTTTAAGTTTTTTAGTGGATGTGACTTTGGATATGGCATGGTGGCTAGTGCTGTACTATCAAGAGGTCCAAGTGAGATACCCAGTATTGAATGTACCAGAGTGATGCTCTGGTTCTCTTATTCTGTCATATTAATAAATAAATTTTCTAAAAATTGGTTTTTTAAATAAACATTTCATTTTTCTTTGATATATAACCTAGGAGTATAATTTCTTATCCATATGATAATTCTATATGTAACATTTTCAGGGACTGCCAAAACAATTTTTTGTAATTTATTTTCATGAGAGAAAAAGAACAAAGTAGGACTTCAATGTCTAAGTTGGAATTTGTTCCCCAATACTGCATATGACAGAGTGCTACTCTGGTTCTATAAATGAGTAAATAGTGGTCTAGGAGGTGGTGCAGTAGATAAAGCACTGGACTCTCAAGCAAGAGGTCCCAAGTTCAACCCCCCGGCAGCACATATAACAGAGTGAAGTCTGGTTCTTTCTCTCTATATCCTCCTATCTTCCTCATGAATAAATATTCTTTAAAAAATAAATGTTTAAAGTAGCACAAATTTTTGTGCTCATTTTTAAATTGGGTCATTTGTCTATTTAATATTGTCTTAAGAATTTTTCAATTAAAAAAAAGAATTCTTCATATATTCCATGAATAATAATTCCTTCATTTTGATGCTCTGGAACAATTTAAGTGGCTCTGGAATTATTTGTGCTTCAAAGAGTGATCATTTTTTCCTGTCAAAACATCTGGTCTGATGATTTTTTTTAAAAGATATTGCTTTAATGATTTCTTCTACTATGAGACATTTCTATTTATATTAGTCTCGCCCAATTTTCCCAGCATCAGTTACTGAAAATTCTTCTCTATACATTTAATGTGGTGGGCCACCTTGTCATAATTTTTTTCTTTTATTGATTTTATTTTATTTTATTTTATTTTATTTTATTTTTGCCTCCAAGGTTATCGCTGGCGCTTGGTGCCAGCACTATAAATCCACCACTGCTAGCAGCCATTTCTTTTTATTTTTTTTCCACTTTATTGGATAGGATAGAAAAAAATTTAGAAGGGAGGGAAAGATAGTGGTGAGAGAGAAAGATAGATACTGCAGACCTGCTTCACTGATTGAGAAGTGCCCCTTCTGTAGTTGGGAAGTGGGGGCTAGAACTTAGGTCCTTGGTCAGGTCCTTGTTCATAGTACTTGTGCACTTCACCAGATGTGCCACAGCATGCTCCCCCAACCCAAATCATGAATTAACTGCCCATAGGTGTGACACACTTGAGAAATTCTTTTTCTTTCTTAAAAAATATTTTAATTATTTATTATTTATTGGACAGAGATGGAGAGAAATCAAGACAGAAGGAAGAGAGAGAAAAAGAGAGAGAGACCTGCAGCACTGCCTCACCCTTCATGAAGCTTTTTCCTCTGCAGGTGGGGACCCTATATTTTAGGAATATAGTTTCAGGGTTGGAGAGATAACATAATGGTTACACAAAGAGATTCTCATACCTGTCCCAGGTTCAATCCTCCCACATCACCAGGCCCTGACCCCTAGTTCTTATACTTCATAACATGTACGCTCAACTAAATATGCCACAACCTGGCCCCTTGTTGAGATTTTCTAAAAATTCATTTCATAAATGTTACTTGTACACTTGAGAAACTGTTTTTTTAATTTTTATTAGTGTTTCAATAATGATTAACAAGATTGTAAGATAATAGGAGTTTAATTTCATACAGTTCCCATCACCAATGTTCTGTGTCCCATCCCTACATGGAAGCTTCCCTATTCTTTATCCTTCTGAAAATGTGGACCAAAATCCTTTAAGGGTTGCAGAATGTGGAAGGTCTTGCTTCTATAATTGCTCCTCCACTTTTACATGGACATTAGCAGAGAAACAGGTTTCTGTTTTTGTTTTCTGTTTTGTTTTGTTTTTGCTAGCAGGGTTATTTATTGCTGGGGCCTGGTGCCAGCACTACAAACCCACCACTCCTACAAACCCACAGCCATATTTCTCTTCCTCTCTCCTCTTCTTCCTCCTCCTCCTTTTTCTTCTTTCTATTTTACTTGATATAAAAGAGAAAAAATGAGAGGGGAGGGGGAGACAGAGAAGGAGAAAGAGACACCTGCAGACTTGCTTCACTACTCCTGAAATGTGCCCATTACAGGTGGAGAGTGGGACTCAAATCAGATGGTACTATGTGCTCTTAATGCTTTAGAAATACCATATTTATGATAATGTTTAGAGAGAGAGAGAGAGAGAGAGAGAGAGAGAGAGAGAGTGTGTGTGTGTGTGTGTGTGTGTGTGTGTGTGTGTGTGTGTGTGTGTGTGTGTGTGTGTGTGTGTTTTATTGCAATCTGAGTTTTCTCTGGGGCTTGGTGCCTGCATGACAAATCCACTACTCCTGATAGCAATTTTTTCTTTTTTTCTTTTACTTGATAGAACAGAGAAAATTGAGAGAGTTGGAAGAGAGAGAGAGAGACTTGCAGTACCGCTTTGATGCTTATGAAACTTTGCCCCTGCTGGTGGGGACCAGGAACCTGAACAAGGTCCTTGCACATGATAATATGTGCACTCAACCTGGTGTGCCACTGCCAATATGTGTTTTTAATTGTTATTGATTTAACATTAGTTTACAGTTAGTTTTAGAAACACAGTTTCAGGATTTGAGAAGTAGCATAATGGTTACACAAAGAGATTCTCATGCCTATTCCAGGTTCAATCCCCCCTCATCACTATAAGCCATATTTAAGCAGTGCTCTGCTAAAGTAAGTAAATAACAAAAATAAATTAAATGAAAATAAATTAAATATTGGAGGTCAGGCAGTGGTATGCCCAACTCAGCACACATATTACCATGTGCAAGGGTCCAGGTTGAGCCCCCACTCACTACTTGCAGGGGAGACACTTCAGGAGCAGTGAAGCAAGTCTGCAGGTATCTATCTCTCTCACTCTCTATCTCCCAACCCTTCTTAGTTTCTGTCTGTCCTATCTAATATAATAGAAAATTTAAAAGGAGGGGAAGGGATAGCCACTGGAAACAGTGGGTTCATTGTGCTGGCACTGAGCCCCAGCAGTAACCCTGGTGGCAACAAAAATTATTAAAGAGAGAAAGAACATAGTTTCAAATATGTGTGGATATGACTCACTACACCAATCTCCAAAACTTTAATGTCATTACAACAAACACATTTCTCTATCTCCCCTACTCTCCTTCCCAGTGCCCTCAAATAACTAGCATAGTTTTCAGATTCTAAGGAGTTAGTTTGGTTATTTATTCTTTTGCAAGTTTGTTTTAGTTAAGTGAAACCATCTTGTAGTTGCCTTTCACTTAGTATATTCACCTTGAGTTCTGTCCATTTTGCCCTAATGTCTAATGCCCAAGTAGCTCTCCATTGAGTATATATCACACAGTTTCTTTATTGAGTCATCTATTAATGTGTATTTAGGTTGATTCCATGTTTTAACTATTGTGAATAGTGCAACTATGAACATAGGAGTGCATATATACTATTGAATTAGAGTTTTGACCTTCAAGTAAACACCTAAAAATGTATTGAGGGTGGTAATTTTTTTCCAAATGATTTTATTGAGAGGTTAATGGTTTATAATACAGCTGTTGACACATAAGTACAATTTCTCATCTCCTCATGATATATGTCTGCAAAACATTCTCACCCTCAATTTAAGTCCTTTTCCACTATCATAGCACCTGGACCCTCAATACCCCCTTTGTCTCCCCCTCCTTCCCCAGAGTTCTTTGCTTTGGCATAATACACTATACCCTGTCCAAGTTTTACCTACCTGCATTTTCCCTACCTGTCCTTGTTTCTTAAGTTCCACCTATGAGTGAGCTGATCCAGTATTTGTCTAGAGTGGTAATTTTTTTTTTTTTACCAGAGCACTGATCAGCTCTGGTTTATGGTGGTGCAGGGGATTGAACCTGGGACTTTGGAGCCTCAGGCATGAGAGTCTCTTTGCATAACCATTATGCTATCTACCCCTGCCCAAGAGTGGTAATTTTTTAGGTACTCTCCACACTGTTTTTCACAGGGGCTGCACCAGTTTACATTCCCACTAACAGTGTACCAAAATTCTTATTCTCTACATACTTGTCATTACTTGTTTCTAATTATTCTGATATAGACCATTATCATTGGTGTGAGTTGATGTTACTGTGGCTTTTTAAATTTTTTATTATCTTTATTTATTAATTGAATAGACACTGTCAGAAATTGAGAGGAAGGGAGAGAGAGACCTACAGCCCTGCTTCACCACTTGTGAAGCTTTCCCCCTATAGGTGGGGACCAGGGTCTTGAACACAGGTCCTTGAGCACTATAACATGTGTGCTTAATCAGGTGCACCACCACCTGGCCCCTTGGGGCTTTTCAAAAATATTTTCTTTATTTACTAATGAAAGGAATAGGAAGAAACAGAAAGAGCCAGATATCATTCTGGTACATGTGCTGCCGGGATCAAACTCAGGAACTCATACTTGAGAGTCTAGCACTTTTTCCATTGCACCACCTCCCTGACCACATTTTGTTTTTAATCTTAAAATATATATATACATATATATATATTTACATAGATTTGTTGAAATATGACAGTACCTAAGGCTCCAAAATCCCAGGTTCATGGTGAATTCACCTTCTTTACCCCATCTTGGATGAAGCTCAAAGATATCATGTTAAGTGAGATAAGTCAGAAACAAAAGGATGAATATGGGATGATCTCACTCATAGACAGAAGTTGAAAAACAAGATCAGAAGGGAAAACTCTAAGCATAGCTTGGACTGGAGTTGCTGTATTGCACCAAAGTCCTGAAACATGATGGCAGAGGAGGAACTAGTGGGGGTTGTATTGTTATGTGGAAATCTTATGCATATACAAACTACTGTATTTTACTATTGACTATAAACCACTAATCCCCCAATAACAAAATTTTTAAAAAAGAAATAAAGAAATATGACAGAAGACTCAATTGGCATACTAGGGCATCATAGCACCTAGGGAGTTCCATGGATAATGGAGCAATGCTATGATGTCTCTCCCTTTCTCTTTCTTTCTTCACCTCTGTGGGGTCTCTTTTAGAAGAGCACAAATTTCATTTGTGGGGGTTCTACACTCATGATCTAAGCACTTCCTACAGGCTCCATCTCCTACTATCATCTCAATGAGCATTAGATTTCAACATATGAATACTGGGTGGATGTAAATATTCCAGTTATATTAAGATGTGAAGAGAAAGCATAAGCCAATACCACTTGTGAGTATACACATACATAAAACACTCCTTACAAAAAAGTTGGTATATAAAACATGTAAAAAGTGTGGTCCAGGAGGTGGCTCAGTGGATAGAGCACTGGACTCTCAAACATGAGGTCCTGAGTTCAGTCCCCCAGAGCACATGTACCAGGGTGATACCTGGTTCTCTCTCTCTCTTCCCATCTTTCTCATTAGTAAATAAAATCTTAAAAAGATAAAATATGTCTAAAGTGTAATACATCATAACCAATTAGAGTTTCTTCTAGGAATGCAAAGTTAATTCAATATTTGAAAATCATTGCTATTTATCTTCTTAGTAGGCTAATAAGAAATTCAAATAATCACCTCAAAAAACAGTAGAGATAATCTGACAAATTCCACAATATGGAAGTAGGAATAGAAAGACACTTCTTTTAATTTTTTTTTATGTATTACTGGATGAGAGCGGGAGAGACAGAGAGAAACCTGCAGCCCTGCTTCATCACTTATGAAGTTTTCCCACTGCAGGTGGTGATCAAGGGCTTGAATCTGGGTCCTTGCAAACTGTAATGTGTGCACTTAACCAGGTGTGCTACTGCCTGGCCTTGAAAGACACTTCTTTATTCTGAAAAAATCTCGAGCTAGCTAGCATCATGACTAATGAAAGACTGCATATTTTTGCCCTAAAATTATAAACAAGGTAAAGATATGCTCACCTTCATCATTTCCATTCAATGTTGTATTGGTGGTCATAGACAGGAAAGAAAAGCAAGAAAAAATATATACAAACTATGCAGATTGGAAAGACAGCACAGCACTGAAGCTTCCTTCAGTGCAGTGGGGGCTGTGTTGAAGCCTGAGTAATGCTCATGACAAAACAGGCACCCAACTCAATTGAGCTAGCTCTCCAGCCTGAAAAGATATTTCAAAAAATATATATATATATATAAACTTAATAGCCATGTAGTCACTTTCCATTGTTCACCTGATACATATATATCATATAATATATATACTTAATTGCCATGTAGTCACTTTCCATTGCTCACCTGATATACCTGTTAGAGCCCAACATCCTCAGAAAGTGTATATGAAAAAACAACAATTTGTTGTGATCTTTTTCTTCTCAGTAAGAGTTTTCCACAGTACCATATTTAAATCTATATCATAATTCGTCAAGTAAGACTATACCTAATAAGGCTGCTTTTAGGCTCAATATATACCACACACCAGCATGCACTTGCTTACACCTTGTTTGCTTTTTAGTTACTACATATATATTTTTTTCCCTACCACCTAGCAATTCCTCTCCTGGGATTTACCCAAAGGAAACAGAAACATCTATCAGAAGAGATCTGTGTATACCTATGTTCATAAAGCACAAATGTATCATATGCAAACATCTTCTATTCATTGGATAGCTGTCTATATTTTCTATCAATATTTTCTTTTGTTGTATATAATCTTTTTAATTTGTTACAATTATTTATTTTTCCTTTCATTTCCTTTTTTTTTATACACTTTTTTTGTGAATTATTTTTAATATTTATTTATTCATTCCCTTTTGTTGCCCTTGTTGTTTTATTGGTTTTTTTAAATTTTTTTATTTAAGAAAGGATTAATTAACAATTAACATTTCCTTTTTTTTAATAATTTATTTCTTTATTGGGGAATTAATGTTTTACATTCAACAGTAAATACAATAGTTTGTACATGTATAACATTCCCCAGATTCCCATTTAACAATACAACCCCCACTATGTCATTCATCATCTTTCATGGACCTGTATTCTCCCCACCCCAGAGTCTTTTACTTTGGTGTAATACTCCAATTCCATTTCAGGTTCGACTTGTGTTTTCTTTTCTAATCTTGTTTTTCAACTTCGGCCTGAGAGTGAGATCATCCCGTATTCATCCTTCTGTTTCTGACTTATTTCACTCAACATGATTTTTTCAAGGTCCATCCAAGATCGGCTGAAAACGGTGAAGTCACCATTTTTTACAGCTGAGTAGTATTCCATTGTGTATATAACTTGCTCAGACACTCACCTGTTGTTGGACACCTGGGTTGCTTCCAGGTTTTGGCTATTACAAATTGTGCTGCCAAGAACATATGTGTACACAGATTTTTTTTGGATGGGTGTGTTGAGTTCCTTAGGATATATCCCCAGGAGGGGAATTGCAGGGTCATAGGGTAGGTCCATTTCTAGCCTTCTGAGAGTTCTCCAGACTCTTCTCCACAGAGGTTGGACCAATTGACATTCCCACCAGCAGTGTAGGAGGGTTCCTTTGACCCCACACCCTCTCCAGCATTTGCTGCTGTTACCTTTTCTGATGTATGACATTCTCACAGGAGTGAAGTGATATCTCATTGTTGTCTTTATTTGCATTTCTCTGACAATCAGAGACTTGGAGCATTTTTTCATGTGTTTCTCAGCCTTTTGGATCTCTTCTGTGGTGAATATTCTGTCCATGTCCTCCCCCCATTTTTGGATGGAGTTATTTGTTGTCTTGTTGTTGAGTCTGGCAAGCTCTTTAGATATGTTGGTTATTAAACTTATCTGATGTATGGCATGTAAAGATCTTCTCCCATTCTGTGAGGGGTCTCTTGATTTGGGTAGTGGTTTCTTTTGCTGTGAAGAAGCTTTTTAATTTGATGTAGTCCCATAGGTTTATACTTGCCTTAGTCTTCCTTGTAAGTGGATTCGTTTCATTGAAAATGTCTTTAAAATTTATGCGGAAAAAAGTTCTGCCAATATTTTCCTCTAAGTATCTGATAGTTTCTGGTCTAACATCCAAGTCCTTGATCCACTTGGAATTTACTTTTGTATTTGGTGAAATACAGTGATTCAGTTTCATTCTTCTGCATGTTTCAAGCCATTGTTTCCAACACCATTTGTTGAAGAGACTCTGCTTTCCCCATGTAATAGTCTGGGCCGCTTTGTCAAAGATTAGATGTCCATACGTGTGGGGCTTCATTTCTGGGCTCTCAATTCTATTCCACTGGTCAGTGTGTCTGTTCATGTTCCAGTACCAAGCAGTTTTGATGACAATGGCCCTATAATACAGTTTGAGATCTGGGAGTGTGATGCCTCCGGTTCTGTTCTTTTTTCTCAAGATTGTTTTGGCAATTCTAGGTCTTTTCTGGTTCCAGATAACTATTTGTAGCATTTGTTCTATTCTCCTAAAAAATGTGCTTGGGATCTTGATGGGGATAGCATTAAATTTGTAGATGGCAAAAAAAAAAATTTGTAGATGGCTCTGGGTAATATATTCATTTTGATGATGTTAATTCTTCCAAACCATGAACATGGAATATCTTTCCACTTCTTTGTGTCTTTTTCAATTTCTTTGAGTAGTGACTCATAATTTTCAGTATACAAGTCTTTCACTTCTTTGGGTAGGTTTACTCCTAGATATTTTATTGTTTTTGTTGCTATAGAAAAAGGAACTGATTTCTGGATTTCAATTTCTTCTAACTTAGTGTTTGCATAGAGGAATGCCACTGACTTTTGAATGTTAATTTTGTAGCCTGACACCTTACTGTATTGCCTGATGATATCCAAAAGCTTCTTGCTGGATTCCTTAGGTTTTTCCATGTATACTATCATGTCATCTGCAAATAAGGAGAGTTTGACTTCTTCTCTTCCAATCTGTATGCCTTTAATTCCTTGCTCCTGCCTGATTGCTATGGCAAGAACTTCCAACACTATGTTGAATAGTAATGGTGATAGTGGGCAGCCCTGTCTAGTACCTGATCTGAGGGGAAATGCTTCCAGTTTTTCACCATTGAGTATAATGTTGGCTGTAGGTTTGCTATATATAGACTCCACTATCTTCAGGAATTTTCCATCTATTCCCATTTTTTGTAGTGTTTTGATCATAAAGGGATGTTGTATTTTGTCAAAGGCTTTCTCTGCATCTATTGATATGACCATGTGGTTTTTGGTCTTGCTTTTGTTGATGTGGTGGATCACATTGATTGATTTACATATATTAAACCAACCTTGCATGCCTGGGATAAACCCCACTTGGTCATGATGAACAATCTTTTTGATATACTGCTGTATCCGGTTGGCTAGAATTTTGTTCAATATTTTCCCATCTATGTTCATCAGAGATATTGGTCTGTAGTTTTCTTTTTTGGTTGTGTCCCTGTCTGCTTTTGGTATCAGGGTGATGTTGGCTTCATAGAAGCTGGCAGGGAGTATTCCAGTGTCTTCAATCTTCTGGAAGACTTTTAAAAGTAGAGGTATTAGTTCTTCTTTGAAAGTTTTGTAGAATTCATTTGTAAAACCATCTGGTCCAAGACTTTTATTCTTGGGAAGATTTTTGATAACTGTTTCAATTTCATTAGCTGTGATGGGCCTGTTCATGTTATCCAATTCCTCTTTACTTAGTTTTGGAAGTTGGTAGGTATCTAGGAAATTAGTTACTACATATATTATATGTAGATTTCATTTACTTACATACCTTCAAGTTTCTTAAGGGCAAGAATGGATTTTCAAATTGTTGCCATTATTAAACATGTATTGAGTACAAAGAACTTTATAGTACACTTTTTACATATTTTTAAGGTTTACTTATTTATTAATGAGACTATACATTTATTATCTATAATAATATGACAAAACAGGTATGACTCCCATTTTAGATGTGGAAAACCTCTAGTAACTAGTCACAAAGTTGTAAAACTATTTGAGGAATATAATGAGTTCTTAGGAAGCCAGGCAGTGGCACACCTAGTTAAGTGCTCACATTACAGTGTGCAAGGACCTGGGTTCAAGCCCCCAGTCTCCACCTGCAGGGGAAAATCTTCACAAGTAGTGAAGCAGGGCTGCAGGTGTCTCTATCTATCTATCTATCTATCTCCCCCTCTCCTCTCCATTTCTCTCTGTTTCTATCCAATAATAAATATCTTTGAAAAAAATTTAAAAATAAATAAAGATGAGTTCTTAGTACCTAAATGTCAAGCTGATATAGGTTTATGGTAATTTTCCTGAAATTTCTTTCTTTCTTTCTTTCTTTCTTTCTTTCTTTCTTTCTTTTATTTATTTATTTTTTTTACCAGAGCACTACTCAGTTCTAGCTGATGGTGGTGATGTAGGGGGACTGAACCTGGGACCTTGAAGCCTCAGGAATGAGAGTTTCTTTGCATAACTATTATGCTATCTACCCCATGCCCTTGAAATCTTTCTATCTGGCCATAATGAAGTAAGTAAAGACATGGGTTTGCTTCTCTATATTCTCAGTTACTACTAGCAAGTGACCAATAGCAAATTATTCTGCATCATTGGGTCTGAGTTACATGGTTTATAAAATGTGATACTAATAGTCCAACTGAAAAGAGGTTTTTAATATTAGACAACGCAGATACAAAATAAATATTGACTTACTGACTTGCTTGATTTTGCATTTCTTTTCTCTCATATTGAATTATAAGCTAATTTATGTATATATAAATTCAGAAGTGACAAAAAGACATTAAGATATATTTTATTGTTTTTTGTGTACCTAATATTTTTTTTCTTTTTTTTTATTTCTTTATTGGGGGATTAATGTTTTACATTCAACAGTAAATACAATAGTTTGTACATGCATAACATTCCCCAGTTTCCCATTTAACAATACAACCCCCACTAGTACCTAATATTTTAAAGTCTCCTGGGTGATGGCAAAATTCAATATGACTCAGAAGGATTTTATTGAGCACTTTTATATGCTATTATAGTCATAGTTGAGGGGTTTTTTTGTTTTTTTTTTAACCAGAGCACTGCTTAGCTCTGGCTTATGGTGGTGCGGGGAATTGAACCTGGGACTTTGGAGCCTCAGGCATAGGCATGAGAGTCTTTGCATAACCATTATGCTATCTACCCTCCACACCCCCCTTTTTTTTTTTTAACCAGAGCACTGGTCACCTCTGGTTTATGATGGCATGGGGGATTGAATCTAGACCTTCAGAGTCTCAGGCATGAAAATATTTTTGTATAACCATTATATTACCTCCCCTGCCCTCATAATATATGCATACCTACATTAAATATCTTCTGTAAATTCTCTCAGATCAATTTCTATTATTATTCCTTAATAGAGACCCACTTACTTTGTAAGCTGTTCATATCATTTCTATAAATATTTAGGATGTTTCCTGAAATATTGGATAAGAAATTAATAATTTTTAATCTAGTGAAATTGAATTTAAGTATTTTTCACTCTTTCCCCCAAATTAATAGAAAATTTTTATGTGAGGCAAATATTATGTTGGTTTATTTAATGTTATTTTTCTATAACATGAATTTTTAAGTCTGAATTTTATGTATCAAATTGATTTCTTTTTAGTCTGTTCTACTGTTGAATAAAGAGAAACCTTACAATTACTATACAGACTTCAATAGTTTAACTGTTAAATATTTCAGCTCAAAACAATAATACAAAATGTTACTTTTCTGCAGAAATGACAAAAATTAATCTTATATTGATCCTAAATATGATCTATTTGTTCATAGAAGACAAATAGTGCTACTAAAAATTTTCAGATCTACTTCTTGGTAATTTGAAACAGAACACTTTCCTTAGAAAGCACTGATCTTTAAATTACTTTATGTTGATAAGCCACAAACTTTGCTGATTGTACGGTATAGTGCATGCTTTTTAAACAGGATATGATAAGCTAAAAAGTAGTTTGGAGAATTTTTGCATAAAATTAAAAAATTAGAAATTAATAAACATTCCTTAGTGTGTGGTATATATTTTTTAAATATTTTTTAATATTTATTTATTATTTATTTCCTTTTGTTGCCCTTGTTGTTTTGTTGTTGTAGTTATGATTGATGTCGTTGTTGTTGAATAGGACAGAGAGAAATGGAGAGAGGAAGGGAAGACAGAGAGGAGGAGAGAAAGAGAGACACCTGCAGACCTACTTCACCGCCTGTGAAGTGACTCCCCTGCAGGTGAGGAGCCGGGGGTTCAATCAGGGATCCTTATGCAGGTCCTTGTGCTTTGCACCACCTGCACTTAGTCCGCTGTGCTACCGCCCGACTCCAGTGGTATATATTTTATAAATATAATAGTCATCTGTTTGAAGAACTCAGCATGTTAAGTCTTTAAAATGTGGTAAATAAACTTTGTTAATAATCTGAAAACAATTTATCTTCAACTGATATAATTATGTTCAGTTTTCTTTCATAATGTTACATTAATATTTTATCCATTATATGTGATGTCTTTCTCAACACAAACATGGCTATCTATATTCCTTCTTCTATTAAAACTTTCTTTGTATATAACCACCTGCTTTTCCAGTAGGAACGTGGTGTATTTGAATAAATGTAGGCAATTTATACTAGCTCAGATACATTTTGAGTACTTTTAAGCAAATTAACCAGCATACAGTCATTTCAGTAGTCTTCCATGTGGCCTTACTCTGGCTTCACATTAAGCATCCCCTCAGTTCAGTCCAGATGCCCAGCTGTAACTGTGTATCCTTTCATAATTATGCTGAACTTGATCTCTTTGGACAGAACATGTGTCTATTCTATTTAAAAACATTGATATATGTAATTTAAACATTGATATATGTAATTTAAAAACAGATCATAAATGACAAACAGCTATTTCCTAACTAGTGTTTTAAAAGCATTATCCAAGTGAAATAGTGCAGCACCTCATTGGAAACTGTAAGATTAAACAATACTAAGAAAATTAATCTATTTATATTCCCAATAAAGATATGAGAAAACATTTTTTCCATCTTATTTACTTGCTTTTGGATTATTGGGCAAATATCATTTACAGGTTTTGCTTTGCTCTTGCTTTTAGATTCTTTAGCAAACTGTCCATCATGTAGCTGGTATATTAATCTATACATATGGTTATCTAAGATATTTAAAGTATCTATTCTTCCTCTTGTCATAATTACAGTTCTATTTCTAGCACTTCAAATCTGATTAAATTAATTTGTGGATATTAAGTGGCTTTCATATACGTTTACCTCATGATAAGAAACTGAAACAATAACCTAGGTGAACCTTGGACTAGCATTTGTATGGTTAGTTCTAAAATCTTAATTTACTTATTTCTCTGTATCATTATTGAAAATATCCTTACCTATATCTAAACATACACGCATATACATAAAGATATTCACATATGACAGGACCAAGAAATATTATTTAATTACCTGAACACTACCAACTCTGTACATACAAACAGAAAAATTTGGTCCATATACCAAGTGCAAAATTTAACTATAAAATCATAAAAATTAAAATATATAATTTGCCAGTAGAGATAATTTATTTTTAAAATAGTATTTTGGATTTGATATGTAGTTTCTATATTTACATAAGTATTAACACTTTAACTTATTAGTTAAAAGTGACTCTCATCATATTAAGATGACTAATTAAAATATACTAGATCACTTTACAAAAAAATAGAGATTAAATGTAATGTTTTCTATATTCAAGTTATATATTAAACATCACAGCATATATTCAATATGCTTTAAGATTCCAGAAATATGTCCACAACATAAATACACACTTGCTACAACCTACTGTCTATACTTTTTAACATAACATTATTTTAAATTTAATACAAACTGAACTTTTTAAATTTATAGACTCATGATAAATTTCAATTAGGGATAATAATTACTTTCTAGCATTATATATATGATTTTTATGTTGAAGTAATGCTTGTGAAGAAAGAAATGGGTGGCTAAGGAAACAGAAATAAAAGAGAACTAAAAACCTCTTCCTACATGCTAATTATGTTCATCATCTAAAATGTGAAGGCAAAAGATACAAAACTTTTTTTAAGATGGGTACAGCCAAAAGTATAGGTGACAGTGTGATGAAGTACTTTTTTAAAGGACGTACACTTCTTTATCATCAAGTTGTGCAAACTAAAGTTTTAGAAGAAACAGCAGAATGGACTGTATTACAATGATGGAGACAATTTGATTGCCTTTGTCCAAATTTTAAAAATTAACATTAAAATGAGTCAGCTGTAGTTTATATGTGGACTTTCACTATTCGTATAATCAATCTAAGAAATTGGGGCATGTAAAAATTAGCTACTATATAGTTAAGATAAAGTATTAATTTTAATAAAGTATTAATTAATAAATTATTAATTTTTTGAGCAAGAGCAAAAGTATCTCCAAAAATGCCAATTCATGAACCTACCAATTACAGAAACCTACCAATTACAGAAACTGTTCCATTATTTTAGTGTTAACAGATAATTAGTATCATCTTAGTTATACAAATCTGAATGTGCTGGAGGTTTGGAGGTTTGGGGGTTTGGTTTATTTCTTCTTTCATAGGACTGAATGTTTCTAAGATTTCTTCTTAGTGCTCAAAAGACATCACGGGTGACTGGATAAGGATTTTTTATGCCACCCCCCAAAAAAAATTGCTCGTTTGGGCAAACAGGAAACATTTGGGAGGTTTGAGGGTGGGGGAGAGAGAGAGAAAGGGGTGTGTGTGTGTGTGTGTGTGTGTGTGTGTGTGTGTGTGTGTGTTGGAAGGAATCTTGTATACAGACTTATTAAATAGGCCTATACTAAAATATCTCCATGAGAGGTGTGTGTGTGTGTGTGTGTGTGTGTAGGAAGGAATCTTGTATACAGACTTATTAAATAGGCCTACACTAAAATATCTCCATGGCAAATGAGGATGGGGGCTAGGGATCACAGAAAGGTAAGATGGGACAAATGAAGTATATCACTGTGAATGTTCTGTATATATCTTCTGTAGGTTTATAAATTATTCGCTTGTCCCCCTCCTCATGTGTGCCGGTACCTCTGCAAGGCTCAGAAGCCATTTTATAACACAGCAAGCAAAAAAGAGTGTGAGTTCTACTTGTGCTTTTGCAGGTGCTGTGGTGGCAAGGATAACCTTTGCCTGGTGTGTTGCCATGCTGTTATTTAATGTCTTTGAGGATTAAAGACAGCACAAAGATTTCCAAACCCACATCCTAACACCTGAACTTCGCACAATGTTATTATAGCAGATGGCAACAAAACATTTTACTGGAGACTTAATTCAGCAAGTTCCTATCCATAGTAGGGTTGTTGTTTTATCGTTATTATTTCTTTTGAGGCATTGCTGAAGATCCAGACTCAATTTTCAGATCTATATCTGGTTAGTGACTTTAAAAAAAAATACCATAGAAATCCCTTCTAGGTGTTATCAGTGCCAGACACCAACCCGTATCCCAGCCTGCCTGCAATTTTCGATTTATCACGCTGAGGGTCTTTTCAGAGTGAATTTTCATTTTCAATCCCGGACGCCTACAAAACTAAAGGAGTGGGGAAGGGAGGAGTAACGCCACAGTGCAAATTTTAGAATAGTCTAAGGGGCTGAACAGCTTTGGCCTCCTTGCAGTCGGACTCGAGGCTCCGAGCCCGACTGCCCTCAGCTGTCACGGGGGAGGAGGAGGGAGTGCTGGCTTTGGCACTGGGTATGGAGTTGCCCTCGCAGAGGTGCCGCGTCTCGCTGCCAGCTCACCTTCACTAAGAACTGGGCACTCGCCCGCGCGCCTGCCCCAACTCCCAAGTCGCCCTCTGGACCTAGTTCTCAGGCGCAGGTCCCCAGAGCTGTGCAGTGGGCTGGCCACCTCCTCCTCAGGACTGCTGCCTGAGAGCTGGGGCTGGAGGACCCCAGCCGCCTCTGTAGCCCGCAGCTCCCCGGGCTCTGCGGCTGCTGGGCTGCGCTAGGGCCCGCTCCTGCCCGCCCCCAGCTCCTGCCTCCCGCTCGCTGCGCTGCGCTGCGCTGGCTGCGCTGTGCGCCCGCGCGTCCCCGCCGGCTGGGGCAGCCGCGCTCACACTCACTCTCAGGGCGCCTCCAAGGTTAACTGCGGGGTGGGGGTTGGGGCAGGCTCCGGCCACTGGCCTCCTCCACTGCTTTCTAATGGCCACGGTCTTTCAGCTGCTCCATGGAGACCTGGATCCAAACCCCAAAGCAGAAGAGACTCCAAAGTCCGGGGAGGAAAGGCGAGCCCGGAGGCTGACAGGCGACCGGGCGCGGGGCGACCAGAATTGGCTGTGTGTGCGGGAAGAGCTGGGTCACGCGAGGTCGCGGCTGGAGGGGGCTGAGGCCCGGGCCGGCGCGCTCCGGGCCGCGCTGGCTGGGCCGGGGGCAGCTCGCAGGGGCTGCAGGCTGCACCGAGGCGCCCTGGGCCCGCTGGGGGACAGAGACAAGCGGGCGGCCAAACCTGCCGGGGAAACTAAATAAATAAAAGGGGACTGTTATTTAAGGCGCGGAAATTTGAAATATTTGGACAGGAAGAGAAAAAGAAAAGAAACTCTAGCGAGGGAAGAAAAACACAGACAAGGCGAACTAACGGTTTTGAAACTCCGCCACCCCCACCCCGGGCTTTTCTGCGCGCACTGAGGGAGCTCGGTGCTCGGACTTCCTCACTGGGAAGCCGGGAGCTGCAGTGGGAGGCTGGAGGGCTTCAATGGGACAGAAGGGGTGTCGTTACATTCCCTCCGGAGAGAGCTTGGGTTGGCAGGGGACAGGGCTTTGGCCAGGGTCTCAGAATGGTTGTCTCCTGCCGTCTCACTTGCTACCTACGAATATCTGGTTTTTGAAACTGCAGTGCAAAATCAAAACAGTCCCGAGAGGCCAAGGGAGGGACTTTCCCCCTTAACCTTTTGATGAAGGTTGCTTAGGGTAGTCAGAAATGCTGCGAGTGTGACCCTTTCTCGCTAGAGCGAGCTCCAACATCCACCAGCGCTTCTGCATTACAGCTTCTGCACCCCTCACCCGCCCACTACTCCGACCCGGCAACAGCCGAAAGCACCTTTTTGGAAACAGATTTCGAAACCAGTTCTGGGACAGGCACTCCACACGTTCGTTATATCAGCACAATAAAGGAAATCTATAATGTTACCACTTGAATTGCTTTCCCTGGGATAGGATTCTTTATCTATGTATTAGTCATCCAGCGAGCGGTATGTGTGTAACCATGGCGAGATGCTGTAATGCTTATTAGAGGAGTGTATTCATTACCGAAATATGGTGAAATGTAGTTTGACTAGTGGTACCGAACCAGAACGTAGACTGACAATCTATTAGTGATCCCCCCCCCCCCGCTTGCCCCAGGTGTAAGCTGGGGAATTCAGTTTACTGGGAAAAGGTGGAGTCTTCCTATGAAGATGCTAGGATGCGACTCAGAACTGCATCTCAGTCTAGCATCCTCCATCCTTTAAATGACGTCAATCCCTGGGCCTCAGTTCACTATAAATTAGCACTTGCGTCTCCACTCTGCTTATAATTTCAGACCCTTCCCCACGGTAGTTCGCAGCCAGACAGACTTTATGGAACTCAGTAGCACTGTTTCTTCCATTCTATAGATTTCTGTACATTCAAGGGTCTTACTGAATATCATCGAGGTTTTTTGAGAGACTGAGTAATGGTTTCTCATATTTCCTAGAGAAGACCATATAACTCATTTCTAAAATACTTAGATTAGCATGGCTATTTCCTGCCAGAGATAGAAATGCATTGATGTTTCATTGCCTACCAAATGTTAGGCTGATGAAGATAGTTTCCTTTCTGCCTACTGTGCTCTGGACCATCTGAAAACAAAGCAACTGCACAAGTACTTCTTTTTAGCTTTATGAATGTCCTATGCCTTTTTATTTGAAGTAATTACAGAGCAATTCTAATAGTTATTGCATATAGACAAGTTCATTATACTGGACTTCAGATTCAGAAACGTCCATCTTTACAGCTGCAACCTGTAAAGTGTTGTCTTTATTTCTAATTAGTATCATGTTTAGAAAACATTTAGTTTACTAAAGCAGTATTTTCTCATTTTAAGTCCACAATACACCATTTTCCTTCAAAACTCTCTAAATTTCCACCCCCTTAAGTTTTAAGTGTCCTAAATTTATTTTCATGTTGCTGTCAAAAATAAATGCATTTGTACCTAAAAGTGGTAGAAATTCTGTTGCATTTAACTTAGGGAGGGCAAACTTTAGCACCTAATGAAAAAGATTAAATGTTCTACTAAACTATTTCATAACATCATGGAAAATTAATTATTGAAAGCCATTTGCCTACAACCTTTCTGATTCTTGTTAGGACAGGCATCAGAGCCATGCCCTTCAACAAACCCTGAAGTAATATTTTGTTCTTTTTTCAAGCAAAGGCAGGGAGTTTATGAAGCAGAAGCAGGGACTCTCATATTAAACATCTTTGTTCTTGTGGGAGATGACGAATAAAGTATTTATAAATTTATCAATGGTAACTACATTGAGATCTTTTTTGGTGAAAATCTTTAAAATGACAGGGCAAGGCAATATTGGAAAGTTCTCTTGGCAATATATTTCCTTTTCATTTAATTTTTTAATAAGAAACATGAAGAGGTTTTATATGCTTTGGCTAAAAAGTCTTCTAAGAACCAAGTACTATATGTAGGAGTGGTCAAATTATTCTGAAAGATTCTATGTTTATTAAACTGCAGTCCCTAAGTTAATTATGTTGTTTATATGCAGTCTATTTTTCTTTACATGTCCTTTATTTCCCTAAAATTGGTATCTGCATTCTGTTTCTATACTGAAACAGCTTGTAATTTTACATTTTTTATATTCAGGAAGAAAAAAGGTCTGTGTAGCATTTAGTATACTTATGACACCAATTGTTTCATTTTGTGATTAAAAAAATCAGCTAATAGGAAACATTTTTAAGGTGGTGCATGAAGGCAGCATTGTCTTTTAAAAATAGCCTTTACAGCTAGTGTGTACTTGTTTTTAGATTATCACATCTGAAACCTGCCTTTCAAATGTTCATCTTAACTTTGAGAAAAAGGAAAGATTAAACCTGAGGCTAAATTCACAATGAAATAATTTTGGGTTTGATATTTTTCAATGGTATTGTTAATCTGTTTTAAAGCAGAAATACAAGGCACCAAGTAAAATCTTTGAGGTGGTCAGGCATAAGGAGAAGAAAAGAAAGGCTAAATCATTGACAGAATATGTCTAGTTTTGCAATTGGTCTACTTTATCTAATGGCAAAACATATAAAACATGAACTTTCATTATGGCTCTCCTTAGCAGATAGCAAGATGTACAGAGAAGTGAAAAATCACATAAAACACTGCCCTGTTTTGAAAATGTGTTTTAATTAGGCAAAAGAAGCATCAGAACAAACCATTTTAAAAACAAAGTCTCCAAGTAGGTACTGAGACTGATAGTGGAAAAAGCAAAGAAAAAGAAATATATATATATGCAGAAGAAAGCCAAAGCTATTTGCAATTACATGTTAGAACTTATGATTTTGCTGAAGAAAAAAAATGTTGCTTAAATATAGCCATAAATCTGTGTTAAGATTTCCACTTAGCAGTTTCAGAAGATTTAACTAGCTGCTTAAAATATAACAAAACTGAATTTTAACAAATAGGTTGAAATAAGACAGTGAACCAATTACTGACAAAATAGAAGGCAGTGTGGGAAAGCCCTCCCCACACTCATTGCAGATTAGCAGCTCCCTCCACCTGATTTCCTTCCATCAGGCTAACCACCTCGTTCCTGCGGTAGAGCCTAGCCAAGTCGCAGGCGGTGTCCCCCTGATGGTTACGATGCCCCACTTTGCTGGCAGTGTGCTTTACAAGGAACTCCACCACGGGGAGGTGGCCTTCTTTGGCAGCCAAGTGCAAGGGCAGGTTCCCTTCATTATCCTCGATGTTAACATCAGCTTGAAATTCCAGCAAAGTCTGTAAAGTGTCCAGGAAACCTGCTCTGGCTGCATCATGAATGACAGCGAAACCAGTTTGGTCTTTCAAATCGGGATTAGCACCTCTCAGTAGTAGTCTCCTGGCAATCTCAGGATTTCCAAGTTTCATAACCTAGAAATGAGTCGGGGGGGGGGGGGGGGGGAAGAGGGAAACTGTAGAATCCTTCAAGTCCTTCTGCCATAACAACATTTTAAAACATTCGTCTCTTATGGATATAACTTTATTTTGGGTAACGGAGTAAGATTGGGGAGGTTCCATATAATGGCACTTGAAGGGCCCAGTTTCAAGGAATACTACCAGATAAACATAGAAAACTTCTGAAAATTAAGCTTCTATGATGAATTATTTTAAATGAGCCTACTACATAAAGTAAATTGAGCAACAGAACAAAGCTGATCCAAATTATATCAAATTAACTAATATATCACTTCTATATGTTCCATAACTTCATGAACTTATAACAATAAAAGAAGCTGAATTTCAGACTTAAATAATAAACTGCCGTTTGCTTGTTCATAGACTGTACCTGGAGTGTTAATTCTGTAAATCAAATGTGGGTAAAATTGGTGTTCTGAATAGTTGTTGAAAATAAAAATGTTGTGTGATTTTCTTTAATCCCCTAGAGAATATTAAGCTCCATCACCTCATGTAAAAGCAATCTTTTAAAATTGCAGGCCTCATATTTTTCTTAAATGATTAATTTCAGACATTTTCCTCCAAATAGAAACAGTCTCAATTTCCAAGATTTTGCTTAATTTTTTTTCTCTTTGGAAGTTATTGTATAGTGGCTGCTAGGTGTATTAAAATGCTTAGAATCCTTCAAAATCCTCTAGCTCTAAAAAAAAAAATCCTTTAAATTTTAAGTGATACTGATTATTAAAATTGTTAAATAGGCAACAGTGCCTTACATTGCTTATGATACTGATTTTTCTACAGCAAAGCTCATAAAATGCCATATATTAGATAGGAGTGATTGTATGGCAGCTATTCTTGAAAGAAGTGGAGCAGTTATCCTACTATACTACCACTTCTTAAAATTATAACCAACCTCCTAATTTTTAAATGACCAAAAGAAGAAAAATAAGGTATAGTGTCCATTTTGGGTACACAGACAGCTTTGTCTTGTGGTTTGAGCCTATTTGTGTAATAGTCAATTACTAATTCCATCTTATTTCCCTTGCAGTTGCTATCAGGCATTTAGGAATAGCTATTTGTAAACTGTCAATATTTTAAAAGCCAGAATGTGGTCTTATAATTTGCTATCAATATACAAATAATTTGCATAGCAAAGAATTTATTTACTACTGCTTGAATATATCTTACTCTAATAAGAAGTCTGCATTAGGCTTTCATAATTATAAAATATCTTGCAGAGAAGCATGCAATTTTGAAATACATGTAATTGAATTATGAAAAATATAATATTGTTAAAAATGCCAGAATATCATCATCTTAACTGGGTGCATTTACATTTAGGTATAGCCATAATCTAAATTTATTATCCATTACACAACTGACGCTCAAATGTTTGTGAAACTAAGTGATAATTCATTGAAAAACACACAAAAAGTTAATTCATTTCTTTCAGATGTTTGTTGATCACAAATTAAATAATATATTTAGAATGAGTAATGTTTTATAAATGCAAACTATATATCTGGCCAAGGTAGTAAGCTTCCCTGATGATAAAACTCTGTTGTTGACTTTTAGCCCTTCCTTCGAAGCTAGTGGTAAAAATGATGTTGTTTATTTTTCAATTACTCCAATAAAATTTATTTTGATTATTAAAATGAACACAATCTTTGCCATAACCTCCAAAGATTTAGTCACATTTAAGGACCTAAAGTGGAAAAAATAAGAGACAGATACCTTGGGTCTTTGTATGACTAAGGACTTTAACATTACCCTGATTAAAAAGCTTGCACTAGAAAGGGGGTAAATGTTTTTACAGCTGAATCAAATAAGCAAAAGTGTAGAAGACAATTTCCTATCTTTCACAGAAAATAGTAGTAATGTTGGAAGTTGTTTTTAAAGTTTCTTCTGAAGTTATGACACAATTTCAAGAGTCAGGATTGTATATAATGAAAATATGACTTGAACTCCCGTTTGTGTGTTTCGTTAATTTATGTACCAGGACTAAACCACAATAAGTGGGTGTTAGTATCTTGATAAGTATGTTTAATATAAACAAGATTGCAGAGTTGTGCAAAAAATGTTTCTCAAAATTTACTTTTTGCAATAATAGAATCCCAGTTTCCCTGTTCATCAAAAATCCTGTAAGATCCTATGTTGAGCATGGGTTAGATAGCCCATTCCCTGTGGGATTTACATAATCTTTTTGAGTTTTCATAAGGAAACTTCTCAACATTTTAAAAATTTGACATTGTTGTCTACCAGCATCAAGGCTGTTAGAAAAAAATCCTAGGTGGAAAAGAAAAAAAAAATCACTTCCCACTTAATCTACAAAAAATAACAAGACACATATTTCAGCATCTATGCATAAGCTTCCTTAATTCTGAGATGTTTGCAAAACCAGTGCCTTATGATATAAATGGATAGATTTTAGGAACATCATAAACATCTCTTGCCACTTAATTTTTAATTTCTTAACAAAATAAAGCACTCTAAAATCCTTTCCACAACAGATTTTCAAAAGTAGTTTCGAGTGTTGCATTTCAAATAATAGCTCATAAGAACACCACCAGAACTCTAATAAAGCAACTATTTGAGACTACTTTGCCATCTTTCTAATTCTTTCAACTAAGTTACAGGATAATGTCCAAAGCAAGGGAAAAAATCAGGTACAATACTTGGCAGCTGGATATGTTTCATTTGTTGCTTGTAAATCTAATTACTGAAAATTAGAACATACCACGGCATGACCGGCATGACCGCAGAGACAAAAGAGAGAGAGAGAAAGAAGAAAAATTGAAGAAGGAAAAAAAGAAAGGAAGGAAGAAGGAAGGAAGGAAAGAAGGAAACACAAAACACTAACGTTCACCTCTAACTATAAAATTCAACTTTTTATTCCACCTCAGTCCTAAATGGGGTGGATGGTATTACATTAACTGTGAAATGTACATCCTGTCCCCGTGCCCAGGCCACCCATTCCAAACAAGGAAAGGTCGTTCATTTGTCAAAACTAGAAGCAATTGAAGGAAAAACACTCTCTTGTCAGTTGTCAAGAAACTTAACGTTAAAGTCAACTACTGGAGCCAAGTACCCGAAGCAGTAATATAAAAGTGTATTTTCTTCAAATAATAATCATAATATGTTTACAGAACTGCCTGGAGTGGGGGGGGGGAGACCCTCGGCACTGCTAGGATTACTTACAAATCCCCGCCGTCACAAAAAAAAACATTCCAAAAACTGAGACAAAACCTGGAACTCAGTTCATATTAAGGATGTTATTGGAATTGATGAGTTCGCTCAAAGTACGTCATTTTGTGGAGTTGGATCCACATAAAGATATGAAATATGGCAACCAGCTAAGTTTAAAGACAGTGAATTTTGTACCCATGAAAGTGAAAAAAACTGTTATTCTAGAAATCTAGGTCACGTAGGCAACATTGTTGACCTGTTTTCCCCACCTCTCTGGATACCAACCTGCAGTGCAGTCCTTCCAAATCCATTTTGTGCATTGACGTTTACATTATTTTGCAACAAACTAGTGAGTTGCTCTAGGTCCCCCCTGGCAGCTGCGGACGCCAACTCGTTCCCCCAAGGCTCGGCCATTCTTTACGGTCCTGACGATCAGGAAAAGATGAATTAGTTGCTTTTCTTTTTCCCCTTTTCTTCCCTTCTAACCAGGCTGCATGATGGCATCAGAGACTGACAGAAGGACTGGGATGGCTAATCTGGAGTAGGGCTTGGTAGTAAATACTAGTAAGATCTGCCTGCCAAAAGCCCGCCCCTCGATTCACACGTGATTATTCAGCAAAACTGAGCCATTGGAGAGGGGCTCCGCTCCTTGCTTTTTAGCTTTAACCCCTAGGAAGAATTGTAGCGATTCAACAGAGAAGTACAGAAAGACGCATATATTCTTGATAAATTACTCTGGATGTAAAATGTAGACAGAGCTGTCACGTACCTGCGCTACAGATCTCTGTGAGGAATGTGTACCGGGACTTAAGGGACTAGACCTGGGTAGAAAATACAGCGAAAGAAAAGATGAGGGGGAGGGGGGAGTCGAGGGGGAGGAGAAAAGTCATTAACCCACCCTGGTTCACGGTGGTGACTAGAGCCGAGCGAGCCAGAAGTGCAGGGGCAGGTCCTTGGTGGGGGTTGGTCTCCATCCGTCTAGCCGAAGGGCTTGTCCAGAGTCCTGGGTGGCAGTCTGAGCGCTGCGGAGGCTGGATGCTGAGTTGCTCCGGAGGGGGAGTTAAAAGAAGATCGCCAAAGGCTAACGGGAGTAGCAGTTCCTTAGCACCCCCCCCCCCAAATTACAGGTCCTAAGGACACACCAGTAGCTTCGACTTCTAGGGAGGAGCCTGAACGTGCGTCCCGGCCCAGCCGCGGGCTAGTGCGGCACGGGAAGGCTCCGAAGCCCGCCCGCCCGGCTGCCGAAGCCCCGCCGAGCCTCCGAGGCCGTGGGAGCCAGGCTGGGCGCGCGTCTCCGGAGACTGCCCGGCGCGCGGCGGGCCCTCGGCAAGCCGGTCATGCCGGCACCGCCGGGTCCTGGGACTCCTAGCAGTCCGAGAAAGAGCGAGGGCGTTGCGAGAAGCCTCTACAGAGCTGGGGTTGCTGGGGCAGCTGGCGGCCGCATCGCGGCTGCACCGGGCAGCCCACCAGTGACTTCCCGCCTACGACCAAGTCAACTCAGACTTCCTACTAGAGGCGCTGGTGGAGCTGCTGCCTTTGCTTTCCTTTCCTGGATTTCAGAGAGTCTCCAGAGATCCCGAGGGTCCGGGGAGGCGCAAGCCAAGCTCTGAGCGTGGCACAGCAATCACAGTCCCAGGGCGCTGCCAGTCCCGTCGTATTCTTGGCGAGAGCCCAGCGGCTCGGGCGCCGGGTGCCACCTCGCCAGCCTCTCGCGGTCCCCCAAGCCGGTGCTCCCAGACTGTACCGCCGACCAGAGCGGCCGCCAGCCAGCTGTGCCCCCGAGCGGAGCCCGGCTGCACCGCCTTCTCCCGAGCTGAGCGCTCCCGGTGACAGTTTCTTTTGTAGCCGGCGCTCCTCCCCCCCAATGGCTTGTCCCTTCACCCAACAGACATTGGGAACGTCGTCCCCCTTTCTACTCTTTTCCTTCCTTCCCTCTCCTACTCCTTTTTCCGCTCAAACAATTGCTGCTTCTGTTGCTGCTGTAGAGACTGTGCCGGTTTCTTCTCCCCCCTTTTTTTTTCCGACCTCATCAGCTTTTTTTGAAAAGAAAAAAATTGAGCGCTTTTTGAGTTGAAAACCCGCCCCCATTTTAACGGCAGAGTTTTAAGGAGGCTCCGCGGAGTTGCAGTGCGGCGGGAGCGGGAAGGCCGGGCACCGCCCACAGCCCGCCCCCCGTCCCCCGCCCGGCTGGCGCTCTCACTCGCCGCCTAGCTCGCCCCGCCTCCCCGCTCCGCGCCCTTTCCTCCCGCCTCCCAGCCCCCAGCTCGCCGCCCTCGGTCTGCTGCTCCGGCTCGAGCCGGTCGGCCAGGCCCCAGCTGCTGGGGCGGTGCTCGGCCCGGTGCAGCCGGGAGGGCGGGTGGCAGAGCTCACGGCTTGAAACCCCGACTGCGCCGAACCCGGCGGGGTGAGGTTGGGGTGGGTAGGGGGGTTTTAATGAAGACGACTGCAGAGAGCCGCAGGGCCTCTCTAAGGCTCGGCCTCCTGGGCTCCTGCAAGGCGGAGAGCGAGCTGGCGCGAAGCAAGTCTGTTCTAGACCTTGGCTAGCACAGCAGCCCGCCTCCGCGCTCCCCTGCCTGGCTCGCAGTTCGCGCGGCCTGGCCTGCAGCCGCCACCCCTGCGGCGCGCGCTGTGCAAGCTCCACCGCACAGCCCCTGGCCTCGGCCTGGCACCTGCCACAGCAACCCCGGGGGCAGCGGTGGGCAGTGGTGGCTGGGGGCTGCAAGGGTGCAGGGAGAGTCAGGTCTGACAGCAGCAACAGTAATCAGAAAAAGCAATCTTTATGCAGGCTGATTTTTTTTAAAAGAAAGCTTAAGACAGTATAGGAAAGAAATCATAACAAACTGAAGTCTTGATGTTCCAGGGACTGGATATTGAAATAACTTATTTCTCCCGCAAAAGGGAGAAAAGCGATGAACCTTAAAGCAAAAGTTTAAATATTCTGAGGTTTGTTTTTTTTTTTTCTTCCTGACAAGGCCATTTTTTTAACTGTCAGTTCTCTCTGACTACTTAGATGGGGATTGGGAGGGAATTGTTTAGAAGAATAACTTCTAGGGCAACAAAAGGGAAAATAAATATTTAAAAAAGATAAAAAATTAATAACTTCTATCCTAGTTGTCTGTTTTAATCATCTCAGATAACATATTCTCAGTACTTTTTAACTTCTTTTTCAGCTATGTGAGGTTGATTACTGCTTTCTATATTGCTTGCTTTTTAAAATATCCAACACGGTTGAATGATGCTCCCAGTGGTCAAAATGAAACCAAGCAAAAAGATGACAGGAGGCCTAGTTATAATATTATAATGCTGTCCTCTCACAAACATAGCCTCAAGTAACATCTGTACCCAGTTTCTTACAAAGCACACTAGAAACATCTGGAAAATCATCTAGCAACAGATGTTTGATAGAGTTAATTTTGGCTATATATATATATTTTTAACTGCATTTAAAAAATAAAAACAGCTCTTAGGGGAGTCGGGCGGTAGCGCAGCGGGTTAAGCGCACGTTTAAGCGCATGTGATGCGAAGCGGAAGGACCAGTGTTAAGAAGCCGGGTTCGGGAGTCGGGCTGTAGCGCAGCGGGTTAAGCGCAGGTGGCGCAAAGCACAAGCACCAGCATAAGGATCCTGGTTCAAACCCCGGCTCCCCACCTGCAGGGGAGTCGCTTCACAGGCGGTGAAGCGGGTCTGCAGGTGTCTATCTTTCTCTCCTCCTCTCTGTCTTCCCCTCCTCTCTCCATTTCTCTCTGTCCTATCCAACAACGACAACAACAATAATAACTACAACAATAAAACAAGGGCAACAAAAAGGAATAAATACACAAAATAAATATTTAAAAAAATTTATTAAAAAAAGAATCCGGGTTCAAGCCCCCTGCTCCCAACCTACAAGGGAGTCGCTTCACAAACTGTGAAGCAGGTCTGCAGGTGTCTTTCGCTCCCCCTCTCTGTCTTCCCCTCCTCCCTCCATTTCTCTCTGTCCTATGTAACAACAATGACATCAATAACAACAACAATAATAACTACAACAATAAAAAGACAACAAGGGCAAAAAGGGGAAAATAAATAAAATAAAAAACCAGCTCTTAGGTAACTAAATTTGAAGTGTGGTTTAAATATGAACTATAACATAAAAATTAAATTTTTTTACATATATTTAGACACTTCATATAAAACATTTTTAAAATTGTTATTAATTTATTTATAAAATAAAAAATATCGACAAGACCATAGGATAAGAGGGGTACAATTCCACACAATTTCCATCACCAAAGTTTTGTATCCCATTCCTTCCCTTGAAAGCTTACCTATTCTTTATCACTCTGGGAGCATGGACCCAGGGTCATTATGGGGAGTAGAAGGTGGAAGCTTTGGCTTCTGTAATTGCTTCTCAGCTGGACATGGGCATTGGCAGTTTCATCCATACTCCCAGCCTATCTTTGTATTGGGGCAGGCCTCTGGAGAGGTGGGGTTCCCATATAGAACATTTTAATAATACATACCAAGGGTATTATAATTTTCTTCTGATGGTTCTGGGAATTTCTTCTAATCTTTTGGTATAGCTAGAAGGCATGATAATATAGAAACAATATTGACAGCTTGTACATACTGACATAAGTCCAATTTGTTGGAGTTGCTTTCTTTCTTTTTCTTTTTTTTTTTTTTTTTTTTTTTTGCCTCCAGGGTTATTGCGGGGGCTCGGTGCCTGCACCATGAATCCACTGCTCCTGGAGGCTCTTTTTTTCCCCTTTTGTTGCCCTTGTTTTTTGTTTTTTTTTAACCATTGTTGTGGTTATTGTTGTTGTTGTTGTTGTTGTTGCTGTCGTTGGATAGGACAGAGAGAAATCAAGAGAGATGGGGAAGACAGAGAGGGAGAAAGATAAGACACCTACAGATCTGCTTCACCACCTGTGAAGCGACTCCCCTACAAGTGGGGAGCCGGGGGCTGGAACCCGGATCCTTCTTTTGCGCTTTGTGCCACGTGCGGTTAACCCGCTGCACTACCTCCCGACTCCCTAGAGTTGCTTACTAACATTCAGATTTCTTGCTAAAACAAGAAATTGTTATGTTGTTATAAAGAATCTTAAAATGTATGCATTATATTAGTAGTGTAGGTATATCTGAGTTCTAATTTCTTTAACTAAGATACATTTTTGCTGAATTACCGAGTAAATGAAATTTATAGTAATTTAAGCTGTACACAGCTGTAGTAAGAATTTGGAGGATGTAAATCTTGAAAAATACTTTGATGTCACCCCATATCATATGTAAATCAAAGCAAAAATATTACATAACTGAAAAATAAGTGTAAAGAATTCCAATATGTGGCCCAGGAGATGGCACAGTGAATAAAGTGTTAGATTTGGAATCATCAGGTCCTAAATTCAATCCCTGGCATTGTACATAGCAGAGTGAGACTCTGGTTATTTTTTTCTCTCTTTCTCTCGCTCTCGCTCTCTCTCTCTCTTCCACTCTTCCCCAAGTTAATAAATGAATCTTGGCAATGGTGTACCTGCTTGGGCACAGGTGTTATAATGTGCAAGGAACTGGGTTCAAGCCTCCAGACCCCATCTACAAGGGCAAAGTTTCATGAATGTCTCTCTCCTCTATCTTCACCTCCCCGCTCAATTCTCTCTGTCTCTATCCCGTAATAAATAAATTTTTAATTATTTTATTATCTTTATTAATTAGATAGAGACAGCCAGTAATTGAGAGCAAAGGGGATGATAGGGAGAGAGAGAGAGAGACACCTACAGCAATGCTTCACCACTCGTAAAGCTTTCCCTCTTCAGGTGGGGACCGGGGGCTTGAACCTGGGTCCTTGTGCTTTGTAACATGTGCACTCAGCCAGCTGTGCCACCACCCGGCCCCATAAATATTTTTTTTTCCTCCAGGGTTATTGCTGGGCTCGGTGCCTGCACCATGAATCCCCCGCTCCTGGAGGCCATTTTTTCCCCCTTTTTTTGTTGCCCTTGTTGTTGTAGCCTCGTTGTGGTTATTATTATTGCCATTGTTGATGTTGTTCGTTGTTGGATAGGACAGAGAGAAATGGAGAGAGGAGGGGAAGACAGAGAGGCGGAGAGAAAGATAGACACCTGCAGACCTGCTTCACCGCCTGTGAAGCGACTTCCCTGCAGGTGGGGAGCCGGGCCTCGAACCGGGATCCTTATGCCGGTCCTTGCGCTTTTTGCCACATGCGCTTAACCCACTGCGCCACCGCCCGACCCCCAAAATTTTTAAATAAATCTTTAAAAAGAAGTCCAGGGAGGTGGCGGTAGCACAGTGGGTTAAGCGCAAGTGGCACAAAGCCCAAGGTCCGGCGTAAGGATCACGGAGCCCCCAGTTCCCCACCTGCAGGGAAGTCGCTTAACAAGCGGTGAAGCAAGTCTACAGGTGTCTGCCTTTCTCTCCCCCTCTCTGTCTTCCCCTCCTCTCTCCATTTCTCTCTGTCCTATCCAACAACAACGACATCAATAACAACAACAATAATAACTACAACAATAAAAAACAAGGGCAACAAAAGGTAATAAATAAATATAAAACAAGAAGAAGAAGAAGTCCAATGGGGAGTCTGGGGTAGAGCAGCGGGTTAAGCGCACGTGGCCCAAAGCGCAAGGACCCACTTAAGGATCCAGTTCAAGCCCCCTGCTCCCCACCTTCAGGGAAGTCATTTCACAAGTAGTGAAGCAAATCTGCAGGTATCTTTTCCTCTCCCCCTTCCCTTCCTCTCTCTATTTCTCTCTAACAACGACAACATCAATAACAACAACAATAAAAAACAACAAGGACAACAAAAGGGAAAATAAATAAATAATATTTTTTTAAAAACTAAAAAAGAAGTCCAATGTAGTTCTGATTTCCCATGATAATCACTTCTGTATTTTTGCTGAAATATTAAATTATTTTAAATCTCTTTATTTATTTATTTATTGTTAGATAGAGACAGAGAGAAATGGAGAGAGGAAGGGAAGGCAGAGGGGGGGAGAGAAAGACAAACACCTACAGACCTGCTTCACTGCCTATGAAGCGACTCGCCTGCAGGTGGGGAGCCGGGGGCTTGAACTGGGATCCTTACGCCGATCTTTGCATTTTGCATCACCTGCGCCTAACCCGGTGCACTACTGCCTGACTCCCTATGGTCAGATATTATATACATTCAGTTTAAGGGCTAACCAAGTGGCCTGGAGCATTTGACTCTCAAGCATGGGGTGGGTTCTGAATTGAATTCTTTGCATCTCATGTTCTTTATTGGTGGTTGGGTTCTCTCATTAATAAATAAATAAATCTAATAATAATAATAAACTGTGGGGCAGGTGGTGGCATACCCAGTAGAGTGTTCACATTACCATGTGCTAGGACCCAGGTTCCAGCCCCCTGTCCTCACCAGTAGGGGGAGAAGCTTACTGAGTGGTGGAACAATACTGCAGTTGTCTCTGTTTCTCCCTCTCTATTTCTCTCTGCCTCTATCAGAAAAAGAAGAAAAAGGGGGAAGAGGGCCACTTGGTGGTGGAGTCATGCAGTCCTCAAGCCCAGTGATGGAAATGAAATGAAATGAAATGAAATGAAATGAAATGAAGTTAAAAGTCTAGTAGGCCTGGGAGGTGGCATGATGAATAAAGCACTGGATTCTCAAGCATGAGTTCTTGAGTTTGATCCCCCACATTGCATATACAGAGTGTTCCCTCTCTCTCTCTCTTGCTCTCAAAGATAAATAATCTTAAAAAATAAAAAAGGTCTACCCACCTGCAGGGGAGTTGCTTCACAGGCGGTGAAGCAGGTCTGCAGGCGTCTTTTTCTCCCCCTCTCTGTCTTCCCCTCCTCTCTCCATTTCTCTCTATCCTATCCAACAATGATGACATCAATAACAATAATAACCACAACAATAAAACAACAAAAGGGGATAAATACATATTAAAAATAAATAAATAAATAAATAAATAAATAAATAATAAATGTCTGGTGCATTGCACCAAAGTAAAAGACTCTGGGGTTAGGGGGAGGGTTCAGGTCCTGAAACATGATGGTGGAGGAGGACCTGGTAGAGGTTGAATTGTTATGTGGAAAACTGAGAAATGTTACACATGTACAAACTATTGTATTTTACTATTGACTGTAAACAATTAAAAAACAATAATAAAGTAAAGGTTGACTGCTTGTGTCCATGTTCAGGGGAGAAACAATTACAAAAGATGGACCTTCCAACTTCTGCACTCCATAGGGAATTCTGGTCCATACTCCCAGAGAAGGATAAAGAGTAAGAAGCTTCCAGTGGAGGGGATGGGACACAGAACTCTGGTGGTGGGAACTGTGTGGAGTCGTACCCCTATTATCTTACAATATTGTTAATAATTATTAAATCACTAATAAAATATATAGATAAAAGAAATAATTTTGGCCTGTACTCCCAGAGGGATTAAAAAATAAGGAAGCTGGTGGAGGGTAGAGAGCATAATGGTTATGCAAACAGACTCTCATGCCTGAGGCTCCAAAGTCCCAGGTTCAGTCCCCTGCACCACTATAAGCCAGAGCTGAACAGTACCCTGGTTAAAAAAAAAAAAAAAAAAGGAAGCTTCCAGTGAAGGAAGTGGGATATGAAACTCTGATGGTAGAAACATTATGGAATTGTTCCCTGTTATCTTACAGTTTCGTTAATCATTATTAAATTACTAATAAATTTTTAATAAAAAATAAAGGTCAAGTGTTATATGGAAAACTGAGAAGTGTTACACATGTACAAACTACAGTATTTTACTGCTAACTAAACCATTAATCCCTCCAATAAAAGAGAAATGAATAGTGGTCCGGGAGGTGGCACAGTGGATAAAGCATCGGACTCTCAAGCATGAGGTCATCAGTTCAATCCCTGGCAGTACATGTACCAGAGTGATGTCTGGTTCTTTCTCTCTTCTCCTCTGTTTCTCATTAATAAATAAATAAACTATTTTTTTAAAAGAAATCAATAAATAAATAAAGGTCTTGGGACTGGAGAGATAGCATAATGTTTAGGCAAAATGACTCTCATGCCTGAGGCACCAAAGGTCTCTGGTTCATCTTTCTGACCACCATAAGCCAGAGTTGAACAATGCGTAGGTAAAAGACAAAAAACACTTATTCGCATGACCCAGGTTTTAGCTTCTATCATATTAAAGGAAACTTTGGTGTTGTGATCTCTTTTACTCTTTCTGCCCATCTTTATCATAAATAAATAAACAAACATCCTAAAGAAATATAGTTTTATCAAATTATCTTGTGCATTTTCCTTACACAGTTTTTTATAATTTGCGTATAGAAATGTGGATACTGTGGTCCAAGAGGTGGCTCAGTGGATAAAGCATTGGACTCTCAAGCGTGAGGTCCTGAGTTCAATCCCTGGCAGCACATGTACCAGAGTGATGCCTGGTTCTTTCTCTCTCTCCTCTTTTATCATTAATAAATAAAACATTAAAAAAAGAACTGTGTATATTTACAATTTCTTTGAGTAGTCTTTTTTAATTTTTTAATTTTTATTTTTTTTAATTTATTTCTTTATTGGGGAATTAATGTTTTACATTCAACAGTAAATACAATAGTTTGTACATGCATAACATTCCCCAGTTTCCCATTTAACAATACAACACCCACTATGTCATTTATCATCCTTCATGGACCTGTATTCTCCCCACCCACCCACCCCAGAGTCTTTTACTTAGGTGCAATATGCCAATTCCATTTCAGGTTCTAATTGTGTTTTCTTTTCTGACCTTGTTTTTCAACTTCTCCCTGAGAGTGAGATCATCCCATATTCATCCTTCTGTTTCTGACTTATTTTACTCAACATGATTTTTTCAAGGTCCATCCAAGATTGGCTGAAAACGGTGAAGTCACCATTTTTTTATAATTGAGTAGTATTCCATTGTGTATATATACCACAACTTGCTCAGCCACTCAACTGTTGTTGGACACCTGGATTGCTTCCAGGTTTTGGCTATTACAAATTGTGCTGCCAAGAACATATGTGTACACAGATCTTTTTGGATGGATGTGTTGAGGTCCTTAGGATATATCCCCAGGAGAGAATTGCAGGGTCATAGGGTAGGTCCATTTCTAGCCTTCTGAGAGTTCTCCAGACTCTTCTCCACAGAGGTTGGACCAATTGACATTCCCACCAGCAGTGCAGGAGGGTGGGTTCCTTTGACCCCACACCCTCTCCAGCATTTGCTGCTGTTACTTCTCACAGGAGTGAAGTGATATCTCATTGTTGTCTTTATTTGCATTTCTCTGACAATCAGAGATTTGGAGCATTTTTTCATGTGTTTCTAGACCTTTTGGATCTCTTCTGTGGTGAATATTCTGTCCAAGTCCTCCCCCCATTTTTGGATGGAGTTATTTGTTGTCTTGTTGTTGAGTCTGGCAAGCTCTTTAGATATGTTGGTTATTAAACTCTTATCTGATGTATGACATGTAAAGATCTTCTCCCATTCTGTGAGGGGTCTCTTGGTTTGGGTAGTGGTTTCTTTTGCTGTGAAGAAGCTTTTTAATTTGATGTAGTCCCATAGGTTTATACTTGACTTAGTCTTCTTTGTAATTGGATTCATTTCCTTGAAAATGTCTTTAAAATTTATGCAGAAAAGAGTTCTGCCAATATTTTCCTCTAAGTATTTGATAGTTTGTGGTCTAACATCCAAGTCCTTGATCCACTTGGAATTTACTTTAGTATTTGGTGAAATACAGTGATTCAGTTTCATTCTTCTGCATGTTTCAACCCATTGTTTCCAACACCATTTGTTGAAGAGACTCTGCTTTCCCCATGTAATAGTCTGGGCCGCTTTGTCAAAGATTAGATGTCCATACGTGTGGGGCCTCATTTCTGAGCTCTCAATTCTATTCCACTGGTCAGTGTGTCTATTCATGTTCCAGTACCAAGCAGTTCTGATGACAATGGCCCTATAATACAGTTTGAGATCTGGGAGTGTGATGCCTCCAGTTCTGTTCTTTTTTCTCAAGATTGTTTTTGGCAATTCTAGGTCTTTTCTGGTTCCAGATAAACATTTGTAGCATTTGTTCTATTCTCCTAAAAAATGTGCTTGGGATCTTGATGGGGATAGCAGTAAATTTGTAGATGGCTCTGGGTAATATATTCATTTTGATGATGTTAATTCTTCCAACCCATGAACATGGAATATCTTTCCACTTCTTTGTGTCTTTTTCAATTTCTTTGAGTAGTGACTCATAATTTTCAGTATACAAGTCTTTCACTTCTTTGGTTAGGTTTACTCCTAGATATTTTATTGTTTTTGTTGCTATAGTAAAAGGAATTGTTTTCTGGATTTCAATTTCTTCTAACTTAGTGTTTGCATAGAGGAATGCCACTGACTTTTGAATGTTAATTTTGTAGCCTGACACCTTACTGTATTGCCTGATGATTTCCAAAAGCTTCTTGCTGGATTCCTTCAGTTTTTCCATGTATACTATCATGTCATCTGCAAATAAGGAGAGTTTGACTTCTTCTCTTCCAATCTGTATGCCTTTAATTCCTTGCTCCTGCCTGATTGCTATGGCAAGAGCTTCCAACACTATGTTGAATAGTAATGGAGATAGTGGGCAGCCCTGTCTAGTACCTGATCTGAGGGGAAATGCTTCCAGTTTTTCACCATTGAGTATGATGTTGGCTGTAGGTTTGCTATATATAGACTCCACTATCTTCAGGAATTTTCCATCTATTTCCATTTTTTGTAGTGTTTTGATCATAAAGGGATGTTGTATTTTGTCAAAGGCTTTCTCTGCAACTACTGATATGACCATGTGGTTTTTGGTCTTGCTTTTGTTCATGTGGTGGATCACATTGATTGATTTACATATATTAAACCAACCTTGCATGCCTGGGATAAACCCCACTTGGTCATGATGAACAATCTTTTTGATATACTGCTATATCCAGTTGGCTAGAATTTTGTTCAATATTTTCGCATCTATGTTTATCACAGATATTGGTCTGTAGTTTTCTTTTTTGGTTGTGTCCCTGTCTGCTTTTGGAATCAGGGTGATGTTGGCTTCATAGAAGCTGGCAGGGAGTATTCCAGTGTCTTCAATCTTCTGGAAGACTTTTTTTTTTTCCTCTTCCAGGGTTATTGCTGGGCTCAGTGCCTGCACCATGAATCCACCGCTCCTGGAGGCCATTTTTTCCCCCTTTTGTTACCCTTGTTGTAGCTTCATTGTGGTTATTATTATTGCCCTTGTTGATGCAATTCGTTGTTGGATAGGATAGAGAGAAATGGAGAGAGGAGGGGAAGACAGAGAAGGGGAGAGAAAGATAGACACCTGCAGACCTGCTTCACCGCCTGTGAAGCGACTCCCCTGCAGGTGGGGAGCCGGGGGCTCGAACAGGGATCCTTACGCTGGTCCCTGCGCTTTGTGCCACATGCGCTTAACCCACTGTGCCACCGCCCAACCCAAAAGACTTTTAAAAGTAGAGGTATTAGTTCATCTTTGAAGGTTTTGTAGAATTCATTTGTAAAACCATCTGGTCCAGGACTTTTATTTTTGGGTAGATTTTTGATAACTGTTTCAATTTCATTAACTGTGATGGGCCTGTTCATGTTATCCACTTCCTCTTTACTTAGTTTTGGAAGTTGGTAGGTATCTAGGAAATCGTCCATTTCTTCCAGGTTCTCTAGCTTGGTGGCATATAGTTGTTCATAGAAGCCTCGCATGATATGTTGGATTTCTGCGGTGTCTGTTGTGATATCTCCTCTTTCATTTAGTATCTGATTTATTTGTGTCTTCTCCCTTTTTTGTTTTGTGAGTCTGGCTAAAGGTTGACCGATTTTGTTTATTCTTTCGAAGAACCAACATTTACTTTCGTTGATCTTTTGTATGGTTTTCCTATTCTCAATGTTATTTATTTCTGCCCTAACTTTAGTGATTTCTGTCGTTCTGGTTGCTTTAGGGTTCCTTTGTTGTTCTTCTTCTATGTCTTTAAGATGTGCAATCAGGCTGTTTATTTGTGCCTTTTCTTGTTTCCTAATGTGTGCTTGTATAGCTATCTATGAACTTCCCTCTTAGGACTGCTTTAGCTGTGTCCCAAATATTTTGATAGCTTGTGTCTTCATTTTCATTGAACTCTCGAAACATTTTGATTTCTCCCTTGATTTCCTCTTTGACCCAGAAGTTGTTAAGAAGTGTACTGTTGAGCTTCCACATTTTGGCACTGTTACTAATCTTTTGTTGATTGTTAAGTGTTAGTTTAATTCCACTGTGGTCTGAGAAGATGCTTGGGATGATTTCAATGCTCTTGAATTGGCTGATGCTGTCTTTGTGGCCTAACATATGGTCTATCCTTGAGAATGACCCATGTGGATTTGAGTAAAATGTGTATTCCAGTTTCTTGGGATGAATGACTCTGAAATGAAAATGTCCAATAGTTGTAGTTTATCTATCTCTTCATTTAGCTCCCTTATGTCTTTATTGATTTTCTGCCTGGATGATCTGTCGAGAGAGTGGGGTGTTGAAGTCCCCTACTATGATTGTGTTACTGTTAATATATTGCTGTAGCTCTTTCAGTAGAAGTTTGATGTATTTAGATGGCTTCTCATTGGGTGCATAGATGTTAATAATTGTTAAGTCCTCTTGATTGACTGATCCTCTGAGCATTAAGTAGTGTCCATTCCTATCTTTTTTAATCTTATCTATTTTAAAGTCTATCATGTCAGATATGAGAATAGCTGCTCCTGCCCTTTTTTGTGGGCCACTGGCTTGTATGATAGTTTTCCATCCTTTCACTTTAAGTCTGTGTTTGTCTTGTTGAGTTAGGTGGGTTTCCTATAGACAGCATATTGTTGGGTTGTATTTTCTGATCCATCTTCCTAGTCTGTGTCTTTTAATAGGTGAATTCAGGCCATTGACATTTATTGATATCAAAGATTGAAGATATTTTAACGCCATTCTTGTAGAGTTTTAGAGTGTTTTGATATATGTCCTATTTGTGGTGGTCTGGTTGTTTATAGGAGACCTTTCAGAACTTCTTTCAGGGCAGGCTTGGTGATGGTTGCTTCCTTCAGCTGTTGCTTGTCTGAGAAGGTTTTGATGTAGTCTGAATGACAGTCTAGCAGGATATAGTATTCTTGGCTGAAAGACTTTCTCATTGAGCACTCGATAGATATCTTGCCATTCTCTTCTGGCCTGTAGTGTTTGTATGGAGTAGTCTGCTGCTAATCTTATGGGTTTTCCTTTGTAGGTGACTCTGTTTTTCTCTTGCAGCCTTCAGGATCCTTTCTTTATCCTTCTTCCTTTCCATTCTAAGTATGATATGTCTTGGTGTCTTTAGGTCTAGGTTAATTCTGTTTGGGACCCTCTGGGCTTCTTGAAGTTTTATGTCTTTGATGTTGTCTAGACTATAGAAGTTTTCAGCTATTATGACCTGGAAAATGCTTTCTTCCTCTCCTTCTCTTTCTTCCTCTGGTATGCCAATAATGTGTATATTGTTTCTTTTGAAGTCATCCCATAGGACTCTGTTGTTGTTTTCAGCATCTCTTAATCTCTTTTTGAGATCTCTTACTTCTTTTTTAGTTGTCTCTAATTCATCCTCAATCTTGCTAATTCTGTCTTCAGCCTCATAGATTCTAATCTCTCTGCACTCTACTGTTTTCTGGAGTTCATCTATTTTGTTGCCCTGCTCTGATACTGTTTTAGCTTGTTCAGCTAGTTGCATTCTTAGCTCAGCGATTTCAGCTTTCAGCTCTCTAATAACCATGAGATAATTAGTATTTTCTTCCATATTCTCATTTGTTGTTCCTGCATTTATGATTACAATTTTTTCACATTCTTTACTCACTCCTGTTATTATTTCCTTAGCTAATGTTTGGATGTTGAACTCGTTATTTTGTGCTTCACCCTCTGGAGGACTTTTAGTTGTACTCTTGTCCTGGTTCGATTCTCCAATATTTTTTCTTGCTGTTTTAACCATTTTATACATTATGTTATGAGTTCCCTTTATCAGTCCTTTTCAAATTATTGATCACTATTGCCTGGATTGACTTGTGTCTAAGTAAGTTAATTAAAGGGTTTACAGTGGTAGAAGTTAACAGTTATTTCAATTCCTGAGTTGAAGCTCAGTGGCTTAAAAGCCTCTTTCTTTTTTTTTTTCCTTCCCTGATGGCTATTTGAGCCTGAGGGCTTTTAAACTATCAGTAGGCTTCTTAGCTTAATCACTGACTCCTGACCAAGAGATAAAGCAGGGTGTGGCAGAGATAATCCAGTGGTTATGCAAAGAGACTTTCACAGCCCCTCAGCTATGCCACCCAGGTATAGGTCTTCTGAGTTTCCTGGTTAGATCTCTGACCCCTGGTGTCCCTTCCTGTCGCAGCTCCAGATTCTGAGGGTAGTAGCAATGGAGACTCAGAGTTGCACTTGGTGAGTCTCTGGGGAGTCCTCTCCTCCCTTCAGCTGTCCCCTTGTTGGTGGAGCAGACTGGAGGTGGTGTCTCAACTGATAAACTGCTGAACTGTTAGCAGTCACTTAATCTCTCCTTAGGCCCCTCTCTCCTGTCACCAGCCACAGGTGTTTGTACTCACCGGTGATTTACTGGGTTCCTATGGTCATTCTATTCCTGTCTTGTTTCAGTCCCGGGTGGTCTCCTTTTATATTCCTAATTGATCCAGGAAAGGAGAGGAGAGGAGAGAAAGCGATCTGCTGCTCGTAGCTCTGCCTCTGGAAGTCCCATTCTCTTTGAGTAGTCTTAAAGACTTTCTAGTTGCTGTATTTAAGTTGATCTGAAGTGGTGAAGCCCTAGAGATGACAATTTTTTTTTCCCTCCAGGGTTATTGCTGGGCTCGGTGCCTGTACCATGAATCCACCGCTCCTGGAGGCCATTTTTCCCCCTTTTTGTTGCCCTAGTTGTTGCAGCCTCGTTGCGGTTATCATTGCCATTGTTGACGTTGCTTTGTTGTTGGATAGGACAGAGAGAAATGGAGAGAGGAGGGGAAGACAGAGAGAGAGGGGGAGAGAAAGACAGACACCTGCAGACCTGCTTCACCGCCTGTGAAGCGTCTCCCCTGCAGGTGGGGAGCCGGTCCCTGCGCTTTGCGCCATGTGCGCTTAACCCACTGTGCCACTGCCCGAACCCCTAGATGACAATTTTTTTAAAAAAGAAAAGCCTGGCTTTGGAGAGACAACATAATGTTTATGCAAAGAGACTCTTAAATCTGAGCCTTCAAGGTTCCAGTTTTAATCTACCACCCCACCATAAACCAGGACTGAGTAGTGCTCTGGGGGGAAAAAAAAGTAAGATAAAAATGGTAATTATCTCCTCCACCCTGCAGGCATGTTTCCTTCTCTGTGTCTCTCCCTCCCTTCTCTCTCCATCTTTCTCTGTTACTCACCCTGTATTGAAAAAAAATCCCACTGGGAATAGTGGTGTCATACAAGCACTGAGTCCCAGTGATAACTGGTGGGCAAACACAAACTTATTTCAAATTGGTAGGGAATGTTCCATTCTCCGAAGGGAGGTTGGATAGCATACTCTGTCAAGGATGATGGGTTCTGAAATTGGCGCAGACTGGAATGTTCCTAGCCATGACCAAGGAATGTGAGCTCAGACCTACAGGGATGCAGGTTACATAGGCTCCTGTGCTGACTATGGGCCCCAGATCAGGTCAATGGGGTTTATAGTCAACAATATTTATATACTTTTCCCCTATTTGGGAGCTACTCTTTTCCCTAATTCAGCTTTCTGGTCCTTTTTCCAGCTATGACACCATCTCTCTCCCCCGCCCCAAGACAATAGCACATTAGATACCAGGCATAGGAAAAAACTAGTTGGGTCATGAGCCCCTTAGAATATACCTAAAATACACCTACTAGCTTTTTCCAAAAAGAAGACCCCAAATCTCAATGAAATATTCTTGCCTTTAGGTTCATGATTAGTCAACAATTTGCTCTGTTTTCTATCATAACTCTTTTTCAGCCACCAGATTCCAGATGCTAACATGATACCAAACAGACTTCCCTGGGCAGACGGCCCCACCATGTGTCCTGGAGCCCCACCTCCCCAGATCCCTGCCTCACTAGGGAAAGAGAGAGATAGGCTGGGAGTATGGCTTGACCTGCCAATGCCCATATTTAGTGGGGAAGCAATTACAAAAGCCAGATTTTCCATCTTCTGCACCACACAATGACCCTGGGTCAATGCTCCCAGAGGGTTAAAGAATAGGAAAGCTATCAGGGGAGGTGATGGGATGTGGAGTTCCCGTGGTGGGAATTTTGTGGATTGTACCCCTCTTATCTTATGGTCTTTTTTTTTTAACAGTTCTTTTATTTTTTTATTTTTTAAATTACCTTTATTTATTTATTGGATAGAGACAACCAGAAATCAAGAGGAAAGGGGGGGATAGAGAGGAAGAAAGACAAAGAGACACCTGCAGCACTGTTTCACCACTCATGAAACTTTCCCCCTGCAGGTGGGGATTGGGGACTCAAACCTGGGTCCCTGCTCATTGTAACATGTGTGCTAAGCCAGGTGTGCCACCACCCAGCCCCTATCCTATGGTCTTGTCAGTGTTTCCATTTTATAAATAAAAACTTTATTAAAATTATTTCAAATTAAAAGTTGTATTAATTATGAATATATATATATATATGAAAGAAAGATAAAATAAAGAGTTTCAGGACTGGGAGATGACTCACCTGGTGCAGCACACACTTTATCATGCATGAGGACTGTGGTTTGAGCTTCTAGCTACCACATGGGAGCATCATACATTGGGAAATCTTCACAAGCCAAAGAACAGTGCTGTGGTGTTTCACAATCTCTCTCTGTCTCTCTCCCTCTCTGTTTCTCATTCTTTATCTGGAAAAGAAGAAATCAAGCAAGCAAGTCAGCATCCAGTAGGAGCTGTGGAATTGTACAAGAATAAAGCCCAAGCAAAACCTTGGTAGAATTTTTTTTTTTTTTTGTTTTTTTGCTTCCAGGGTTATCACTGGGGCTCAGTGCTTGCACTACAAATCCACAGCTCACTTCACCATTTTCAGCCGATCTTGGATGGACCTTGAAAAAATCATGTTGAGTGAAATAAGTCAGAAACTGAAGGATGAATATGGGATGATCTCACTCTCAGGCAGAAGTTGAAAAACAAGATTAGAAAAGAAAACACAAGTCGAACCTGAAATGGAATTGGAGTATTACACCAAAGTAAAAGACTCTGGAGTGGGTGGGTGGGTGGGGAGAATACAGGTCCATGAAAGATGATGAATGACATAGTGGGGGTTGTATTGTTAAATGGGAATCTGGGGAATGTTATACATGTACAAACTATTGTATTTACTGTTGAATGTAAAACATTAATTCCCCAATAAAGAAATAAATTATTTTAAAAAAATCCACAGCTCCTGGAGGCAATTTTTTCCCTTTTGTTGCCCTTGTTGTTATTATTGTTATTGTTGCTGCTGCTGTCATTGTTGCTGGATAGGACAGAGAGGAGGGGATACAGAGGGGGAGAGAGAGAGAGAGAGAGAGACACCTGCAGACCTGCTTCACAACCTTCGAAGCGACCTCTGCAGATGGGGAGCTGGGGGCTGAAACCGGGATACTTACGCCAGTCCTTGCACTTTGCGCCCTGTGGGTTTAGCCTGCTGTTCTAGTGCCCGCCCCCCCCCCTTTTCTTTCTTTAAAAGAGTAATGGTAGAAACCAGAAAGATAGCTTACTTGGTAGGGTCCAGTTTTGAAATTCATCACTACTATACCACGTAGTGACTACAGAGGATGCTTGGGTTGCTTTGGTTCTCTTATTTTATTTGTATCTCTCCCTGTTTCTCTCTGTATGCAAAAGTGGGCCGGGGAACATTGAAATCATGGATGTGTGAAGCCCTGACTCTGCAGTAGTAATAGTTAGTCATAGTCATAGTCATAGTCATAGTCATAGTCATAGGCCAGGCGGTGGCACACCTCATTAAGTGCTCACATTACAGTGTACAAAGACCTTGGTTCAAGTTCCCAGTCCTTACCTTCAGGGGAAAGCTTCACAAGTGTTGAAGCAGGACTGCAGGTGTTTCTCTGTCTCTCTTCCTCTCTAAGCCCCCTCCTCTCTCAATTTTTCTATCTCTATCCAATAATAAATAAATAATAAAAAGTAATAATAAATATTATTACTACATAAATTAATTAAAGAGTAATGGTATAGTAAAAAAAACATGTTTCCAGCCATGATATCATTTCCTCAGACAATAACTTAGATCCACCTGCATATCAGATATCAGGCTCAGGGAAAAAAAATACATATAGTCATGGGCTCTTTGGAATATAACTAAAATAGGCCTACTAACTATCTACAAAACAGAGACCCCCCCCAACTCTTCATATGAACTTTTCCAGCCTTTAGGTTCATGCTTAGTCAACAGTTTTTTTGGCTCTATATGTTAACTCTTTTTTTCAGCCACCAGGTTCCAGATGCTAACATGATGCCAACCAGACTTCCTTGGACAGAGGACCCCACCAATATGTCCTGGAGTCCCACTTCCCCAGAACCCCTCCCCACTAGGGAACAAAAGAGACAGGCTGTGAGTATGGATCTACCTGTCAATATCCATGTTCAGAGGGAAAGCAATTACAGAAGCCAGACCTTCTATCTTCTGCACCCTATAATGACCCTGGGTCTATACTCCCAGAGGGATAAAGAATAGGAATGCTATCAGGGAAGGGGAGGATGGGATACAGAGTTCTGGTGGTGGGAATTGTGTGGAGTTGTACCCCTCTTATCTGATGTTTTTTGCCAGTGTTTCCTTTTTAAAAAAAAATTTATTTATGAGAAATATAGGAGGAGAGAGAAAGAACCAGACATCACTCTGGCACATATGCTGTCGGGGATCAAACTCAGGACCTCACGCATGCCATTCCAAAGCTTTACCACTGCGCCACCTCCCGAACCACAGTGTTTCCTTTTTATAAATAAAATTGTTAAAAAAAAAAAAAAAGGAGATTCTAGGAAAAGATGTACATTTGAATTAAATTGTGTGTAGGTACAGCTGGGTAAATAACTCAACTGAGGTCTGGTGTGGTGGCGCACCTGACTGAGTGTACAAATTACAATGTGCAAGGACCCAGGTTTGAGCCCCCAATCCCTACCTGCAGAGGGAAAGCTTTGCAAGTGGTGAAGCAATGTTTCAGGTGTCTCTTTGTCTCTCTTCCTACCTCCTCTACCTTCTTAATTTCTGACCGTCTAGCCAATACATAAATAAGAATAATTAAAAAAATGACTCAACTGGTAGAGCATTAGACTTGCATGCTTGAGGTTCCTGATTCCGTCCCTAGAATCACATGTAGCAGAGTGGAGCTTTGGTTTCTCTATCTCTTTACCTCTGCATCTGTGTGAAAGCTCTCTCCTTCCTATATGTATATAAAGAAAAAACACCTTAAAACTTGAATTAGGCTGAGTTCCATGAGCTCATGCAGTGAACCAATTATGAAAATTGATAAAGTCTCCCCTTCACCCCAACCAGCCTTACATCTGTGCAGTTCCACGACTCCTAGCAGACTTTCTTTGTATTGTTTTTCTAGAGCACTGCTCAGCTCTGCCTTATGGTGGTGGTGGTGGGGTTTGAATCTGGGACTTCAGAGCCTCAGGCATGAGACTTTTTTGCATAACCATTATGCTATCTCTTCCACCCCCAGCAGACTTTCTTTTTCCCTTTTTAATATATATTTATTCCCTTTTGTTGCCTTGTTTTTTTATTGTTGTTGTGGTTATTATTGTTGTTGTTATTGATGTCATCATTGTTGGCTAAGACAGAGAGAAAAGGAGAGAAGAGGGGAAGATAGAGAAGGGGAGAGAAAGACAACTGCAGACCGCCTGTGAAGCAACTCCCCTACAAGTGGAGAGCTGGGGGCTCAAACCAGGATTCTTATGCTGGTCCTTGCTCTTCTCGCCATGTGCACTTAACCCGCTGAGCTACAGCCCAAGTCTTTCTTTTTCCCTTTCAACCACAGACAGAGAAAGAGGTAGAGATCACTATTTCACCATTCATTGGAGCTTCCTCCTTGCCATGAATGACACTGGGAGCTCAAACCCAAATGGCTATGCATGGTAAAGTGTTGTTTTTCTTTGTCTATGCTTAAGGACAGAAAAATATCTATATAGTTTAGTTCTTTTAGTTTTTAACAATGAAATGAAATTTATTTCTCTTAAGGAAATCTGGGGAAGCAAACAACAATTTATTTTCATTATTTTCCATTAATTTCCTTGCAGTGAACAATTATTCTGGATACTATATAAAGTGCAGCAGAGAGGGTAAAAAACAAGGACAAGCAAACAAAAACAAAGACAAGAACATTAGTTTTGGGCTGGAGGATAACATAGTATTTATGTAAAAAGCCTTTTGTGCCTTAGGCACCAAAAGTCTCAGGTGCAATCCCCAGTACCACCTGAGCAGTGTTCTGATAAAACAAACAAGCCAAAAACACTAGTTTTTTAAATTCTTTTTTTTAATTTATTTATAAAAAGGAAACATTGACAAAACCATAGGATAGGAGGGGTACAACTCCACACAGTTCACACCACCAAAACTCGTATCCCATCCTCTCCCCTGATAGCTTTCCTATTCTTTATCCCTCTGGGAGTATGGACCCAGTGACATTATGGGGTGCAGAAGATGGAAGGTCTGGCTTCTGTAATTGCTTCTCCGCTGAACATGGACGTTGGCAAGTTGATCCATACTCCCAGCCTATCTCTCTTGTCCCCTAGTGGGGTGGGGTTCTGGAGAAGGGGTGTTCCAGGACACATTGTTCTCTGTCCAGGGAAGTCTGGTTGGCATCATGTTAGCATCTGGAACCAAGTGGCTGAAAAGAGAGTTAACATATAAAGCCAAACAAATTGTTGACTAAAGCTTTTAAAAAATATTTATTATTCCCTTTTGTTGCCCTTGTTGTTTTATTGTTGTAGTTGTTGTTGACAGAGAGAAATCGAGAGAGGAGGGGAAGACAGACAGGGGGAGAGAAAGATAGATACCTGCAGACCTGCTTCACCACTTGTAAAGTGACTCCCCTGCAGGTGGGGAGCCAGGGGCTCAAACCCGCATCCTTTAGCGGGTCCTTGCACGTTGTGCCACCTGCACTTAACCTGGTGCGCTACAGCCTAACTCCCCAAAACACTAGTTTTGACCTAACCTTGAATAGGAGCCCTCTTACTTTTTTGTATTATTTTTTTTGTTTATTTTCCCTTTTGTTGCCCTTGTTGTTTTACTGTTGTTGTAGTTACTATTGTTGTTGTTATTGATGTCGTCATTGTTGGATAGGACAAAGAAAATTGGAGAGAGGAAGGGAAGACAGAGAGGGGGAGAGAAAGACACCTGCAGACCTGCTTCACCGCTGTCAAGCGACCCCCCTGCAGGTGGGGAGCCAGGGGCTCGAACCAGGATTCCTTACACTGGTCCTTGCACTTTGCTCGATGTGCGCTTAACCTGCTGCACTACCACCTGGAACAGTGAATTCATTTTTTTTAAAAGGATTTTATTCATTGATTAATAAGAAAGATAGGAAGTGAGAGAAAGAATCAGATATCACTTTGGTACATGTGCTGGTGGGGATTGAACTCGGGACCTCATACTTGAGAGACCAATGCTTTATCCACTGTGCCACCTCCCAGACCACTTAATTTATAAAAATATATGGGATGGAGTCAGGTGGTAATGCACCAAAAACCAAAGACCCAGGTTCAAGCCCCCAGCCCCCACCTGCATGGGGAAGCTTCATGAATGCTGTAGTAGTGCTACAGGTGTCTCTATTCTTTTCTGTCTCCCCCTCTCTTTACAATTTCTCTTTGTCCTATCAAAGAAAAGGGGGGGGTGTTGGGAGTAGTGCATTTACTGTGCAGGAGCCAGCCTCAGCAATAACCCTGGTGAAGCCCCCATGAAGGAAAAAAAAAAAAAAAGGCTGAAATGACCTAAAACCTCAAGAAGTTTTCATCCTATGGACAGAGATTATAATATACATAGGCAATGGAGCCAGTCTGTGGAGCACTTGGTTGACAGCACGTGTTACCATGCTCAAAGACCTGGGTTCAAGCTCCCACTCCTCATCTGCAGGGGAGATGCTTCACAAGCTGTGCTGCAGGTCTCTCTTTTTTTCTCCCTATGTCTCCCTCCTCTCTCAATTTCTCTTGGTTATATTAAATAAAATCAAAAGAAAAAACTGCATAGGCCAGACCAGCAAAACAGCTAACCTCGGTAGTCTATACTTTTGTCATATACTCAACCCAGGTTGGAGCCTGACCCCTTTCATATTAAAGGAAATTTCAATACTGTGGTCTCTCTTTCTCCCTCTCCTATTTCTATCACTCTTTTAAAAAAAAATGCATTGGTGGGTTCGGGAGATAGAATAATGGTATGCAAAATACTCTCATGCTTGAGGTCTCAGGTTCAATCCGGAGCACCTCTGTAAGACAAAGTTGAGCAGTGCTCTGGTCTCTCTCACTTTCTCTGTATCTCTCTCTCATTAAAATAAGTTAAAATTAAAAAAGAAAGCTCTTAAAAAGAATATATTCAACAAGATAGCTCATCTAGGAAGGTGCCTGCTTTGCCATGCCTGCGACCCAGTTCAAGCATGGCCACCACTGCACTGGGGAAAGCTTCAGTGCTGTAGTGTTTTCTCTTTCTCCCTGTCTCCTTTTATTTCCTTTTGTTATTATTATTTTTTAGATAGAGACAGAAAGACAGAGAATAAAAGAGACCACAGCATCAAAGCTTTAAGTACCAGGGGTCAGGCTTGAACTTGGGTCACACACATGGCAAAGCAGCACACTATCCAAATGTGCTATTGTGACAGTCCTGTCTTTTTTTTCTGTTTGAAAAAGTTATCCCAGAGTGGTTAAGCCATGGTGATGACAAAAATAAACAAAGTAAGTGAATAAATAAACTATGCATAAATAAAATAATAGAAAAGAGGCCACAAGGGGCCAGGTGGTGGTGCACTTGGTAGAGGATACATGTTACAATGTACAAAGACCCAGGTTCAAGCCCCTCGTCCCCATTTGTATAGAGAAGCTTTACAAGAGGTGAGGCAGTGCTGCAAATGTCTTTCTCTCAATCTCTCTCTTTCCCTCTTTATCTCCCTCTTTCCCTCTCAGTTTCTTTCTATTTTTTTTTGTTTTCTTTTCTTTCCTTTCTTTTTTTCTTTTTCTTTTTTTTTTTTTTACCAGAGCACAGCTCAGCTCTGGCTTATGGTGGTGCAGGGGATAGAATCTGGGACTTCAGAGCCTCCGGCATAAAAGGCTGTTTGCAGAACCATTATGCTATCTACTCCTGCCCATTTCTCTTATGTCTCTATCCAAAATATGAATGTTAAATAAAATTTATGTATTTATTTATTTTTAAAGATTTTATTTATTTATTTATTTATTTATTTATTTATTTATTTATGCGAAAGATAGGAAGAGAGAGAGAGAGAGAAAGAATCAGACATCATTCTGGTACATGTGCTGCCGGGGATTGAACCAGGACTTCATACTTAAGAGTCTGACACTTTATCCACTGCGCCACCTCCCAGACCACAAAATTTATTTATTTATTTGCCTCCAGGGTTATCACTGGGACTCAGTGCCTGCACTACAAATCCACTGCTCCTGGAGGCCATTTTTTCCCATTTTGTTGCCCTTGTTGTTGTTGCCATTGCTGTTGTTGGACAGGACAGAGAGAAATAGTGAGAGGAGGGGAAGACAGAGAGGGGGAGAGAAAGATAGACACCTGCAGACCTGCTTCACCACCTGTGAAGCAACTTACCTACAGGTGGGGAGCCGGGGCTCAAACCAGGATCCTTACGCCAGTCCTTGAGCTTTGCGCCACCTGTGCTTAACCCGCTGCACTACTGCCCAACTCCCTGGAGTAAGTTTTATGAAAGAGGTGGCTACTGAGAAAAGCATGGTATGATGAGTAATAGAAATTACTGTATTTGGAAAAATAATAATAAAAGAAATTACTGTATTTGGTAGGATTGTAGGTTTCTGAAGATGTCTTCACAAGCATTCTAACTCTTAACATTCATAAACATGCAAGTTTTACAAGTACCATTTTACTTATTTTAAAAATTGTTATGTGGTGCCAAGGAATGAACACAGGGCCTCATGAATGAGTGACATTCATTACTAAGTGGCCTCCCTGGACCAATTTCTGTTCTTTAGTGTTTTGATAGAAGGGTCCAGGAAATAGTTCTCCTGGTAGTGTGCACCTTATTATGATTATGACCTGGGGTCCAAGTGCCAGCATAATATGGAAGCCCCATAGATGGTGGAGTGTTGCTGTGCTGTTTCTTCACTCCTTTCCTTTCCTTTCCTTTCCTTTCCTTTCCTTTCCTTTCCTTTCCTTTCCTTTCCTTTCCTTTCCTTTCCTTTCCTTTCCTTTCCTCTCCTCTCCTCTCCTCTCCTCTCCTCTCCTCTCCTCTCCTCTCCTCTCCTCTCCTCTCTTCTTCCTCTCCTCTCCTCTCCTCTCCTCTCCTCTCCTCTCCTCTCCTCTCCTCTCCTCTCCTCTCCTCTCTTCTTCCTCTCCTCTCCTCTCCTCTCTTCTTCCTCTCCTCTCTTCTTCCTCTCCTCTCCTCTCCTCTCTTCTTCCTCTCCTCTCTTCTTCCTATCCTCTCCTCTCCTCTCTTCTTCCTCTCCTCTCTTCTTCCTCTCCTCTCTTCTTCCTCTCCTCTCCTCTCTTCTTCCTCTCCTCTCCTCTCCTCTCTTCTTCCTCTCCTCTCTTCTTCCTCTCCTCTCCTCTCTTCTTCCTCTCCTCTCCTCTTCTCTCCTCTCCTCTCTTCTTCCTCTCCTCTCCTCTCCTCTCTTCTTCCTCTCCTCTCTTCTTCCTCTCCTCTCCTCTCTTCTTCCTCTCCTCTCCTCTCCTCTCCTCTCCTCTCCTCTCTTCTTCCTCTCCTCTCCTCTCCTCTCCTCTCCTCTCCTCTCCTCTCCTCTCCTCTCCTCTCTTCTTCCTCTCCTCTTCTTTCCTATTTCTCTCCATCTCTTCTCTAACTCCCTTGAAATCACTTTATATTAAAAAAAATTAAAAAATAGGGTGTGGGGGGGGTGGTGCTCTTGGCTGAGTACACACATTACAAATGTGCAAGGACTCAGTTTCAAGTCCCTGGTCCCCACCTAACAGGGGACAAGCTTCATGAGTAACACAGGGTAACAAGCACTCCTCCCACCTCTCTCTCCTCACCCCTCTCACATTTTTTTTTTAACAGAACTTTGCTCAGCCCTGGTTTATGGTGGTACAAGGGATTGAACCTGGGACTTTGAAGCTTCAGGCATGAGAGTCTCTTTGCATAACCATTATGCTATTTACCCCCGCCCTCACCCCTCTCTCTTTTAAAAATATTTTATTGGGAGTTGGGTGGTGGCTCAGTGGGTTAACTGCACATGGTGTGAAGTGTAAGGACCAGCATAAGGATCTCAGTTCGAGCCACTTCACAAGCGGTGAAGCAGGTCTGCAGGTATCTATCTTTCTCTCCCCCTCTCTGTCTTCCTCTCCTCTCTCCATTCCTCTCTGTCCTAACAACAAAGACATCAATACAACAACAATAACTACAATAACAATGAAAAACAAGGGCAACACAAAGGGAAAATAAAATAAAATGCTAAAAAATTCAAAAATATTTTATTTATTATTGGATACAGACCAATAAATTGAGAGGGGAGAGAGAGCTAGAGTGGGAGAGAGACAAAGAGATACATTCAATCCTACTTTACCACTCATGAAGCTTTCCCCCTGCAGGTGGGGGCAAGGGGCTTGAACCTGGGCCATTGTGCATTGTAATGTGTGCACTTAACCAGGTGCGCCACTTCCTGGCCTCTCCCCCTTCTCTCTCTAATCCCCTCCCCCTCTCAATTTCTGTCTATCAAAAATAAATAAGTAAATAAATAAATAAATATTTTAAAAATGGGGTTAGGGAATATGCTTAGTGGTAATTATGTGTGCACACAGACTTGAATTCACTCTCTGGCACTACATGAAAGATAGAGGAAGAAACTATTGTATTTACTGTTGATTGTAAAGCATTGATCCCCTAATAAAGAAAAAAAAGACAGAGGAAGGGGGTTGGGTGATAGCACAGTGGGTTAAGTGCACATGGCATGAAGCGCAAGACTGGTGCAATGATTCTGATTTGAGCCCTTGGCTCCCCACCTGTAGGGGGATCGCTTCACAAGCAGGTCTGCAGTTGTCTTTCTCTCCCCCCTCATCTCTCCTTCCTCTCTCGATTTTTCTCTGTCCTATCCAACAACAGCAACAGCAATAACAACAACTGTCGGGAAATTGTTAAGCCAGCTCCTCCTGCTCCACCCTGCATTCCTGATACTATGGCCTATCCACATAATCATTGTTTTGCCTGCAAGATCTCCCATTACATTCCTTTCATCTATCTTTCAAGACCCTCCCTGCCTCCAGAGTATCATTAATCCAACCAGTTAAAACCCTTGCAAGAGTTGCTAAGGAAGTTTCTACCTTCCCAGCTCCCTTTTGCCTTTCTCCACCCCTTTCCTAGCCATTTCCATTTCCAACTTGTCACTTCTGGGTCTGGCCTTTAAAAATTTTGCTCTCTGATCAATAAAGACATTTCATTGCCATTCCTCCATGAGTTCAAGTCATTTCTCCCATGTTGCTAAGTGAGTAGCAGCCCAAGCTAGCTTCAGTTCTCTCCAACCCAGAGAGTACGCTCCTGGGAAGAAACACCCCACACTAGCCCAGAAAACAACAACAACAAGGGCAACAAAAATGGAAAAAAAATGGCCCCTAGGAGCAGTGGCCTCATAGTGCAGGCACAGAACTCCAGTGATAAGCCCAGAAGTAAAAATAAATAAATAGGAAAAAGCCAAAAGAAAGAGAACAGATACTCCAGCACTGCTTTATCGTCTATGTTGCTCCTGTAGTGTCTTGTGTAGTTAAACAACTCAATTTTAGAGACTCATTGGGATTCAGAAAGGTTTTATTGAGGGACAGAATTAGGATTACTCAAGCCTAGTAATGCGAACAATGAAATCTATGTTCACATGAAAAGATTTTGTTTATGGGTGGGGGTATAGCATAATGGTTATGCAAAGAGACTTTCATGCCTGAGGCTCTCAAGTCCCAGGTTCAATCCCCCACACCACTATAAGCCAGAGCTGATCAGTGCTCTGGTAAAAAAAAAAAAAAAAAGATTTTGTATTCCATACCCTTTATTTCATTCCTTTTTTTCAGCACCTGATCTTGTGCATGTATGATTTCATTAATCTTGAGTCAATAACTTTTACACACACATATACATGGGGGAGGAAGAAAGAGGCACTACAGCATCACTGCACCATCCATGGAGACTGTCCCAGTGCTATGGTACTCCATGTGGTAGAACCTGGAACACATATTGTATTTACTGTTGAATGTAAAACATTAATTCCCCAATAAAAAAAATAAATTAAAAAAAAAGAACCTGGGACATGTGCATGTTCTACTAGGCGAACTATCTTTGGGTCTTTATTTCATTTTCATAGTTATTTTCTCATTATCTGAAATAGTCACATGAGAAACTGAAGTCAGAAAAACTGAATGACCCATCTAGGTTAATTAATTGAGAAAATATACTATGGCCTATGTGCTTAATGCTTAGGGTATTGCCATCATTTTAAAATTTTTTTTCCCCTTTTGTTGCCCATGCTGTTGCTTTTTAAAAATATTTTTTTATATTTATTTATTTTCACTTTTGTTGCCCTTGTTTTTTTAATGTTGTTGTTGGATAGGACAGAGAAAAATGGAGAGAGGAGGGGAAGACAGAGCGGCGGGGGGGGGGGGGGGGGGGGCGGAGAAAGACAGATACGGGATGACCTACTTCACTGACTGTGAAGCGAACACTTTCCCCCCCACTCCTGTCCCGCAGGTGGAGAGCTGGAGGCTCAAACCGGGATCTTTACACTGGTTCTTGTGCTTCGTGCCACGTGCGCTTAACCCGCTGTGCTACCGCCCAATTGCCATCCTTTTTTTTTTTTTTTTTTACATTAGTACATTTTTCATTTGTTGATGAAGAGAAGGAAGGATGAGAGTAGCCCTGGATAAGAGTAGGCTCTGAGGTATAAATATGTATTAATACAGAGAAATACCTCAAATTTTCAGTGTTACATTAATCCTGCAATTGAATTGAAGATAATTATTAACTGACCTTGCCTTGAGTGTGACATATGTGAATAGGGCAGCTGAATTGCACACTTAAATTGTAGGAACTGTGTTTTTTCACCTTTTTTTTTTAAATAATTTATTTCTTTATTGGGGAATTAATATTTTACATTCAACAGTAAATACAATAGTTTGTACATGTATAACATTCCCCAGATTCCCATTTAACAATACAACCCCCACTATGTCATTCATCATCTTTCATGGACCTGTATTCTCCCCACCCATCCACCCACCCCAGAGTCTTTTACTTTGGTGTAATACTCCAATTCCATTTCAGGTTCGACTTGTGTTTTCTTTTCTAATCTTGTTTTTCAACTTCGGCCTGAGAGTGAGATCAACCCATTTTCATCCTTCTGTTTCTGACTTATTTTACTCAACATGATTTTTTCAAGGTCCATCCAAGATCGGCTGAAAACGGTGAAGTCACCATTTTTTACAGCTGAGTAGTATTCCATTGTGTATATAGACCACAACTTGCTCAGCCACCCATCTGTTGTTGGACACCTGGGTTGCTTCCAGGTTTTGGCTATTACAAATTGTGCTGCCAAGAACATATGTGTACACAGATCTTTTTGAATGGATGTGTTAGGTTCCTTAGGATATATCCCCAGGAGGGGAATTGCAGGGTCATAGGGTAGGTCCATTTCTAGCCTTCTGAGAGTTCTCCAGACTGTTCTCCACAGAGGTTGGACCAATTGACATTCCCACCAGCAGTGCAGGAGGGTGGGTTCCTTTGACCCCACACCCTCTCCAGCATTTGTTGCTGTTACCTTTTCTGATGTATGACATTCTCACAGGAGTGAAGTGATATCTCATTGTTGTCTTTATTTGCATTTCTCTGACAATCAGAGATTTGGAGCATTTTTTCATGTGTTTCTCAGCCTTTTGGATCTCTTCTGTGGTGAATATTCTGTCCAATTCCTCCCCCCATTTTTGGATGGAGTTATTTGTTGTCTTGTTGTTGAGTCTGGCAAGCTCTTTAGATATGTTGGTTATTAAACTCTTATCTGATGTATGAATGTAAAGATCTTCTCCCATTCTATGAGGGGTTTCTTGGTTTGGGTAGTGGTTTCTTTTGCTGTGAAGAAGCTTTTTAATTTGATGTAGTCCCATAGGTTTATACTTGCCTTAGTCTTCCTTGTAATTGGATTTGTTTCATTGAAAATGTCTTTAAAATTTATGCGGAAAAAAGTTCTGCCAATATTTTCCTCTAAGTATCTGATAGTTTCTGGTCTAACATCCAAGTCCTTGATCCACTTGGAATTTACTTTTGTATTTGGTGAAATACAGTGATTCAGTTTCATTCTTCTGCATGTTTCAAGCCATTGTTTCCAACACCATTTGTTGAAGAGACTCTGCTTTCCCCATGTAATAGTCTGGGCCGCTTTGTCAAAGATTAGATGTCCATACGTGTGGGGCCTCATTTCTGGGCTCTCAATTCTATTCCACTGGTCAGTGTGTCTTTTCATGTTCCAGTACCAAGCAGTTTTGATGACAATGGCCCTATAATACAGTTTGAGATCTGGGAGTGTGATGCCTCCAGTTCTGTTCTTTTTTCTCAAGATTGTTTTGGCAATTCTAGGTCTTTTCTGGTTCCAGATAAACATTTGTAGCATTTGTCCTATTCTCCTAAAAAATGTGCTTGGGATCTTGATGGGGATAGCAGTAAATTTGTAGATGGCTCTGGGTAGTATATTCATTTTGATGATGTTAATTCTTCCAACCCATGAACATGGAATATCTTTCCACTTCTTTGTGTCTTTTTCAATTTCTTTGAGTAGTGACTCATAATTTTCAGTATACAAGTCTTTCACTTCTTTGGTTAGGTTTATTCCTAGATATTTTATTGTTTTTATTGCTATAGAAAAAGGAACTGATTTCTGGATTTCAATTTCTTCTAACTTAGTGTTTGCATAGAGGAATGCCACTGACTTTTGAATGTTAATTTTGTAGCCTGACACCTTACTGTATTGCCTGATGATTTCCAAAAGCTTCTTGCTGGATTCCTTCAGTTTTTCCATGTATACTATCATGTCATCTGCAAATAAGGAGAGTTTGACTTCTTCTCTTCCAATCTGTATGCCTTTAATTCCTTGCTCCTGCCTGATTGCTATGGCAAGAACTTCCAACACTATGTTGAATAGTAATGGTGATAGTGGGCAGCCCTGTCTAGTACCTGATCTGAGGGGAAATGCTTCCAGTTTTTCACCATTGAGTATGATGTTGGCTGTAGGTTTGCTATATATAGACTCCACTATCTTCAGGAATTTTCCATCTATTCCCATTTTTTGTAGTGTTTTGATCATAAAGGGATGTTGTATTTTGTCAAAGGCTTTCTCTGCATCTATTGATATGACCATGTGGTTTTTGGTCTTGCTTTTGTTGATGTGGTGGATCACATTGATTGATTTACATATATTAAACCAACCTTGCATGCCTGGGATAAACCCCACTTGGTCATGATGAACGATCTTTTTGGTATACTGCTGTATCCGATTGGCTAGAATTTTGTTCAATATTTTCGCATCTATGTTCATTAGAGATATTGGTCTGTAGTTTTCTTTTTTGGTTGTGTCCCTGTCTGCTTTTGGTATCAGGGTGATGTTGGCTTCATAGAAGCTGGCAGGGAGTATTCCAGTGTCTTCAATCTTCTGGAAGACTTTTAAAAGTAGAGGTATTAGTTCTTCTTGGAAGGTTTTGTAGAATTCATTTGTAAAACCATCTGGTCAAGGACTTTTATTTTTGGGTAGATTTTTGATAACTGTTTCAATTTCATTAGCTGTGATGGGCCTGTTCATGTTATCCACTTCCTCTTTACTTAGTTTTGGAAGTTGGTAGGTATCTAGGAAATCGTCCATTTCTTCCAGGTTCTCTAGCTTAGTGGCATATAGTTGTTCATAGAAGCCTTGCATGATATGTTGAATTTCTGCAGTGTCTGTTGTGATATCTCCTCTTTCATTTACTATCCGATTTATTTGGGTCTTCTCCCTTTTTTATTTTGTGAGTCTGGCTAAAGTCTTGTCGATTTTGTTTACTCTTTCGAAGAACCAACATTTACTTTCATTGATCTTTTGTATGGTTTTCCTATTCTCAGTGTTATTTATTTCTGCCCTAACTTTAGTGATTTCTGTCCTTCTGGTTGCTTTAGGGTTCCTTTGTTGTTCTTCTTCTATGTCTTTAAGATGTGCAATCAGGCTGTTTATTTGTGCCTTTTCTTGTTTCCTAATGTGTGCTTGTATAGCTATGAACTTCCCTCTTAGGACTGCTTTAGCTGTGTCCCAAATATTTTGATAGCTTGTGTCTTCATTTTCATTGAACTCTCGAAACATTTTGATTTCTTCCTTGATTTCCTCTTTGACCCAGAAGTTGTTAAGAAGTGTACTGTTGAGCTTCCACATTTTGGCACTGTTACTAATCTTTTGTTGATTGTTAAGTGTTAGTTTAATTCCACTGTGGTCTGAGAAGATGCTTGGGATGATTTCAATGCTCTTGAATTGGCTGATGCTGTCTTTGTGGCCTAACATATGGTCTATCCTTGAGAATGATCCATGTGGATTTGAGTAAAATGTGTACTCCAGTTTCTTGGGATGAATGACTCTGAAAATGTCCAATAGTTCTAGTTTATCTATCTCTTCATTTAGCTCCCTTATGTCTTTACTGATTTTCTGCCTGGATGATCTGTCAAGTTGAGATAGTGGGGTGTTGAAGTCCCCTACTATGATTGTGTTACTGTTAATATATTGCTGTAGCTCTTTCAGTAGAAGTTTGATGTATTTAGATGGCTTCTCATTGGGTACATAGATATTAATAATTCTTAAGTCCTCTTGATTGACTGATCCTCTGAGCATTAAGTAGTGTCCATTTTAAAGTCTATCATGTCAGATATGAGAATAGCTGTTCCTGCCCTTTTTTTGTGGGCCATTGGCTTGTATGATAGTTTTCCATCCTTTCACTTTAAGTCTGTGTTTGTCTTGTTGAGTTAGGTGAGTTTCCTGTAGACAACATATTGTTGGGTTGTGTTTTCTGATCCATCTTCCTAGTCTGTGTCTTTTAATAGGTGAATTCAGGCCATTGACATTTATTGATATCAAAGATTGAAGATATTTTAATGCCATTCTTTTAGAGTTTTAGAGTGTTTTGATGTATGTCCTATTTGTGGTGGTCTGGTTGTTTATAGAAGACCTTTCAGAACTTCTTTCAGGGCAGGCTTGGTGATGGTTGCTTCCTTCAGCTGTTGCTTGTCTGAGAAGGTTTTGATGCCTACATGTAGTCTGAATGACAGTCTAGCAGGATATAGTATTCTTGGCTGAAAGACTTTCTCATTGAGCACTCGATAGATATCTTGCCATTCTCTTCTGGCCTGTAGTGTTTGTATGGAGTAGTCTGCTGCTAATCTTATGGGTTTTCCTTTGTAGGTGACTCTTTGTTTTTCTCTTGCAGCCTTGAGGATCCTTTCTTTATCCTTATTCCTTTCCATTCTAAGTATGACATGTCTTGTTGTCTTTAGGTCTGGGTTAATTCTGTTTGGGACCCTCTGGGCTTCTTGAATCTTTATGTCTTTGATGTTGTCTAGACTAGAGAAATTTTCAGCTATTATGGCCTGGACAATGCTTTCTTCCTCTCCTTCTCTTTCTTCCTCTGGTAAGCCAATAATGTGTATATTGTTTCTTTTGAAGTCATCCCATAGGACTCTGTTGTTTTCAGCATCTCTTAATCTCTTTTTGAGATCTCTTACTTCTTTTTTAGTTGTCTCTAATTCATCCTCAATCTTGCTAATTCTGTCTTCAGCCTCATAGATTCTATTCTCTCTGCCCTCTACTCCTTTCTGGAGTTCATCTATTTTGTTGCCCTGCTCTGATACTGTTTTAGCTTGTTCAGCTAGTTCCCTTCTTAGCTCAGCGATTTCAGCTTTCAGCTCTCTTAATAACCATGAGATTATTAGAATTTTCTTCCATATTCTCATTTGTTATTCCTGCATTTCTGATTACAATTTTTTCAAATTCTTTACTCACTCCTGTTATTATTTCCTTAGCTAATGTTTGGATGTTGAACTCGTTGTTTTGTGCTTCACCCTCTGGAGGACTTTTAGCTGGACTCTTGTCCTGGTTCGAGTCTCCAATATTTTTTCCTGTTGTTTTAACCATTTTATATATTATGTTATGAGTTCCCTTTATCAGTCCTTTTCAAATTATTGATCACTATTGCCTGGATTGACTTGTGTCTAAGTAATTTAATTAAAGGTTTTACCATGGTGGAAGTTAATAGTTTTTTCAATCCCTGAGTTGGAGCTCAATGTTGTAAAAGCCTCTTTTTTTTTTCTTCCCTGTAGGCTATGGGAGCCTGAGGGCTTTTAAACTATCAATAGGCTTCTTAGCTTAATCACTGACTCCAGACCAAGAGATAAAGCAGGGTGTGGCAGAGATAATCCAGTGGTTATGCAAAGAGACTTTCATAGCCCCTCAGCTATGCCACCGAGGTATAGGTCTTCTCCTGAGTTTCCCGGTTAGATCTCTGTCCCCTGGTGTCCCTCCCTGTTGTTGCCCCAGATTCTGAGGGTAGTAGCAATGGAGACTCAGAGTTGCACTTGGTGAGTCTCTGGGGAGTCCTTCCCTTCCTTCAGCTGTCCCCTTGTTGGTGGAGCAGACTGGAGGTGGTGTCTCAACTGATAAACTGCTGAACTGTTAGCAGGCACTTAATCTCTCCTTAGGCCCCTCTGTCCTCTCTGTCACCAGTCACACGTGCTTGTACTCACGGGTGATTTACTGGGTTCCTGTGGTCATTCTAGTCCTGTCTTGTTTCGGTCTGGGTGGTCTCCTTTGGTATTCCTAGTTGATCCGGGAGAGGAGAGGAGAGGAGAGGAGAGGAGAGGAGAGGAGAGGAGAGGAGAGGAGTGGAGAGGAGAGGAGAGAAAGTGATCTGCTGCTCGTAGCTCTGCCTCTGGAAGTCGAATCCTTTTTTCACCTCTTGATTCACTATGTGTGCTATATTTTGGAGGAACTATTTAGCGATAATAATGAAAAAAGTCACTTCAAGTTATGTGTCTATGGAAGATTATACTGCTTATATAGCTAATTTTGGTCTAAGTGCAGATCACATGAGAATTACAGGCCCGACTATTTTAATTTGAAGAAAACACACACACACACACACACACACACACACACACACACACACACACCCCTACATCCTTAGAAGATCATTGCATTGTGTTTTTTTTTTTGCCACCAGGGCTATTGCTGGGGCTCAGTGCCAGCAGTACAAATCCACTGTTCCTGGCGGCCATTTTTTCTTGTTTTATTGGATAGGACAGAGAGAAATTGAGAGAGGAGGAGGAGATAAGAGAGGGAGAGACAAAGATAGACAGCTGCAGACCTGATTAACTGCTTGTGAAGGAGGTTACCTTCCCTATAGGTGGGGAACAGGAGCTTGTACCTGCACCTTGTGCTTAGTACTATCTGAACTTAACCAGATGTGCCACCTCCTGGCCCTTGCCACCAAGGTTATGTCTGGGACTCACTACCAGCACACAAATATATGCTCCCAAAGGCATTTCCCCCCTTTTTTCTTTTTTACTCTTTCTTTTCTTTTCTTTCTTTCTTCCTTCCTTTCTTTTTAAAAAAATATTTATTTGGGCAGGGGTAGATAGCATAATAGTTATGCAAACAGAATGTTATGCCTGAGGCTTTGTCAAGTCCCAGGTTCAATCCCCCGCACCACCATAAGCCAGAGCTGAGTAGTGCTCTGGTAAAAAATTTAAAAAAAGAGGGACCAGGTGGTGGTGCACCTGGTTGCGTGCACGTTACAATGTGCAAGGACCCAGATTTGAGCCCCTGGTCCCCACCTGCAGGGGGAAAGCTTCACAAGTGGTGAAGCAGGGCTGCAGGTGTCTCTCTGTCTCTCTCTCCCCATCTATCACCCCCTTCCCTCTCCATTCCTGGCTGTCTCTAATAAATAAAGATTAAAAAAATTTTTTTATTTATTGTGGTCTGGGAGGTGGTGCAGTGGCTACGGCACTAGACTCTCAAGCATGAGGTCCTGAGTTCGATCCCCAGCAGCACATGTACCAGAATGATGGCTGGTTCTTTCTCTCCTCCTATCTTTCTCATGAATAAAAAAATAAATTCTAAAAAAAATTTTTTTATTTATTCCCTTTTGCCTTTGTTGTTTTATTGTTGTATTTATTATTGTTGGCATTGTTATTGGATAGGACAGAGAGAAATGGAGAGAGGAAGGGAGGACAGAGAGGGGGAGAGAAAAACAGACACCTGCAGACCTGCTTCACTGCCTGTGAAGCAACTCCCTTGTAGGTGGGGAGCCGGAGGCTTGAACTGAGATCCTTACACCTGTCCTTGTGCTTTGCACCACTCGCACTTAACCTGCTGCGCTACCGCCTGACTCCCCTTTCTTTTTTTTTTTTTTAACTAGTGATGTAATATTGATTTATAGAATTACAAGAGCGCAGGGGTAGATAGCATAATGATTATGCAAACAGACTCTTATGCCTGAGGCTCCGAAGTCCCAGGTTCAATCCCCTGCACCACCATAGGCGAGAGCTGAGCAGTGTTCTGGTTAAAAAAAAAAAAGAAAGAAAAAGAAAAAGAAAGAAAGAAAAAGAAAGACACTTGCAGACCTGCTTCACCACTTGTGAAATGTTGCTCCTGCAGGTGGGGAACAGAGGCTCAAACCCAGGTTCATGAGCATGGTAACACTACACCTAATTGTATGAGCCACCAACTGCCCACCTTCCCCACCCCTCCATAGTATTCTTTATGTTCACAGATTACAAAGAGTTGGGATTTGATTCTTTTATTTTATTTTTTGGCTTATTGTTGTGTGAGGGTTGAACCTGGGACATTGGAGCCTCAAGTATGAGAGACTCTTTTTTTCTTTTTTTTTTGGTTTCAGGGTTATTTATCTCTGGGTCTCTGGGGATTGGTGCCTGACTACGAATCCACTGCTCCTGGAGGACATTTTTCCCATTTTGTTGCCCTTGTTGTGCTTGTTTTAATTGTTGTAGTTGTTATTGTTGTCATAGCTGTCGTTGGATAGAACAGAGAGAAATCGAGAAAGGAGGGGAAGACAGAGAGGAGGAGAGAAAGACAGACACCTGCAGACCTGCTTCACTGCTTGAGAAGCAACCCCCCTGCAGGTGGGGAGCTGGCCGGATCCTTAAGCCGGCCATTGAGCTTTGGACCATGAGTGCTTAACAGGCTCCGCTACTGCCCAGCTCCAGAGAGTCTCTTTGCATAACCATTATGCTATATACCCCAGAGCCTTGATTCTATATGGTGATTTCAGTTGTATTTATTTTATAACCAACATGCTTACATCAGGTCAGACATAGAATGTTATTACAATCCTGAAGATATTTCCTTTTGCTTTTTTTTTTTTAACCAGATTTATCAGTTGTTTTTTTTTTTATCAGTTTCATTCTGATTTATGGTGATGCCAGGGTATTGAAGCTGGAATTTTGGAGCCTCAGGCCTAAGAGTCTCTTTGCATAACCATTGTGCTATCTGCCCCACCCTTTTTTTTTTTTGTTTGTGAAGATGATGTCTACTAAGGTCAAAGAAGAATATAGTCTACACTTCTGCCAGCTGCAGTGACAATTACAAACTATCATACTTTATTGTACATTCTCTGGTTATTCTTGGCTCGAAGTCTATCAATTTCTTCTCTTATTTATTTTAGTTAATTAATTTTTGCCTCTAGGGTTATTGCTAGGGCTCGGTGCCTGTACTATGAATCCAATGCTCCTAGAGGCTATTTTTCCCTTTTTGTTTATCATTGTTATTATTATTGTTGTTATTGCTGTCATTGCTGTTGGATAGGACAGAGAGAAATCAAGAGAGGCGGGGATGACACAGAGGGAGCGATAAAGATAGACACCTGCAGGCCTGCTTCACCACTTGTGAAGCGACACCCTGCAGGTGGGGAAACAGGGGCTCTAACTGGGATCCTTACTCCAGTCTTGTGCTTTGCAGCATGTGCGCTTAACCCGCTGAGCTACCGACCAACCCCTAAAGATTTATTTACTTATGAGATAGAGATCCAGAGCATTATTCTGGCTCATGCAATGCCAGAGACTGAACTTGGGACATCATGCTTGATAGTCTAATGCTTTATCCAATGGAATACCCCACTCCATGTTTTCCTAATTTGTAAGATGTCTCCTTTCTTCTTTTTTTTTTAATTATATGTGGCCCAGCCATGGCACAACAGGTTGGTATGCAAGTTACCATGCTCAAGGACTTGGGTTCAAGCCCCTTGTCCCGACCTGAAAAGGGACAGCTTCATGAGCAGCGAAGCAGTACTGCAGGTCTCCCTTTCTTTTTTTTTTAATTTCTTTTATTGGGGAATTGATGTTTTACATTTGACAGTAAATACAATAGTTTGTACATGCATATATTTCCCAGTTTTCCATATAACAATACAACCCCCACTAGGTCCTCTGTCATCCTTTTTGTACCTGTATCCCCCCCACCCCCACCCCAGAGTCTTTTACTTTGGTACAATACACCAGTTCCAGTTCAGGTTCTACTTGTGTTTTCTTTTCTAATCTTGTTTTTCAACTTCGGCCTGAGAGTGAGATCATCCCATATTCATCCTTCTGTTTCTGACTTATTTCACTTAACATGAATTTCTCAAGGTCCATCCAAGATCGGTTGAAAACGGTGAAGTCAGCAGGTCTCCCTTTCTTTCTCTCCCTTTCCCTTTCAACTTCTCTCTAGCCTATCAAATAAAAGAATAAATAAGAAAATATTTAATAAGTGCAGCAAGTAAACAGAAAGACTTAAAAAAGACACCATAAAGTACTTAACCAATTTCTTTCTTTCTTACCAGAGCACTGATCAGCTCTGGCTTCTGGTGGTTCATAGGAATGAACCTAAGATCTTGAAGCCTCAGGCACGAGAGTCTTTTTGCACAACCATTATGCTATCTATCCCTGCTTAATAACTTTTTTTTTTCACCAGAGTACTGCTCAGCTGTGGTTTATGGTGGTGTGGGGGATTGTACCTGGGACTTCGATGCCTCAGGCATGGGAGTCTCTTTGCATAAGCATTATGCTATGTTCCCCACCCCCAATCAAATATTTTCTATTTAGGCCTAGCTATCCTCGTCTCCTACCCCCTACTTCACTTCCCTCAGTTACTTTAATCCTAACCTTGTCAGACAAAGAATCAGAAAAGATGAATAAGGGCAAGAGACTGAAATATTTTTTCCTTCGTATTTAATTTTTTTATTATTTATTTTCCCTTTTGATGCCCTTGTATTTTATTGTTGTAGTTATTATTGTTGTCGTTATTGCTGTCGTTGTTGTTGGATAGGACAGAGAGAAATGGAGAGAGGAGGGGAAGACAGAGAGGGGGAGAGAAAGATAGACACATACAGACCTGCTTCACCGCTTGTGAAGCGACTCCCTTGCAGGTGGGCAGCCAGGGCTCTAACCGGTATGCTTACGCCAGTTCTTGCGCATTGGCGCGCCATCTGTGCTTAACCCGCTGCGCTAGCTACCGCCCGACTCCCTGAAATATTTTTTAAAATATATTTATTTCTTCCCCCATTTTTGTTGCCCTTGTTGCTTTTTATTCTTATAGTTATTATTATTGTTTTTGTTATTGATGTTGTCGCTGTTGGATAGGAAAGAGAAATCGAGAAAGGAGGGGAAAGAGAGGGGGAGAGAAAGACACCTGCAGACCTGCTTCACCGCCTGTGAAGGGACTCCTCTGCAGGTGGGGATCCGTGTCCTTGAGCAGGTCCTTGCGCTTCGCACCACATGCGCTTAACCTGCTGCGCTACCGCCCGATACCCCCCAGACTGAAATATTTTAATGATGGCCCTTTTGGTCATTTTCAGGACACCCCCAATTATCCGGGGGCCTTATTCCACATAAATATGATGGGCCTAGACTTCTAACACATATCTCTCTATACCATCACTAGTCACTTCCATCAGGAACATCATTTCATAAACCCTCATATTTGGGAACTATTCTCTGCCCTAATCCAACTTTTTAGTTCTATTCTCAACTCTGACACCATCTTCCCAGACAATACTTTTAGCCTGCCGGCACATTAGTTGTCCAACTCAGGCAAAAACTACCAGAATCATAGGCCCCTTGGAGTATACCTAAAATAGACTTAGCTTCTTCCCACACGAAGCCTTTTAGTTCCATCTTCTCTATTCTTACCTTTAGGTTCCAGATTATGAAACAATCTGTCCTGCTTTACATCTGATTTTCGAGTTGTAGACGCTGCCATCCTGACTTCCCTGGGCAGATGACCTCACCAGTGGTTCCCATGACGCCCCTCCCCAGAACCCTACTCCACTAGGAAAAGATTGAAACAGGCTGGGGGTATGGATGGACCTGCTAATGTCCATATTTCGTGGAGAAGCAATTACAGAAGCCAGACCTCCCACCTTCTGCACCCCAAGAACATCTTTGGTCCATACTCCTAGAAGGATAAAGAATAGGGAAGCTTCCAATAGAGGGGGATAGATACGGAATTCTGGTGGTGGAAATTGTATGGAACTGTACACCTCTCATTCTACAATCTTATTAATCATTATTAAATTACTAATATAAAAGAAAATATATGACTTATTTAGTTATAACAAAACAATTATCTTTTTTCTTGGCGGGCTATTCAGTCTTCCTTGTCTGTAAGAATCTGGTTACTTCTGTGTTAGTTTGCAGATGTCAGGGGCCTTGGGGTTGAGTGTAACAACGTGTAAGCTGGTTGTGACATTAAAATTGAACACGAGGGATTCTATATATACCACTGCGTTTTGATGTCACTTTGCTAGAGAAGCTGTACATTTATGAAATGCTGTAAAGTAGACGGGTTGTGAGTGTATTGAGCCCATCTGTGTGTAGTGTATGATTATGGAGCCGCGTAAAGCACAGGATCTGATCCCCGCGCCAGCGAAGGAAAGGCGGTGCGGCCTAGGCCTTCGCGTCCATTCAAACCGGAATAACCTGTTGCGGGGCTCCCGACTCCCGCATAGCAGCTTGGCTTCCCCGCCCGCGGCGCGTAGCTCCTCGCCCAGTAGCCGCGCGCTCGGCGCTTGACAGGAGGACAGTCACGTGGCAGCCGCAAAGCTACTGCTTTGCGACCTCGATGACAGGCAAAATGTGCGACAGTCTTGGCGCTGGCCAACCAGGGACGGAGGCGGCCGCCGGGGAGGAAGCGGAGGAGGCGGGGGCGGCCGTGGCGTCCGCCCGCCTGCTGCTTCTCTCGGTTTCCCCGCCCCCGTCGGTCTCGCCGCCTCTGTAGGGAGCCGGCTGCCACCGTGCTGTCGCAACCTACCCTCATCCTGGCCGGCGACAATAAGATCGGACTCGCATCCAGTTCAACCTCCCTGCCTCTGAGACTGCGGGCTCTGCGAGACACAGGCGGGCGGCCCGGGCGCCTGAAGGTTACCGAGTGCATGAACGCTTAGCGCCGTCCGCGCTGCCCCGCCCGCCGGCCCGCCGGCCGGTCCGCCCGCTCGCCCGCCAGCCCCTCGGCGCCCGGCGGCGGCGGCGGCGGCGGCGACGGCCGCAGGAGGCGCAGTCTCGCTCTCAGGTGCGCGCCTCGCTCCCGGAGCCGCGGAACTCGGCGGCCGCCATGGCGTCCAACATGGACCGGGAGATGATCCTGGCGGATTTTCAGGTGAGGAATCGGGCCCAGTTCCCCCTCCCACCTCCGGCCTCGTGGGTTCCAGCGCCACCGGGGTGGCGATTTCCTAGCGTTTGTCTGAGCTCTGCAGTGCTGTGTGATTTAGCGTGTGTGTTGTGTGGTGAGCCAGGGGAGGGAGATGCAGCTCAGGTTGCTCGCCGGCTGTGTGTGAAATGTGTTAGGTAGAGCTTGAATGGGATCTATAGGTGAGGGAGTGCTGTGATGTTTGTGTCATTTTGTGTGCGGACTGGATCCTGAATTCTCTGAGCAGTGTGGGGGAATTGGGATGTCCCGAGCGTGGAGGTGTTACGGATGGGGCGTCTCGGGTCAAGAGTTTCGGGTTGTTGAGTGAGGAGAATGCTGTGTGGGGTGTGGGTGTGGGTGTGGGCCGGGTACAGTTGTGGGTGTGGTGTATGAAAGGGAGAGAAAAAGGCTGTTGAGGTGGTGGTGAGGGTGAGGGTGAGGGTGAGGCGGGCATTGTGGTCGTTTTCAAGGAGGAAAACGCATTTGAGACTGATGCCTTATTGGAATTTATGGAGAGGGTAGGAAGAAAAAGGGAGGAGGCTGTCTTAGTAGTGAAATTCACAAGCTTAATAAATTACCAGTAGATATTTGAGGGTTCTCCTCCACTACGGAGATAGTATAATGGTTATGCAAAAAGTCTTTCTTGCTCAAGGATCCAAAGGTCCCCAAAGTTCAATCCCCAGCACCGCCATAGAGCCGAGCAGTGCTCTCCTATTAAAAAAACAAAACAAACAAAAAACCACAAACAACAACAAAACACATTTGAATCAGTTGGTTGGTGTCTTTTTTTCAGGAATAATTTAAAGGCCAAGTAAAGGTTATTTCTTTACTGAACCTAATTGTATTGACACTGACATATAGTATTTTAGGAAGGCCCCTTGGGAGTAGTATGCATCATGAAAGACTTAGTGCTATAACTAATACTCTTGTGCTCACTACTTTTGCCTTTTGATTACCAGAATATTGTAGAGTACCCATTCATTGGGGAAACTGACGATCCTTCCTAGCAGACTGAATCCACATGGATCCCAGTCACTTTCAAAGCCATTAACTGGCTACGGAAGAAGGGCAAACGCTAGAAGAAGAAGAAGTGAGGTATATGTAACCTCATTTTGGCATAACCTAAGTAGAAGCTTCTGTACTGTATAGGCAGAATTTCCTCTCTAAACATTACCATTATTGCACATGGTTTAATACTAGCCTAGTAGGCAGTATTTTTTCTTTTCTGAGACTATGTTGTGTTAAATTTTTAATTTCCTTCTTTTTTACAGCATAATATTCCATGGCTTTTTTGGAATCTGATATGTTAGGATTATGCATACATCTGCATTTGATTTGATTATAATTTCCAAGCTCAAAGTCACACAGAAAAAAGAGCGTTTCAAGTAAAAAAAAAAAAAAAAAAAGATTTTGTTGTCTTGTAGGGTTAGAATTGGCCTCTCCCGGCTAGGTGGTGCATCTGGTTGAGTGCATGTGTTACAGTGCACAAAGGCCAGGGTTCAAGCCACCGGTCTCCACCTGCAGGGGGAAGCTTCACAAGTGGAGAAGCAGGGCTGCAGGTGTCTCTCTGTCTGTCTGTCTGTCTGTCTGTCTGTCTCTCTGTTTATCTCCCACTTCCTCTCAAATTCTGGCTGTATCTATCCAATAAATAAAGATAATGAAAGAATTTTTTAAAAAGAATCAGCCTCACATTTTTCGTATCTGTGTACAAATATATGGATTTTCATCTGTTTATATGAATATACTTTTACCATATACTTTTTATTCTAGTTTATCTTTCTAATTTATTTTTTAAATATTTATTCCCTTTTTTTGCCCTTGTTTTTATTGTTAGTTACTGATGTCGTTGTTGGATAGAACAGAGAGATGGAGAGAGGAGGGGGAGACAGAAAGGAGGAGAGAAAGATAGACACCTGCAGACCTGTTTCACCACTTGTGAAGTGACTCCCCTGCAGATGGGGAGCTGAGGACTGGAACCGGGATCCTTACCCTGGTCAGTTCACTTTGCGCCATGTGCACTTAACCCGCTGTGCAACCGCCCAAATCCCTATAGTTTATCTTTTTTTTTTTTTTTAATGTGTAATGTGTGAAAAAGGACTGATTTTCTTTCGTTTTTTCTTTTTGATAATGAGGATCAAATCTAGGGCATAGATTTGTACTACTGACCTGTGACTCTTATCTCTAGGAATAGTTTTCTATTGTGTTATAAAGTTGTTATTCAGATAGGGGTAGCTTTAGGTAATAAAAGTGCAGTTTGCCACATTAAAGTCTATAAGGTAACCATAACTTGTTTTGATTTCACCAACCTTTTTATTTCCCTGAATTACTTGTAGCCACTTGCTTTCTTACTATTTATGATACTTATGCTTACTGTGAACTTTACTTTGTCCAACAACAGCTTTCACACTCTTTTTTTTTTTTAAATTTATTTTATTTTATTTATTCCCTTTTGTTGCCCTTGTTGTTTTATTGTTGTAGTTATTATTGTTGTTGTCATCGTTGTTGGATAGGACAGAGAGAAATGGAGAGAGGAGGGGAAGACAGAGAGGAGGAAAGACAGAGACCTGCAGACCTGCTTCACCGCCTGTGAAGCAACTCCCCTGCAGGTGGGGAGCCGGGGCTGGAACCAGGATCCTTATGCTGGTCCTTGTGCTTTGCGCCACCTGCACTTAACCCGCTGCGCTACAGCCCGACTCCCAGCTTTCACATTCTTGCAGAGGCAAAGCTAAGATTTTTCTGGCAAATGTGGTTTTTATTTTAATCACATTCATATGTTCTATTTTTTTTAGACAATTGTTTACAAAACAAAAAGGCTGATGGCATCTACATCAAACAATCATTTGCTAAGTAGTGAGAGTTAATTTCTTTTATTTTTTTAAGTAAAATTTCTTAATTTTATTTATTTATTGGATAAAGACAACCAGAACTTGAGAGGGAAGGGGGAAATAGTGAGGGAGAAAGATAGAGAGACACCTGCAGCACTGCTTCCCCACTTGCAAAGCTTTCCCCCTGCAGGTGGGGACCGGGGGCTCGGACCTTGTGCATTGTAACATATGCACTTAACCAGGTGTGCCACCACCGGGCCCCGAGAGTTAATTTCATATTGTCAAATGGATAAAAACACTAGTAGAATAAAAATTGTTTATGAGATTATACTAATGTTAAACACATCAGTCTCTTGAGTGCTTAGGAATGTTGTATTCCTTTGACACCAGATCAGTTGGTTCTTATGGACCTATTTCATTAAAAAAAAAAAAACATTTATTTATCAATGAGTAAGAGAAGGAGAACTAGAACATCACTGTGGCATTTGCAGTGCTGGGGCTTGAATCAGGATTTCATGTTTGAGAGTCAATGCTTAATTCACTGCACTACCTTTCTGGGCCATGGTTTGTAATCCTGACTTTAAAATTGATTTTTTTTTCTTCCTTTCTTTTTTATGTTATGTGAAATTTTATGGTATTAACTTTATTATTATTTTTAATATTTATTTTATTTATTCCCTTTTGTTGCCCTTGTTGTATTTATTATTGTTGTTGTGATTGATGTCATCAGTGTAGAGAGAAATGGAGAGAGGAGGGGAAGACAGAGAGGGGGAGAGAAAGATAAACAGACACCTGCAGACCTGCTTCACCACCTGTGAAGTGACTCCTCTGCAGGTGGGGAGCCAGAGCTCCAATCGGGATCCTTAATGCTGGTCCTTGCGCTTTGCTCCACCTGTGCTTAACCCGCTGCGCTACTGCCCGACTCCCTTCATGGTATTAACTTCTTAGTAATCTTTTTTAAAAAATTATTTTAATTTATTTTTTTTATCAGAGCACTACTCAGCTTTGGTTTATGGTGGTGTGGGGGGGTTGAAGCTGAGACCATGGAGCCTCAGGCATGACAGTCTCTTTGAATAATCATTATGCTATCTACCCACATCCTCATTCTTTATCATTATTTTTGTTGACACTGGACCTTCACCACTGCAGGCCAACATTTTCAGGTAGAAAAACAGGGCAAGGGAAATAGCATAGTGGTTTTGCGAAGAGACAGGCTTTGAAGTCCCAGGTTCAACCCCTGCACCACCATAAGCCAGAGCTGAGAAGTGCTCTGGTTAAAAAAAAAATGATAATAATAAAGTAAAATAAAAATAAAAAGAAAGAAAAACAGAGGTACAGAGAGAGGGAAAAACACCAGAGGACCAGTTTCCTTCAATGTGATGGGCCGGGCATGAACCTGGGTCTCACACTTGACAAAACAATGGTACTTTGCAAGTAATATTTGTTCAGTTCTTTGCTTTGGTTATGTATCCACAAGTGTAATAACTGGATCATATGGTGTTGTTTCTATTTTCAATTTGAGGAGTTGCCATATTGTCTTTTTTTTAAAGTTTTTTTTTTCTTTATTAATGAGAGAGATTGGAAAGGGGGGTTGGGGAGAGAGAGAATGAGAGCACACTACACACTAAAGCATCACTCTGGTACACATACAGCCAGGAATTGAATTTGGGACCTCATGCTTGACTATACAATGCTTTCCTGAACCATACCATATAACCTTCATGGTGGCTGTACTTTCAAACTTGAATGGAGAGAATGAGAGAATTGATGCTTAATCAGTTATTTATAAAGAAATTCAACCAGGAGAAAATGAGTTTCAGACTTTGTTAGACAAAAATCAGCTTTACATGTAAATAATCTTAGCATGTTACTGGTGAAAAAGTGAATAGAGTGATATACTTACAGTTTTAGCTGGTCAGAGCTAGGAGGGGGTATAAGGAAATTTCCTGGGTTTAAATAACAGACTGTAATTGAGTTACAAAAGCTTTTAATATATATATATATATTTTTAGCTTTTAATATTTTTTAGAGAATTTATTTATTTATTCCTGAGAGAGATGGGAGGAGAGAAAGAACCAGACATCACCCTGGTAAATGTGCTGCTGGGGATTGAACTCGGGACCTCATGGTTAAGAATCCAATGCTTTATCCATTGCGCAGCTGGACCACAGCTTTTAATTTTTTGAAAGATTTATTTATTTATTTAATTTTATTTTTTATTATTTAATTTTATTTTTATTTATTTATTCCCTTTTGTTGCCCTTGTTGTTTTTTATTGTTGTAGTTATTGTTGTCGTTGGATAGGACAGAGAGAAATGGAGAGAGGAGGGGAAGACAGAGAGGAGGAGAGAAAGATAGACACCTGCAGACCTGCTTCACCGCCTGTGAAGCAACTCCCCTGCAGGTGGGGAGCCGGGGTTCGAACTGGGATCCTTATGCCGGTCCTTGTGCTTTGCGCCACCTTCGCTTAACCCACTGCACTACAGCCCGACTCCCTAATTTTATTTTTTAACCAGAGCACTGTTCAGCTCTGGTTTATGGTGGTGTGGGGGTTTGAACCTGGGACTTCGGAGCCTCAGGCATGAGAGTCTGTTTGCATAACCATTATGCTATCTACCCTCCGCCCTAAAGATTTTATTTATTGAGTGATGAGAAAGATAGGAAGAGAGAGAGAAAGAACCAGATATCACTCTAGTACATGTGCTGCTGGGGGTTGAACTGAAGACCTCATACTTTAAAGTCCAATGCTTTATCCACTGTGCCATCTCCTAGACCATGAAAAGCTTTTATTTATTTTTTCTTTTCTAAATATATTTTTATAACAGGTATGTATTCAGGTGAAAGTTCCCAATCATATTATTCTTTTTTTAATGACAGAGTAATCCTCTCTTTTTTTTTTCTCTAATTTTCATTTATTATTGGATCGAGATAGAGAAATTGAGAGGGGAGTGGGAGATAGAAAGGGAGGGAGACAGAGACACCTGCAGCTCTGTTTCACTTGTGAAGCTTTCCCCCTGCAGGTGGAACCCAAACCTGGGTCCTTGCACGCTGTAGCGTGTGTGCTTAACCAGCTGCGCCACCGCCTGACCCCCCAAATTGTATTCTTTTTGTAACTGTAGAATTCTTTCTTTTTTTTTTTTTTTGCTTTCAGGGTTATCACTGGGGCTGGGGCCTACACTACGAATTCTTTGCTCCTGGCGGCCATTTTTTCCTTTTTTTTTTTTTTCTGTTATTGTTGTTACTGTTATTATTGGATAGGACAGAGAAATGAGAGAGAAGGGGGAGACAGAGAGGGAGAGAAAAACAGACACCTGCAGACCTGCTTCACCACTTGTGAAGATACCCCCCTGCAGGTGGGAAGCTAGGGGCTGGAACCAGGATCCTTGTACCTGTCCTAGCACTTTGTGCCAAGTGTGCTTAACCTGGTGTGCTACCATTCAGGACCCTGTAGAATCCTTTAAAAAAATTTTTTTTTTTTGTCTCCAGGGTTATTGCTGCGGCTCGGTGTCTGTGCTAATAATCCACTGCTGCTGGGGGCTATTTTTTCCCTTTTGTTGCCCTTGTTGTTATTGTTATTATTGCTGTTGTTGTTGGATAGGACAGAAATCTAGAGAGGAGGGGAAGACAGGAGGAGAGAAAGACACACCTGTAGACCTGCTTCACTGGGTGTAAAGCGACCACCCATCAGGTGGAGAGCCTGAGGCTCCAACTGAGAGATCCTTAGGCCGGTCCTTGAGCTTTGCTTCATGCGTGCTTAACCTGCTGTGCTACCGCCCCCCCCCCCCGTTTTTTTGTAATTCTTTTTAAAAAAATATTCCCTTTTGTTGCCCTTGTTGCTTTATAGTTGTAGTTATTATTGTTATTGATGTTGTTGTTGTTGGATAGGACAGAGAGAAATGGAGAGAGGAGGGGAAGATGGGAAGAGTAAGACACCTGCAGACCTGCTTCACCGCTTGTGAAACGACTCCCCTGTAGGTGGGGAGCTGGGGGCTCCAACCGGGATCTTTTACGCGGTTCTTGGGCTTTGGCCCATGTGTGCTTAACCCGCTGCGCTACTGCCCAACTCCCTCCATTTTTTTTTACTTTTTTTTTTTATAAATTCGTATTTTCTTTTTTTAATTTTTATTTATTTATTCCCTTTTGTTGTCCTTGTTGTTTTATTGTTGTAGTTATTATTGTTGTTGGATAGGACAGAGAGAAATGGAGAGAGGAGGGGAAGACAGAGAGGAGGAGAGAAAGATAGACACCTGCAGACCTGCTTCACCGCCTGTGAAGCGACTCCCCTGCAGGTGGGGACCCGGGGTTCGAACTGGGATCCTTATGCCTGTCCTTGTGCTTTGCGCCACCTGCGCTTAACCCGCTGCACTACAGCCCGACTCCCTGTTTTGTTTTTTTTCTAACCAGAGCAGTGCTCACCTCTGGTTTATGGTGGTGTTGGGGATTGAACCTGGGACTTGACGGAGCCTCAGGCTTGAAAGTCTGTTTGCATAACCGTTATACTGTCTACCTCTGCCCCAGTTTTTTTTTTTTTTTTTTTTTTAATATTTTTTACCAGAGCACTCACTGTTCAGCCCTGGTTTATGGTGGTGCTGGGAATTGAACCTGGGAGGTCAGAGCCTCAAGCATGAAAGTTTGCATAATCATTATGCTCTTTTCTAGGCCCTGTAGAATTTTTTTAAGTTGGGGTCTAGAGCAAATATCATTTTTGAGATTGTATTTAGTTTGCTTACAGATGAGAAAGTAGTTATCTATACAGAATCACAGTTAACTTAGTAGTATTAGTTACTTCTTATTCTGAGTGGATGAAGAACAACAAAAATGTGACTCTTTCTACCCCAACTTTTCACTTAATGGCATGCTTATTTGTTTTTCCTCTGAAATAAATTAAAAAATTTTAAATATTTATTTATTTATTGGATAGAGACAGCCAGAAATCGAGAGGGAAAGAGGTAATAGACAGGGAGACACCTGCAGCACTGCTTCACCACTTGCAAAGCTTTTTCCCTGCAGGTGAGGACCAGAGGCTTGAACTTGGGTCCTTGCCCATTGTAACGTGCGCTCATGAGGTGGGCCACTACCTAGCCTCCTGAAATAAATTTTTATGCCAAGTAATTTTTCTCTAGGAGCAAGGTGGGTAGTATAGTCATTTAAATTAATCTTATTGTTGTCTTTATATGTTTCTATTTATGTTTCTGTTATGCCAGTCAGAGATCATCGTTCTACTCAAATGGAGGAATAAAGGAATGTCTCTCACTAATATTGATCTTTTCTTTTCACTTTGTTTTAGAAACAAGGTCATATCTGCTTTGCTAAAAAAAAAAAAAAGTATTCCTTTAAACATTTATGTTTAAGAGAGAGGGATCAGAGCACTGCTTGGCTGCGTGTGTATCTTCTGAAGATTGAATTTGGCACCTTAGGGGCCTCAGGCATGACAAGGTAATAGCTGAGCTATCTCCCTTGCCCAAAAGCATTCTTTATGAACCTGGTGCCAGTGATTATAAATTGAGTTCTTTTAAGTCATCTCTCATTTAAATTTAGTTTTATTCTTTCTTTCTTTTTTTTTTAAAGATTTTATTTATTTATGAGAAAGATAGGAGGAGAGAAAAAGAACTAGACCTCTCTCTGGCACATGTGCTGCCGGGGATCGAACTCGGAACCTCATGCTTGAGAATCCAAAGCTTTATCACTGCGCCACCTCCCGGACCACAGTTTTGTTCTTATTTTCATGTATATTCCCTGGATGATAAAATTGTGCTTTTGTTTCTCACTCCTGTTCTTTCCAGCAAGTAATATATTTGTGGCATATATTGCCTTATACATTTTTCATATATTGGGCTGTTGCTATGGGACTTCATTTGTTTATTGACTCTTATTTACTTTTATTTTACTGTTTTTACTACCAGGGTTGTTGCTTGTAGGACCATTCCACTACTCCTGCCTGACATCCCACCTCATGTTTTTTTTGATAGAGATAAATTCAGAGGGAAAAGGGTGATAGGGAGAGAGAAAGATGCTTGCAATACTGCATTTACTTTTGAGGCTTCCTTTCTCAGGTTAGAACTCTGGGCTTAAATCAGTGTCTCTTTGAATCATGGATTTTTCCATGATTTTAGCAGTAATTCATTATAAGTAGTTTCTGCTCCATTTGTAGAACTCCCCCCCCCCCCATGACTCCCTGTTCTCTTTTTCCTCCTCCTTCTCTTCTGTGGTGGTGTTGGGGAGTGAACCTGGGACCTTGGGGAGTCTCAGGCATGAAAGTCTATATATATATATATATATATATATGGCAACCATATAAAATGTAGAAACCTTGTAATCACTTATCTGTTAATAATAAATAGCCATGTACTTTATAAACCCCAAATTATTATAATTTGTGCTTTAAATAATTATATATATTTAAAATTAATAATAAAACTTTTTTATTTGTCAGAAGAAAGAAGTCTTACTACTATCATTTCTTCCCTTTCTCTAATCATCTCTTAGAGGGATAAATCATGTTGTTTTAGTATTTGGATTGTCATTCTTTGGGGAATAAGGTGCTTTGGCATATAAAATAAAGTCTAGTAGTTCATGGCTAAGAACATGACCAAGACTAGATCATTTGGATTTAAATTATGCTCTGCCACTTACTAATTTTGTTATGGACCAATCATTACACACCTTTGTTTCTCAGTTTCCCTATGTGGGGAATGAATCGAATGCATGTGAAGTGTGTATGACTTATAAATGTTTGGTGAATTTTAGATGTTAATTTCATTTTTGACAGTTTTAAGATATATATTTGTTCTTGGCAGGGTAGCTCAGGTCGCTCTCTCTCCGTCTGTCTGTCTGTCTTGTAGAAATTAAGATCCAGAAGAAGAGTCATAAATTGACTTGAAATGAAGATTTTTTTTTTATCCAGGTACATAAAGCAGTACTAATTCCTTCCTTCCTTCCTTCCTTCCTTCCTTCCTTCCTTCCTTCCTTCCTTCCTTCCTTCCTTCCTTCCTTCCTTCCTATCTTCCTACCAGAGCACTGCTCAACTCTGGCTTATGGTGGTTGGGAGTGCAGGGGATTGAACCACTGGGAGTTTGGAGCCTCAGGCGTGAGTCTGCCTAACCATTATGCTAGCTACTCCTGCCCACAGTGCTAATTTTTCTATCTTAATTTGTTAGAAAACTTGACTTTTAAATTATAACAAGACCCATCATCCAGAAGTGTTTTCAAATGATAAAATTTATCAGTCCTCAAACAGCAGCAGATGTATTGAAGAAGGTAAGAAAGAGAGCTAGGAAAGGAGTGATATTCTGTTTGGTCTTCCATTCTAGTCCAGTGCCATGCTGATAAGCTCACAGGTAGTCTCTCCTACTTCATGAAGCCTTGGGATAAAGAGTTTTTAGATTTATTGAGCTTAGGTGGGTTGACACCAGTTTACCTGTTTACCAGACAATTTTTCAATCACTTTAAGTAAATATTTGGTTATCTGATACAATTATTTGTCATTTATTCTTTCTGAGTTTTAGTTATTTAGTCTAAAGTGGACATTTGGGGCCAAGGAGACAGCATAATGTTTATGCAAAAGTTGTACATGCTGCAGACTCCAAGGGCCTGGATTGAATCCCTGACACCACCGTAAGCCAAAATTGAGCAGTGTTCTGGGCTTTCTCTGTACCTCTCTCATTATATTACTCTCACTAAAATAAAATGAAAAATCAAAAAAGTGAACATTTGGGGGCCAGTACAGTTGGTAGAGTGCATACATTGCCATTCACAAGGATCCAGGTTCAAGCTCCTGGTCCCTACCTATGGGCAGGAGTGGGGGAAAGCTTCATAAATAGTGAAACAGTGCAGTAGGTGTGTCTCTCTCCCTTTCCACTTATCCCTTCCCTCTCAACTTCTCTGTCTCTATTAATGAAAGAAAGAAAAGAAAAAAAAAAAAGAAAAGGGAAAAATGGTCACCAGGAGCAGTGGATTTGTCATGAGTATCTGGTATAGAGGCTCATCAGTGACCATGGTGGCAGTTAAAAAAAAAATTTGTCACGCCAACAAAATATTAGTAGCTCACCTGAACCTGAATAAGTATACCTGCTTGCTTGGTCATGTGCATGGCTCAAGTTTGAGCCCCACCCACAATGCACTAGAAGTTTTGATTTTTTTGAAAAAAAAATCTTTTAAAAAATCATTTAGTGGTCCGGGAGGTGGCACAGTGATAAAACTTTGGACTCTCAAGTATGAGGTCCCGAGTTCGATCCCTGGCAGCACATGTGCCAGAATGATGTCTGTTCTTTCTCTCTCCTATCTTTCTCACAAATAAAAATAAAATCTTTAAAAAAAATCATTTAATGGGGGTGGACTAATGGTTTACAGTGCAGTTGTTGACACATGAGTACAATGTCTCATCTTTCTATTATAGATATCTGCAAAACACTTTCATCCCCAACTTAGGTCCATTTCTACCGTCATGTATCAGGACCTCAGCACCCTCCCCCACTTCCCCTTCTCCAGCTTCACTTGCTTTGCCACAGTACACCAGATGTTCTCTCTCTTATACCTGATAAAAGTTGGCTTGGAGTGGTGACCAAAAACAAACAAGCAAACGAAAAGTAGATAAATGTGTATGGGGTTGGATGGTAGCACAGCGAGTTAAGTGCACATGGAGCAAAGCACAAGGACGGGCATAAGGATACCGGTTCAAGCCCTCAGTTCCCCACTTGCAGGGGAGTCACTTCACAGGCAGTGAAGTAGGTTGCAGGTGTCTATCTCTCTCCCTCTCTGTCTCCCCCTCCTCTCTCCATTGCTCTCTCTGTCCTGTCCAACAACAATGACATCAATAACAACAATAATAACTACAACAACAATAAAACAACAAGGGCAACAAAAGGGAAAAAAAGATTATTTGAAGAAGTAGTCTAGTAAAATTAACGAGTTAATTGTACCTGCCTTGATATTTATTGTGGTTAAATAGGAATAATTGAGATAGACAGGATAGATGTCAGGTTGTAAAGAAAAGCAGAAAAATCTTTTAGGATCTTTCTCTTGTCTCTTGTCCCCCTCCCCCTTTAGTTAGAGCTTCTCCTCTATAGGCCTACCTACTTGTGTGTAGTAGAGCCTGGGTGCAAACCTAGGTCCTGCCCATGAAAAAAACCAGGCATACTTTCCAAGTGAACTATTTTGCTAGCTCAGTTATGTGTATCTTGATGGCTTTAGAGTTAAGAGTCCAGTTACCTGTATTTTAAAAAATTTTCTTCTACATTCTCTGAGCTATTATAGAACAATGTTAGAAACAATCTTGTTTTGTGAGTCGGGTGGTAGCGCAGCAAGTTAAGCACAAGGCGGTGTGAAGCACAGGGACCGGTGTAAGGATCCTGGTTCTAGCCCCCGGCTCCCCACCTTGCAAGGGAGTCGCTTCACAGGCGGTGAAGCAGGTCTGCAGGTGTCTGTCTTTCTCTCCCCCTCTCTGTCTTCCCCTTCTCTCTGTTCTATCCAACAATAACGACATCAATAACAATAATTACAACAATAAAACAACAAGGGCAACAAAAGGGAATAAATAAATAAATATTAAAAAAAAAAAAAAGAAATAATCTTGTTTCTTGGCTTCTTACTCTCTGACCGAAGGGAAAAGTAGTGGTTGAATTAATTTTTTTTTTTGCCTCCAGGGTTATTGCTGGGGCTCAGTGCCTGGAGGCCATTTTCTCCATTTTTTTTTTTTGTTGTTGTCCTTGTTGTTACCCTTGTAATTCCTGTTATTGTTGCCATTGTTGTTGGGTAGGACAGAGGGGAAGATAGAGAAGGGGAGAGAAAGACACCTCCAGACCTGCTTCACTGCTTGTGAAGCGATCCCCCATGTAGGTGGTGATCCTTAAGCCAGTCCTTGCACTTCGCGCCACGTGCTACCACCCGACACCCTGAATTAACTTTTTTGTTAAAGATTTTATTTATTTATTTATTTATTTGAAACATAGGAGGAGAGAGGGAGAACCCAGACATCACGCTGGTATATGTGCTGCCGGACCTCATGCTTGAGAGTCCGATGCTTTATCCACTACGCCACCTCCCGGACCACCTGAATTAACATTTACTTATTTATTTATTCCCTTTTGTTGCCCTTGTTGTAGTTATTATAGTTGTTATTGATGTCGTCGTTGTTGGATAGGACAGAGAGAAATCGAGAGAGGAGGGGAAGACAGAGGGGGAGAAAAAGAAAGATACCTGTAGACCTACTTTACTACCTGTGAAGTGACTCCCCTGTAGGTGGCCAGCGGTCCTTGCGTTTTGTGCCACGTGCGCCTAACCCCTAACTCCCTGAATTAACTTTTTATCTCTCCCCCTCCCCCAACAGCTCTGGTTTATTGTGGTGCTGGGGATTGAACCTGGAACTTTGGAGCCTCAGGCATGAAAGCCTTCTTGTATAACCAGAACTTTTTTTTTCAATCTTTATAAAACTTTATTTTTTTAATCTCTTTATTAGGAGAATAATGGCTCTCAGTTGATAGCAAAATATAATAATACATGCATAACATTTCCCAGTTTTCCACATAACAATTCAACCCCTACTAGGTCCGCCTGCCATCACAATCCAGGACCCGAACCCTCTCCCCCATCTCAGAGTCTTTTATTTTGGTGAAATACACCACCCAGAACTTTTTTTTTTTAAGTCAAATTAAGTTGTATCATTTGACATATAGTTAAAGTGAGATAGGGACATAATTGAATATTCTTATTTTAGATTTCATGGGGAAGGAATAATGCTTGTGATTGCATTGTTTCTGCCAGATACTATACTAGAGTTGAATTTCTTTTTTTTTTTTTTTTCTTTTTTATTTAAGAAAGGATTAATTAACAAAACCATAGGGTAGGAGGGGTACAACCCCACACAATTCCCACCGCCCAATCTCCATATCCCACCCCCTCCCCCAATAGATTTCCCATTCTCTATCCCTCTGGGAGCATGGACCCAGGGTCATTGTGGGTTGCAGAAGGTAGAAGGTCTGGCTTCTGTAATTGCTTCCCCTCTGAACATGGGCGTTGACTGGTCGGTCCATACTCCCAGTTTGCCTCTCTCTTTCCCTAGTAGGGTGGGTCTCTGGGGAAGCTGAGCTCCAGGACACATTGGTGGTGTCTTCAATCCAGGGAAGTCTGGCCGGCATCCTGATGACACCTGGAACCTGGTGACTGAAAAGAGAGTTAACATACAAAGCCAAACAAATTGTTGAGCAATCATGGACCCAAAGCTTGGAAAAGTGGAGAGGAAGTATTAGGGAGGTACTCACTGCAAACTCTAGTGTACTTCTGCTTTCTTACTTTGGTGCCATACTCCAAATAGAGTTGAATTTCTATAAGGACTCTTTGTTGATACCCATTGATAGAGCTTTCCATGGTTTCTATATATCTTGTGAACAGAAGAGACACTTTTGTTTCTGATTACTTTTTCCAGACTGTTTGTATGGCTTGGAAGATATAGTGTTTCCCTCCAGAGCAAAGGGTGGGCATGTGTAGTACCCATTTACAGATTTTTAGTTTCTTTGTACTGTGGGTTCTTGTTATTTAATGCAGTTCACCTCATGTGCAGGTGTCATTTGGCCTACTTTGTGTTGCCTTGTGGAAAATGAACTGGGGAATTGTGCAAGGAAGTACTGATATTCTGACAGCTAGTAAACTGTGATTCATAAAGTTCATTGTCTATAACCCAGGAGTGTAGGTCTTCTGCCAGTTTCATGGATGCTGGCAGCCTACCTAACTTGTTTACAAGAATGGTAAAGTCTTGAATTCTTCACTGCTCTTAACAGTTTTTAGACAACAAGGATGGGTATTAATAGACAGGTGACTTTCTGAAAGAAGAATGATGAGTACCTGAGGGGCTGATTGATTTTGATGGTAGACCATGAAAATTGACAGCAAACATACTGATCAAATTGTTAGATTTTTCACTGCTTTACTGCCTGCTAATGCTGAGATATTAGTTAGGAAGGTGGTTGTAGGTTAAGTACTAGGAAGTAGGTTCAAGGACAACTGATGGTAGGTTCCTCTGACTGTTGCTAAATCTCAATAATCCTTAAATTTCTTCTGATGAAGTAAATGCTTTTCATCAGTTTGTCAGTCACACTCAGATTCAAACTCTCTTCCCCCTTGTAATGTATTAATTAGTAGTAAAATGTCTTGCCTGGGTGAATTCTACTTCCTTTTCAGACAGACGTTTACAGACCTGTGTGCAACAACATCTGAATGTGAAAAGAGGCAAATTTGCAACCCCTGTGGGCAGAAAGCAAAGTTTTTAGAACTTTCAAGGGCTTGTGAGATGAGAGAATGGGGATATATAATGTTTCACTGCCTGGCTCTTAACTTTGGAGGAAATTTCATTTCCTAATTCATTGTGTGAAGTAAAGTTACTGACTCAGTGGAATGCTCAATGCATAGAAGTTTCCCTAAACCTGGACCTGGTTCATCAGTGGTTCAGCCAAGCAGAAATTGATTACATCTGCTTGCTTTTTACTGTTTTACTGTTCAGCTTCTGCATCAGACATTCAGATAATGAGTGTGATTTCTCTCTGCTTAGTAGAATTCAGGTTGTTTTGATAGTGCTGGCTAGTACTCTCCCTCATTAAACTTTATTTCTACTGACTCTTGGCCTGTTGCCAGTAGCTAGCTATTTGGTTATCTACTTGGAAACTTTCGACTTAGAGATTAAAGACAGCTAGTTCTCTTTGAAACTGTGAACCATGGAAACATTATAGCTATTGACTTGACCAGTCTAAATTGCTCATGTAGATGCCTATGCTATGGGCCTGGTAAATTGAAGGCCATCTAGAGTCAAGCTTCTGACTGATTGTGTATTGCCTAGAGTCATTACTGTTGCCTGCACCCACCATTGTATCATATTTAACAGCATATCAACCACCATAAACTGGGTTCAAAATAAAAGATTCTATGTTTCTGATGCAGAGTACTAATTGATGCCAGACTTGTGACTCCTGCTGAAAGTTCACTTGTCATAAAATATAAGCTATGATGCCTGGAATGTGGCATCTGCCTGCCATTGGCAGATCAAATGTTTGACTTCTGTCAGAGGTATCAGTGGTTCCTCACCGTTGTTAACTTTTATAGTTATGGTGTTGTTCTAGCCCCATTAACCGATTCTTAAACCACACATTTACAACCTTTGAAACTTATCTGTGTTGTTTCTGTACTCTGACAATGGTATATTTCTTACTGCAACAGTCATTCAGTAGTGAGTCAAGCTATTTGATGAACCTTTATACTCCCACGGGCATTTGATATGTGAGTGAATACTGGAATAGTCATAATAAGTAAGACTGGTTACTGAATTCAGCTTTCTCTCTAAAGGGATTGGTTATGTTGATCAGTTCCTGGATAATGATGAAGAAAGATGGGGTAGAAAATTACAGAGTCCTACTTTGAAAATTCAAGATTCACCCTGATCATTTTTGGTCATGGTGTTTCTTTTTTGTTCCCTCTTAGCAGCAGTCCAAGACCTGCCTTTTTCTTATACCTGTTGTGTAGCAGATTTCCAAGTGGTGGTTGGCTCAGGGAATTCAAACATAATTCTGTTTCAAACACTTGTATTATTTTGTTCAGTTGACATGGCCCTAGATTATAAGAATAATGACTATTTGATTGAGTATACTGCTTGCTGAGTCTCTCCCATCCAAATACTAGCCAAGCCCAACCCTACTTAGCTTCTGAGATCAGTTGAGGTTGGGTGTGTTCAGGGTGGTGTGGCTGGAATCTTGATGAGTCTCTATATGGTGGCCTTTATTGGGCAACAGGGGGATGTTAAGTGAGTTTCTGTAGGTTCCCCCCCCCCCCACAATTCAGTTTTATTCAAAGCAAAGAAAAAAAGAAAACTTGATCATAGTACGAAAAACTCAGCTATAAGTCTGGAATCTGTACTCAAAACTACACATGCAAAGAGGACACTATTCTGCTAATACAGTTATTTGCTGCTGCATTTGTTTACTGTTTGTCTAATATTAACAATTATAAACAGCAGTGCAACTAGTATTTGGAACAATCTTTACGGTGTTGCAGTGTCAGGCACAGCATTTCACTTCTCTTCACACCACTGGTTCTTTTTGCGTACCTGGGCTTCTACTTCTTCAGTAAAATAATTTTTTATATTGAAGGTCTTATCAATCTCCTCAGGAGTTTTCACCTTGATCATATTGGCAACAGTCTTGTATGTAACATCAAGGAGACCTTATGTTTAAGTAGTTTGCAGCTAGAATAAGTTCAAAAAGTGTTCCTTGGTCAACTTTCAGGAATTCTTGTTCCCAAACAGGGATATCATTTGTTCGATTCTCTTCATTCTCATCATCCTCAAGAGGAGGAGGAGGAGGCGGAGGAGGAGGAAGAGGGCCATCCTTGTGGTGGGTGTACCACTGAATAACTTTTTTTTTTTTTTTTTAATATTGCTGCATTAACATTTGGTAGAGGAACTGGATCATCATCTCCTTCAGCATCCATTCCCAAATCTTCCAACATGGTCTTGATAGTCACAGATTGGGAATTTCCACATCAACTTCAAATATTTCTTCATCAGAACTTTGCAACTTAGTTGAAGGCATGGTGTTGGGTCTCTAGGAGCTTTAGACATGAAAGTCCTAAGTATGAGTAGGAAGTGAATGGAAAAGGACGAAATTATATAGCCATTGCAGTGAAGCATATTGATTTTGTGGCAATGGAGTCAGAATAACAATCTATTCCTACGGAGAGAATGTTATAGATTTCATAAATTTTGGGGGAGGGAAGGAATTGGATGTTTTTTGTCTTTTAGAGCCGTACTTGAAACCTTCCTCATAAGGGAAATGTCCTGGTGCAGCTCTTCCAAACTTGTTGCATGGACATTAAATTTAATTGATTACTGGATTATTGATCACCCATTAGGTGGTCTGACTACCACTTGTCAATCTTAGTTTTACCAAAAAGTCTGTTAGAAACACCAGTGATTGATTGTACCATTCCTGTAAAATGTCTACAGGTAGCTCCTGATGTCTATCCCATATCTATCCTATAACCTGATCTAAGAGATTCTTCCAGGCAGGTTACTAGTGACCTGGACAAATGGCACAGATTGGACTGATAGTCATTGTTCAGCTTTTTAAAGACTGAGGACAAGATTCAACTATTTGAACTTAACTGAGTCCCTAAGGTGTGCCAACTGAGTGGAAGGCCATGTACTTCCCAGATTGATGTAGGTCCCACTTAGCAGGATCTAGCAATGAACAATTATAAATAACCCACACTTATAGATAGTACTTTGCCCATAGGACTGTGTTTTAACTTAAAATTACTCATTAGAAAGAGAGAGAGAAGGAGGGAGAGAGAAAAAGAACATTATTGGCAGATGTGATGCCAGGAATTGAATTCAGGACCTCATACTTGTGAGCTGAGCACTTTGTCTACTATGCCACCTCCTGGATCATGGGATTGTACAAAAGACTTAGAAAAAAAAAAAGGTTTTTTAATTTATGGAAGAGAAAAAGGAACTAGAGGGAGAGTGAGATACAGAAAGTGACAGAGATCTATCAGAGCTCTGATCTGTTCTGGCATATATAGTGCCAGAGATAGAAACTGGGGCCACAGGTATGCAAGTTGTGCGTTCTACCCACTGAGCCACTTACCTGGCTAGGACTGTACATTTTTGTGTAGTACCTGGGTATTAACTTGCCTCCTTCCTAAAAACATATACTTGGATCTCTTTAAAGAGGCACCATCATGGGTGCAGTGTAGAACTGTTCCCTCGTAATCTTACAGTCTTGTTAACTGCTATTAAATATCTTTCTCTCTCTTTATATCTGACACACACACACACACACACACACACACACACCATTAGACTTTGCAGTCTTCAGGTGACTGTGATGATAGGTGACTGTGATGATCTTTCTAAAATGAAGCTTGCAGGAGTTGGGCGATATTGCAGCGGGTTAAGTGCAGGTAGTGCCAAGCACAAGAACCAGCCTAAGGACCCCGGTTCGAGCCCTTAGCTCCCCACCATCAGGGGAGGCACTTCACAAGTGGTGAAGCAGGTCTGCAGGTGTCTATCTTTCTCTCCTCCTCTCTGTCTTCCCTTCCTCTCTCCATTTTTCTCTGTCCTATCCAACAACAATGACATCAACAACAACAACAATAATAACTACAACAATAAAACAAGAGCAACAAAAGGGAATAAATAAATAAATAATTAAATAAAAATGAAGTTAGCAAAGGTTTCTTGGGCTCACTTCTTAGAATGACAACTGACTTTCTTTGTAACATATATTTTGTAGATTTATTTATTTATATATTTATTATATTTTCCAGAGCACTGCTCAGTTCTGGCTTCTGGTGGTGCATGGATTTGAATCTGGGATTTTGGAGACTCAGGCATGAGAGTCTCTTTATATAACTCTCAGAGGGAGTTCTCTTAATTGGATGATTTGAAATTTTTTCCAGACATATTGGCTGAAGTGATCAGTGACATACCTTGACTCTGGAAAGCATTCAGGTCAGTCAGCTCACTGGCCAGAACTGCTGTGTGCAATAAACTTGCCCTAGCTTCCATGTGGGTCAAAGCAGAGTCTATATAATTGTTAATATATCCTATTGTTCCTGGATTAATGCTATGGACCAAATGCTAAGGTTAATATAGAAACTTAATTTTGGGGTGCCTGGCAGTAGTGCAGCAGGTTAAGCACACATGGTGCAAAGTGCAAGGCCTGGTGTAAGGATCCAGGTCCCTGGTTCCCCACCTGCAGGGTGGACACCTCACAAGTGGTGAAGCAGGTCTGTAGGTCTCTCTCTCTCTTTCACCCTCTCTTGATTTCTCTCTATTCTATCCAACAATGACAGCAGTAACAACAATAATAATAACTGTGATAAACAACAAGGGTAACAAAAGGGAGCCTCTAGTAGCAGTGGATTCATAGTGCAGGCACTGAGTCCCAGCCATAACCCCAGAGGCAAAAAGAAAGAAAGAAAGAAAGAAAGAAAGAAAGAAAGAAAGAAAGAAAGAAAGAAAGAAACTTAATGTCACCAGACTTTCTCAAATAGATTCTGATGGCTTAAAGAATTTCTTCTTTTTTTTTTTTTTTAAGATTTTATTTATTTATTAACAAGAAAGATAGGAGAGAGAAAGAACCAGACATCACTCTGGTACATGTGCTGCCAGGGATTAAACTCAGGACCTCATGCTTGAGAGTATAGTGCCTTAGCTACTGCGCCACCCCCTGGACCACAAGAATTTCTTCTTTTTATGTGTATATGAAAGCCTGAGGAATATGGTTAAAATCAGTTCTGAATGTGGCTTGTTTCTTGCTTTTTGGAGTCTGTTGATAACTACCTTGATACTGTATGAGATAGATTAAACAGATTCAGTCAGTGTGACTGGGAGGCATACTTAGGAGAAACTTTGCCAGCAGCGAAGATACGTTTTATGTGAAGTTGTTGGACTATAGTTGGGAGACAGTTCTCATTGTGTGTCTCACATTACTGCACATACAATGAGAAGCACTAGTTGTTCTAGACTTCATTTTCTTTTCTTTTTTTTTAAAGATTTTATTTATTTATTAATGAGAAAGATAGGAGAAGAGAGAAAGAACCAGACATCACTCTGGCACATATGCTGCTGGAGATTGAACTCAGGACCTCATGCTTAAGAGTCCAAAGTCGTATCACTGTGTGTGGGGGGGTCGCTTCACACGTGGTGAAGCAGGTTTGCAGGTGTCTTCTCTCCCCCTCTCTGTCTTCCCCACCTCTCGATTTCTTTTCTTTTCTTTTCTTTTCTTTTGAAAAAATATTTTATTTATTTATTAATGAGAAAGATAGGAGAGAGAGAACCAGACATCACTCTGGTACATGTGCTGCCGGGATTGAACTCAGGACCTCATGCTTGAGAGTCCGATGCTTTATCTACTGCACCACCTCCTGGACCACTTCTCTCGATTTCTGTCTGACCTATCCAACAACAACGACAAACAACAGGGGCAACAAAAGGGGAAAAATAGCCTCCAGGAGCAGTGGGTCCGTAGTCCCAGGGATAACCCTGGAGGCAAAAAAAAAAAAAAGAAATATTTATTTTTTTGCCACCAGGGTTATCACTGAGAATCAAGCAGACATTCCCCCCCTTTTTTTTACTTGAATAGGACAGAAAAATTGAAGCGGGGGGCGGGGGAGGGAGGAGAGAGAGGGGAGAGAAAGAGAGGGGGGGTCAGGCAGGCACCTGCAGCTCTGTAGCTCTGCAGCTCTGCAGCATCAGGGGTTTGAGGCCTGTGTCCTTATATGTGATAATGAGTGCACTCAACCCAGGTGCGCCACCATCCAGTCCCCTGGGAAGAGTTAACTTGATGAGTAAGCATGAGTAACTGAAGACAAATGTTATTTTGACAAAGAGGAACAGTCACTTTTTCCTTTGTGAACCAATATTTAAACAAAATCAGAAACCTAAAAAGGCACAGTAGAAGTATGAGGAAAAAGAAAAGGCAAATTACATAGTGCGCATACGCACACGAGTGTGAGCTTGATCTTTATTATAACAGAGCCTTGGTATATACAGGAGATGGATTTAAAGTTACATTGGGGCTTAAGTGCACATGCTGCAAAGCTCAAGGACCAGCGGAAGGATCCCGCTTCGAGCCCCCGGCTCCCCACCTGCAGGGGAGTCGCTTCACAAGGGTGAAGCAGGTCTGTAGTTGTCTTATCTTTCCCCGTCTTCCCCTCCTCTCTTCATTTCTCTCTATCTTATCCAACAACGAAGACAGACAACAATAATAATTACAACAATAAAGCAACAAGGGCAACAAAAGGGAATAAATAAATAAATTTTAAAAAACTTTAAAAAAACAATAAAGTTATATTAACTTAACATTGGTTTAGTCATCTTTTGGTTAAAGGACAGAGGTGACATATATAGCGGACCCCAGAATTCATTTCTGTATCATTCCTTTTGAATACCTTTAGTATATCTTCATAACAATAGTTGTATGGAACTCCCTTCTGGCCTGAGGACATACCACAGTTGGCATTTGTTATCCAAGGGGTAAGTATAGGACTGTAGAGTTACAGATACAGGTATACCTTACTGGTACAGTGCACATTGCAACATAACATACAGTCCAAGTGAGTTATTTTGCCTGCCCAGTAACTTTTATTTACTTATCTGTTTATTTGATAGAGATAGAGATAAATTGAGAGAGAAGGGGGAGATAGAGAAGGGGAGAGAGAGAGATACCTGTAACACTGCTTCACCACTTGTGAAACATTACCCCCCCCCCCCACACACACACACAGGTGAGTAAGGACCAAAGGCTTGAACCTGGGTCCTTGTCCATGGTAACTTGTAAGATCTATTGGGTGCACCACCACCCCTCTAATAACTTTCTAAATGCACAGTACTTCTTCTTCTAGTGTTTGCCCTTCTTCCGTAGCCAGTCAACAGCGTCAGGTTGAGCCTGATGTAAAGTTTCGAGACCTCCTTTGAATCTGGAGAGGTGGCAGTCGTTGACTATTTGGGTCATAGTCTGTCTGTAGCCTCAGGGGCAATTCAGGACGTCTCTGGCTCCCCAGCGATGGAACATAGCGGCACACCGGCCATGGCCTGTTCGATAGCGATTGAGGAGGGCCCAATCATGACGTGCTAGGTCAAAGCCGGGTTGACGCTTGCAGGGGTCTGTGATGAGGTGTTTGCTCTCGAATTCTGCTTTGATTCAGACTTGATTATTATTTAAATTTTGTTTCCTCCAGTATGCCTTCCTGAAAGGGAACATACTCCATACTTTATTTTTTCATAGACTCAGTTAATTGGAAAAGTTTTTCTGAGGTCATCTGCCATTTTGCATTTTTTTTTTTTTTTAACTGGAGTACTACTTAGCTCTGGCTTATTGTAGTGCGGGGGATTGAATTTGAGACTTTGAAGCCAGCCTCCAAAGGATGAGCCTCTTTGCATAACCATTATGCTAGCTACCCCAGACAGCAATTTATTTTTTATTTTATGTCATAAAAAATGTTGTTGGGGCCAGGCGGTGGCATACCTGATTAAGCACATAGTACATTGTGCAAGCCCCTGGTTCTCACCTGTAGGGGGAAAGACTCATGAAAAGTAAAGCAGGGCTGCAGGTGTCTTTCTGTCTCTCTACCATTCTCTTCCCTTTCTATACAATAATATATATTAAAAAATTTTTTTTTATTAATTTTTTTTATTTTTGAGAGAGATGCAGAGAGAGAGACACACACACAGAGAAACACCAGAGCACTGCTCAGCTCTGGCTTATGGTGGTGCAGGGGATTGAACCTGGGACTTAGGAGCCTCAGGCATGAGAGTGTGTTTGCATAACCATTGTGCTGTCACCCCCACCCACAGTAATATATTTTTAAAATGTTGTATTCAGGACTGGGTGGTGGTGTACCTGGTTGAGTACACATGTTACAATGCTCAAGGACCCAGGTTTGAGCCCCCAGTCCCCATCTGCAAGGGGAAAACTTTGCCAGTGATGAAGCAGTGCCACAGGTCTCTCTCTGTCTCTCTCCCTCTCTACCATCCCTCTACCCTCTCAATTTTTAGCTGTCTTTATCCAATAAATAAATAAAGGTAATAAAATAAAAAATGTTGTATTAAAATGTTATTAGTAGACTGAGTCTTTTTAGTGTTGGCATTATGATTTTACTGTTCATTAATACTTTTCAAAAATATTTGTCTCCTGAGATACTTGTTGACTGTTTCCCCAGATTTGCTTCAAGTTAATGTAAATTTGATTACATTTTAATTAAATTGAATGAAAAAGATCAAGTGACTTAGATTATTGGAATTTACTTATAAAAATGTTATTAAAGCAAAAAGAAGAGCCATATTGGTGCTTTGTATACTTAAAGTGAATTCTTTGTATTGTATAATGCATGCTATTTATATCTCTTAGGATTATAGACTGTTACTGATATTTTTAATAGTTTTTGTAGTTTATGGTTATACTGAATACTTAAATTATATTTACACTAATACTATAAAAAGTTTAAAAGTAGATATTCTTTGTATTCATTAAAGAATTTTGTAGACCTTTAAAAATGCTTTGTTGCTTGAAATACTGTAAAGTCTGCTAGCAGGAGGTATATCTCTTACCCCCTGTGCTTCTAGGCATTTTACCTGGTACATGGTAGACATGCAATTAAATTCTTTCGGTCACTTTACAAAATTATTTTTGCAATTACTGTTCCCTAAAAGACTCATGTAAAATTAGGATGTAGGAAATTCCCAGAAAGATGTATTAAATATTTGCTCCCTCTTGTGGATATAAAGGATATTGTAAGCTCTGTAATGTATCTGGTCTCTAGTTTGTTACTGGAGAAACACTAACACATACAACTTTTATTTTATTTTATTTTTTAAATGTAATTAAGTTTATTTATTTATTTATTCATGAAGATAGGCAGAGAGAGAGAGAGAGAAAGAGAAAGAACCAGACATCACTCTGGTACATGTGCTGCTGGGGACTGAACTCAGGACCTCATGCTTGAGAGTTCACTGCACCACCACCCAGACCACTATTTTATTTTATTTTATTTTATTTTATTTTATTTTATTTTATTTTATTTTATTTTATTTTATTTTATTTTATTTTATTTTTGCCTCTAGAGCTATTATTGCTGGGGCTGGATGCCTGACTATGAATCCACTGCTCCTGGAGGCCATTTCCCCCATTTTGTTGCCCTTGTTGTTATTGCTGTTGTTGCTATGTATAGGACAGAGAAATCGAGAGAGGAGGGGAGGTAGAGGGGGAGAAAAAGACACCTGCAGACCTGCTCCACTGCTTGTGAAGCGGACCCCTCCCCCCGCAGGTGGGGAGTGGGCTCAAACCAGGATCCTTATGCCTCTCTTTGCACTTCGTGTCATGTGCACTGTGCACTTAACCTGGTGCACTACCACCCAGCCTCCAAGATCTGCTTATTAATAAGAGATAGGAAGAGAGAAAGAGAATGAGGACCAGACATCACACTGGTACATGTACTGCGGGAGATTGAACTTGAAACTTCATGCTTGAGAGTCCAACACTTTATCTACTGTGCCATCTCTAGAACTGCTAACAAACAATTTTACCAACACTTTAGAAGCTCATATATACTCATATAAAACAGAGATTTGGACTGTTGAAATAGCTCACTTGAATAATGTGCTGCTCTGCCATGCATGTGACTCAAGTTTGAGCCCAGTCTCCACCACATTGAAGGGAAGCTCATGTGCTGTATGTGGTCTCTTTCATTCTCTGACTTTATGCTCTGGCTAAAAAAAGCAAAGCAAAACTAAACTAAAGAACCCAAAAATAAAACTTGGAATTTGTTCTCAACCTTCACTTTATCGAGTCCAGGATAAAATACTTGAGTAAGAACTTAGACAACAGTAGGTGTGTGTGTGTGTGTGTGTGTGTGTGTGTGTGTGTGAGAGAGAGAGAGAGAGAGAGAGAGAGGGAGAGAGAGAGACTAGACTGTCTAGACTGACTGGGGTGAACCCAGGACATGGTTGGTGCATGTGTGCTGCTTCTAAACTGTCACCAGAACTACTTCTCCTTGTTTTACGAAGTAGACTGGTGGACCAGGTGGTGGCATAACTGGTTAAGTACACACATCATAGTGAGCAATGACGCGGGTTCAAGCCTCTGGTGTCCACCTGCAGGGGGAAAGCTTCACGAGTGGTGAATAGGGATATATGTATCTCTCTGTCTCCTCTCCCCTTCTCAATTTTTCTTCTCTCTATCCAATTAAAAAAATAAAAAGAAGAAGAAGTAGAGATAAAAAGTGAACAACCAAGCATTATTCCCCCACTCTCTAGTTTTGGTCCTTGGTGCTATACATGGATGCTCCCATGAGATCAAACCCAGGACCTTGTGCTTAGACCCATGTACTCTACCCAGTGAGTTACCCCCTCACCCCCACCCACCCACCCAGATATCAGATTTATATCTGTGATCTGCTAGTGATGATATTCTGGAAAATTTATCTGGAATAAGATTCATAGGAAACTATGAATATTAACTAGAATATTCATGTATGATAGAATAGACACATTAACCACAACATCTGTAAAATCATTATTTAGAACATTCTCTTACTGGTACTAGACACCATTTTGGTCATCAGAACATGGATTGTTAAGCATGGAATAGACCAAAGTACCTGGTTTGCAAATAGTTTGGGGTGTGTGCTTTACCCAGGCAGTGGTAAAAATCTAGGGGATAATTATTGTTTTATTTAAAAAAATTATTGTTTTTTTAGATTTATTGGATAGAGAGCCAGAAATCGAGAGTAAAGGGTGCAATAGAGGAGAGAGTGGTCCGGGAAGTGGTGCAGTGGATAAAGCATCAGGCTCTCAAGTGTGAGGTCCTGAGTTCAATCCCTGGCAGTACATGTGCCAGAGTGATGTCTGGTTCTTTCTCTCTCTCCTCCTTTCTTTCTCATTAATTAGTAAATAAAATCTTAAAAAAAGGGGGGGGGGACAGACAGACACCTGCAGCCCTGCTTCACCACTTGTGAAGCTTTCCTCTTGCCGGTTCTTCTTCTAGCGTTTGCCCCTCCTGCCGGTGTGAACCGGGGACTCCAATCTGGGTCCTGTGCATTGTAACATGTTCAGTCAACCAGGTGCATCACCACCCAGACCTCTTGGTTTACTTGAGAGAGAGAGTGAGGGAAAGCTAGCTCACGATGGTGAGCCAGGTGGTGGTGGTGCAGCTTAGAAGCAGCACACATACACCAGTCACCCCAATCTATCTAAGATGCTTGACATTATATAAGAAATATATTTGTTTACAACACATCCATCCATTCATCAAGTATTAATTGAGTAACCTATTATGTGCTAGACAATTCTGTGTGTACTAAGATAATTATAACACTGACAGCAGTAATCATTGATCTCTGCAGTTCTGGTGTTTACTTTAGTGACGGAAATATGTATATAAGCAGACAATCGTAATACTATGTGATACTATTGTAAGAGTTGATAGTGTATTTATAAGGGGTTTTTTATATTTATTTAATTTATTTATTCCCTTTTGTTGCCCTTGTTGTTTTATTGTTGTAGTTATTATTGTTGTTGTCGTTGTTGGATAGGACAGAGAGAAATGGAGAGAGGGAGGGGAAGACAGAGAGGGGGAGAGAAAGATAGACACCTGCAGACCTGCTTCACCACCTGTGAAGCGACTCCCCTGCAGGTGGGGAGCCGGAGTTCGAACCAGGATCCTTATGCCTGTCCTTGTGCTTTGCGCCACCTGCGCTTAGCCCGCTGCACTACAGCCCGACTCCCAAGGGTTTTAAAATATAGTGTTAAATACTTAAAACTATTTTTTTTATCAGTTTATGGGGGTTAGTGGTTACTGTATAGTTTTTGACACATGGGCACACACTCTCTTCTCTCTTCATGTTAGATGTCTGCAAAACACTCTCACCCCAACTTGGGCCCTTTTCTACAAACCACACACCAGAACTTCAATGTCCTCTTCACTTCTTCCCTTCCCCTCTAAGAAAAGCTTTCAAAGAGATGTTATTTAAGAAACTGAAACTGGGTCATTGATTAATAGTATTTTCTTATATTAAGCTGCTGTTTGAAAAAATGTGCATGTACCTCCATTGTGGCACTGTTTTGGCATTTGTTAACCTTTATAGAATTCTGAGTAGATTGCATTGGTGCCAGATCACGTGACGGCCCATTCTAGGAAGTGGTAGAGATATGATTACCTGATAATCTACTCTGTTGTGTTTAGGTCCTCCAAATTCTCTGCTCTTGAGTAGCTCTTAATCTGAGTTCTTCATAATGTGGGAATGGCCTATCTCTCACTCTCATTTTCCCTACCAAGTCTTAATTTAACATATTTTTTTTATTTTAATAAAAGTTACTTTATTATTTTTTAAAACATTTATTTATTCCCTTTTGTTGCCCTTATTTTATTGTTGTAGTTATTCTTGTTGTTATTGTTGGATAGAACAGAGAGAAATGGAGAGAGGAGGGGCAGACAAGAGAGGGGGAGAGAAAAGATACTGCAGATCTGCTTCACTTGTAAAGTGACTCCCCTGCAGGTGGGGAGGTGGGGCCTCGAACCGGGATCCTTACTCCGGTCATGTGCTTTGTGCCACTTGTGCTTAACCTGCTGCACTACCGCCCAACTCCCTTCTTTATTTTATTTTTCTTTAAAGCTTTCTTTAAAATTTTGGTTCATGATAGGAGTGGTACATAGTCACCCATCACAGAGAGAGAAGTAGTGGTCATGTGACAGTAATTGTCACGTCAGTCATTATTTTCACCAGTAAAGTTATTTGAAAAAGAAATTATTTTTGAAAAGTCCATCCGTGTCTCATCAGTTCTTTTCTGTTCTGAAATAATTACTGTTCTCAAAAAAAAATTAACTGTTCTCATTTCGGTTATTATTGATTAGTTTTCCCTAGTTTTGAATATCATGTGTACCACATGGTATATACTCTTTTTTTTAAATTTTTTTATATTTATTTTCTCTTTTGTTACCCTTGTTTTTTTTATTGTTGTAGTTATTATTGCTGTTGTTGTTGTCATCGTTGTTGGATAGGACAGAGAGAAATGGAGAGAGAAGTGGGAGGCAGAGAGGGGGAGAGAAAGACACCTACAGACCTGTTTTACCGCTTGTGAAGCGACCCCCTTGCAGATGGGGAGCCAGGGGCTTGAACCATCATCCTTAATCCGGTCCTTGCTCATTGCACCACGTGCGCTTAACCCACTATGCTACCGCCCGACTCCCCTGTTATATACTCTTGTATTTCTTACTTGAGCTGAGTATTTTTCTAAGATTTATCCAAGGGGACCATGGGTCGAACACTTGGTTAAGTGCACATACTCTGAAACACAAGGACCCACACAAGGATCCTGGTTCGAGTTCCTGGCTCCCCATCTGCAGGAGGGTCATTTCACAAGCGATGAAGCAGGTGTGTCTTTCTCTCCCCTTCTCTGTCTTCACCTCCTCTCCCCTCTACCCCTATTAATTTCTCTTTGACCTATCCAACAACAACAACAAAAATGGAAAAAAAGATGGCCGCCAGGAGCAGTGTATTCGTGGTGAAAGCACTGAGCCCCAGTGATAACCCTGGGGGGAGGGGGAAAAGAGATTTATTCATGTTGATGCATTTCATAAAATCATTCTTTTAACTTCTGAACAATATTCTATTTTATAAATATCAGGGATCATGTATTCATTTGTTGAATACTTGGGTTGAGTGTTACTTTTTATTATTAGGAATAAATCTGATATTAATATTCTTATACACATATTCTCCCCCCCCCCAGCACTACTCACCTTTGGTTTATTGTGGTATGGGGGATTGAACCTAGGACCTTTGATGCCTCAGACATGAAAGGTTTTTTACACCATTATGGCTGCCTACCTAGGCTCCTGTATAAATCTTTATATCTGTATGTAGACATTTTATTTTTTGAGTATTTCTGTTGAGTACATAATTAGGAGTATAATTGCTGTATCCTATAATATTTGAAAAAAGTTTGCTTGGAGTGGTGAGACACTGGCAGTGACCTTCCCCCTAGAAAAAAATTTAGCATAGAAAACGTTATGTAGACAGATTGTGTTGTATTATCCAGATGGATCAATTTTAATCACAAACACCTTTGTAAGAATTTGGCAAGAATAAAATATAGAGAGATTCCACAAGAAAAGCAGAGAGACAAAAGATTATGAAAATGAGGCCAGGAGCCAAAGATTGAAGACAGCCTCCAGAAGCTTAAATCTTCTGGAAGTAAGTAAACATTTTCTTCCAAAGCCTCTTCTTCTTCTTCTTCTAGCGTTTGCCCTTCTTCCGTAGCCAGTCAACAGCATCAGGTTGAGCCTGATGTAAAGTTTCGAGACCTCCTTTGAATCTGGAGAGGTGGCAGTCGTTGACTATGTGGGTCATAGTCTGTCTGTAGCCGCAGGGGCAGTTCGGGTCGTCTCTGGCTCCCCAGCGATGGAACATAGCGGCGCACCGGCCATGGCCTGTTCGATAGCGATTGAGTAGGGCCCAATCATAAGGTGCTAGGTCAAAGCCGGGTTGACGCTTGCAGGGGTCAGTGATGAGGTATTTGTTCTTTACCTCAGCTGACTGCCAGCTCTCTTTCCAAGAGACTGGAACAGAGAAGTTCAGTGTAGGCGTAGGGGACCAGATTGGGTGACGAGATGTCAAGCATTGAACAGGGTGGGCGAAGATATCCGCATATATTGGCAGGTCCGGTCGAGCATAGACGTGGGAAATGAACTTAGATGATGCCGCATCCCGACGAATATCTGCCGGGGCGATGTTGCTAAGAACTGGCAGCCATGGAACCCGGGTGGAATGGATGGTTCCAGAAATTATCCTCATGGAGGAATATAATTTGGAATCGACCAAGTGGACATGGGGGCTACGGAACCATACTGGGGCACAGTATTCTGCAGTGGAATAGCATAATGCCAGAGATGATGATCGTAGTGTGGAAGCGCTCCATGAGGAGCTGGCCAGTCTTGCAATGATGTTATTCCTCGCGCCCACCTTTGCTGCAGTTTTTATGAGATGTTCGTGAAATGACAGAGTGCGATCGAGAGTAACGCCAAGATAGACTGGCTGGGCTTCATGCCGGATTCTCGTATCGCCAAGCTGCACATTAAGCTCACGCGAGGCCAAGGCATGGTGTAGATGGAAAACAGATGATACCGTTTTAGCAGTGCTAGGGATTAGTCGCCATTTTTTACAGTAATCAGATATCAGAGACATGTCTTTCGTGAGTGTTTCCTCGAGGATGTCGAACTTTGATGCCTGAGTTGCACAGCAGATGTCATCGGCGTAAATGAACTTCCTTGAAGAAGTTTCTGGGAGGTCATTGATGTAAATATTAAATAGCGTAGGAGCCAGAACAGAGCCCTGGGGGAGGCCACTTGAGACAAGTCTCCATCTGCTAGACTTGTCACCCAGATGTACCCGGATGTACCCAAAGCCTCTTGAAGTAAAGCAACCCTGATGACACCCATTTTAGGACTTCTAACCTCTAGTACCATAACAATTTATGTTTCTGTCAGGACGTTTTGTTAAAGTAATTAACTAGGAGTTACAACAGTAAATTGAAAGTTTCTATAGTGTCATTCTTATGCTGCTTGTTCTCCCTGGGTAATAATTCAGCATTTATTGAGAAACAAAGTTATAGGGTAGAAAGAGTTCTTTTAGCTTTGGAGTTTTAATCTGAGTTACTACCATGATGATCCTGGGCAAGTTGATTAATCTTAAAACTTCTGTGTCTCATTGTTAAAGTGGACTTAATATCTCATAGGATTGTTGAGATGATTAACTGAGATAAGATAAATTGGTTGGCTCATAATAAATAACTTACTGTTTGATTTTTATGTTTAAGGATTTTAATGGAAATAATAGAGGGTTATTGAGAGGACTAAAAGATAATATAAATCGCTTGGTTCCAAATAAATACCTTATTGTTAACTCCTAATGTGTAAGAGTTTTATGTTGGGAGTATCAAATTTGAGTGTTCTCCATTGACTTCATTTCCCTGGTTTGAGAATTATATTACTTAAGTGTTCATTGCTGAGTTCATAGTTAACTGTTAATAACTTATGCTAGGTTTTAAGGTAAAATGAGAAGAAAAGAATTGCTGTTGGGAGTCAGGCAGTAGCGCAGCGGGTTAAGCGCATGTGGCGCAAAGCGCAAGGACCGGCATAAGAATCCCGGTTCGAGCCCCTGGCTCCCCACCTGCAGGGGAGTCGCTTCACAGGTGGTGAAGCAGGTCTGCAGGTGTCTGTCTTTCTCTCCCCCTCTCTGTCTTCCCCTCCTTTCTCCATTTCTCTCTGTCCTATCCAACAATGAACAACGTCAATAACAACAACAATAATAACTACATCAATAAAAAAAAAGCAACATGGGCAACAAAAGGGAATAAATAAATAAATAAATAAAAAGAATTGCTGTTGTTGGATAGGACAGAGAGAAATCGAGAGAGGAGGGGAAGACAGACACTTGCAGACCTCCATGTGCCCTTAACCCGCTGCACTACTACCTGGCCCCCTAGAAGAAATTAATTAAGGCAGGCATCTCTATGTCTGCTTGAAAAGGCTGTGAGTTATCTTACTAGAATCCTAGTCTTTTTGTTTCTTGGAAAGTACCACATGGCCCCTGGTAAATGACATTTTAACCGGATATAGATTTTAGAGATGGAAAGTTTGTCATATTTTTGGAGTTGCAGGATAAAATCTTGGACTGTATGATCATGAACTTATGAGTCTGATGTATCTGCCTCTGGAATAATGTCTAATAAAATAATGTGTGGATTCAGAGAAGCAATCAAGACAACGAACATTCACATAGATACATACCTAGAGAGACAAGACATTATTCTTAAACATATAGCAAATTCAGTACTATCTAACGTGTAAGACTCTGAATTCGTCCCGCTTCCCCAGAGCCCTGCCCCACTAGGGAAAGAGAGAGAGACAGGCTGGGGGTATGGATCGACCTGTCAACCTTCATGTCCAGTGGGTAAGCAATTACAGAAGCCAGACCTTCCACCTTCTGCACCCCACAATGACCTTGGGTCTGTACTCTCAGAAGGATAAAGAATAGGAAAACTATCGGGATGGGATACGGAGTTCTGATGGTGGAAATTGTGTGGAGTTGTACTCCTCTTATGGCTATGTCAGTATTTCCTTTTTTTAAAATTTAATTATTTATTTAAGAAAGGCGACATTAACAAAACTGGAGAATAGGAGGGGTACAACTCCACACAATTCCCACCACCCGATCTCCATATCCCATCCTTTCCTCTGATAGCTTTCCTATTCTCTGTCCCTCTGGGAGTATGGACCCAGGGTCATTGTGGGTTGCAGAAGGTGCAAGGTCTGGCTTCTGTAATTGCTTCCCCACTGAACATGGGCGTTGACTGGTCGGTCCATACTCCCAGTCTGCCTCTCTCTTTCCCTAGTAGGATGGGTCTCTGGGGAAGCGGGGCTCCAGGACACATTGGTGGGGTCTTCAGTCCAGGGAAGTCTGGTTGGCATCCTGCTGGCCTCTGGAACCTGGTGGCTGAAAAGAGAGTTAACATACAAAGCCAAACAAATTGTTGAACAATTATGGGCCTAAAGGCTGGAATAGTGCAGATGGAAGTGTTGGGAGGTACTCACTGTAGACTCTTGTGTACTTCTGCTTTCAGGTATATATTTTACCCTAGTTTATGGATACGTGTGAACATGTGCTCTATCTCAGGGGACCTGGACTCTATCTAGCTTTTGGGACTTTGTTAGGAAGTGAACCACCTGGAATGGGATTAGAGAATACTATGAAAGGAAAGGTCTCATCCGAGTAATGAAGCTGAAGGGTTATCATTCCACATCTGACATGTCTGGACACAATCTGAAGTGAATGAAGCATGCTGGGGTGGCACTTGTTGGGTTGATTAGGTTGCGATCGGTGGATGCAATATTATTTGATATGCATTGAGAGAAGCATGCAGGAAAGTGGGCCCCACCCTACGGTTCCAGGACTGGGGGAAATATAGGCTCTATAGTGGAAATGTGTGGTTTCATCAAAGATGTCCTTGAGGTTTAGGTGGGAAAGTGTTCCACCAATGTTTTCCTCTAAGTATTTGATGGCTTCTGGTCTAACATCCGGATCCTTGATCCACATAGAGTTGATTTTTGTTTCTGGTGAGATAAGGTGGTTCAATTTCATTCTTCTGCATGTTTCAACCCAGTTTTCCCAGCACCATTTATTGAAGAGTCTCCTTCCATTTAATATTTTGGGCCCCCTTATCAAAGATTAGACGTCCATAGGTGTGGGGGTTTAGTTCTGGGCTTTCAATTCTATTCCACTGGTCTGTGTGCCTATTTTTCTTCTAGTACCAGGCTGTTTTGATGATGATGGCCTTATAATATAGTTTGAGATCTGGGAGTGTGATGCCTCCATTTTTGTTTCTTTTACTTAAGATAGTTTTGGCAATTCTAGGTGTTTTCTGGTTCCAGATAAATGATTGTAATTTTTGTTCTATTCTCTTAAAGAAGCTTGGTGGAACTTTGATGGGTATCACATTAAATTTGTATATGGCTCTGGGGAGAATATTCATTTTGATGATATTACTTTTTCCAATCCATGAGCATGGGGTTTCTTTCCATTTCTTAGTATCAGTTTCTATTTCCTTGAGTAGCGAGTCATAGTTTTCAGTATACAAGTCTTTCACTTCTTTGGTCAGCTTTATTCCTAGCTATTTTATTGATTTTGCTGCAACAGTGAATTGGAGTGATTTCTGGATGTCTTCTTCAGATTTAGTGTTTGCATAAAGAAATGCCACTGATTTTTGTACATTGATTTTGTAGCCTGATACCTTGCTATATTGCCTAATAACTTCCAGTAGTTTTCTGCTGGATTCTTTAAATTTTTCTATGTATACTATCATATCATCTGCAAATAGTGAGAGCATGGCTTCTTCCCTTCCAATCTGTATTCCTTTGATTTTTTTCTCTTGCCTGATTGCTATGGCAAGAACTTCTAATACTATATTGAAGAGTAATGGTGATAGTGGACAGCCCTGTCTAGTCCCTGATCTGAAGGGGAATGCTTTCAGCTTCTGTCCATTGAGTATGATGTTGGCTGTAGGTTTGCTATATATAGATTCCACTATCTTGAGGAATTTCCCATCTGTTCCCATTTTTTGTAGAATTTTGAGCATGAATGGGTGTTGGATTTTTGTCAAAGGCTTTCTCTGCATCTATTGAGATAATCATGTGGTGTTTGACTTTGCTTTTAATTGACGTGGTGAATGACATTGATTGACTTACATATGTTGAACCAGCTTTGCATTTCTGGGCTAATTCCCACTTGGTCGTGATGAACAATCTTTTTGATATACTGTTGTATCCGGTAGGCCAAGATCTTGTTTAATATTTCGGCATCTATGTTCATCAGAGATATTGGTCTGTAATTTTCTTTTTTTGTTGTGTCCCTATCTGCTTTTGGTATCAGAGTGATTGATGTTGGCTTCATAGAAGATGGAAGGGAGTGTTCCTGTTTCTTCAATATTATGGAAAAGGTTTAGAAGTGTGGGTATTAACTGTTTCCTGAAGGTTTTGTAGAATTCATTTGTGAAGCCATCTGGTCCAGGAGTTTTGTTGTTGGGGAGATTCTTAATAACTGTTTCGATTTCTTTGTTTGTGATTGGTTTATTTAGGTTTTGTAGTTCTTCTTGGTTCAGTTTTGGAAGGGCATATGTTTCTAGGAATTCCATTTCTTCCAGATTTTCTAGCTTGGTGGCATATCGTTCTTCATAGAAGTTTCGCATGATTTTCTGGATTTCTGTGGTGTCAGTTGTGATATCTCTATCATTTTACAATTTTATTAATTTGAATCTTCTCCCTTTTTTATTTAATGAGTCTGGCTAGATTTGTCAATCTTGATTAATTTTTCAAAGAACCAGTTTTTGGCTTCATTGTTCTTTTGTATGGTTTTCTTATTTTCGATGTTTATTTCTGTTCTAATTTTAGTGATTTCTGTCCTTCTGGCTGCTTTAGGGTTCCTTTGTTCCTTTTCCTTTATGTCCTTAAGTTGTGCAGTAAGGTAATTTATTTGAGCTATTTTTTGTTCTATAATATGTGATTGTATGGCTATGAGGTTCCCTCTCAATACTGCTTTAGCTGTGTCCCAAATATTTTGATAGGTTGTGTCTTCATTTTCATTTGTTTCCAGGAACATATGAATTACTTGCTTGAGTGTCTCTCTGACCCAGTGGTTCTTAAGCAGTATATTGTTTAGTTTACAAATTCTGTGTCTTTTAATAATTTTCTGTTTGTTGTTAAATGTTAGTTTTACTCCACTGTGGTCTGAGAAGATATTGGGGTGATTTCAATGCTCTTGAATTTGTTGGTGCTGTCTTTGTGGCCTAACATGTGGTCTATCCTTGAGTATGTGTTGTGTGGATTTGAAAAGAATGTGTTTTTTGATTTGAAGAACTCTGACTAGTCTGTCCATCTCTTCATTTAATTCTCTTGTTTCTTTGTTGATTCTCTGCTTTGTTGATTTGTCTAAGTGTGAGTGGTGTGTTAATCTCCTATTATTTTTTTAATTTTTTAAATTTATTTATTCTTTTTGTTGCCCTTGTTTTTTATTGTTGTAGTTATTATTGATGTCATTGTTGTTGGATAGGACAGAGAGAAATGGAGAGAGGAGGGGAAGACAGAGAGGGGGAGAGAAAGACAGACACCTGCAGACCTGCTTCACCGCCTGTGAAGTGACTCCCCTGCTAGTGGGGAGCTGGGGGCTCGAACCGGGATCCTTCCGCTGGTCCTTGTGCTTAGCGCCACCTGCGCTTAACCCACTACGCTACCGCCCGACTCCCTAATCTCCTATTATTGTATTACTGTTGATGTACTTTTGAATTTCTTTCAGTAGATGCTTGATGTATTTAGATGGTTCCTTATTGGGTGCATAGATGTTAATAATTATTAAGTCTTCTTGGCTGATTGATCTAATCATTATGTAATGCCCTTGCCTATCTTTTATTAGTTTATTTAATTTAAAATCTATTGTGTCGGAGATGAGAATTGCTGTACCTGCCTTTTTTTGTGGTCCATTAGCCTGTATGATAGTTTTTCATCCTTTCACTTTAAGTCTGTGTTTATCTTGTTGGGTCAGATGGGATTCTTGTAAGCAGCATATGGTTGGGTTATGTTTTCTGATCCATTCTTCCATTCTGTGCCTTTTGATGGGTGAGTTTAAGCCATTGACATTTATTGATATTATGGATTTAATGTATTGTAGTGCCATTACTCAACAATTTTTATTTGCTCTGATATATTGCAAGTATTATAGTGATGTTCTTGTTTATAAGGGGACTTTTAGAACCTCTTTCAAGGCAGGCTTGGTAATGGTTGCCTCCTTTAACTGTCGTCTATCTAAGAAGGTTTTGATCCCCTCAATCTAGTTTGAATGAAAGTCTAGCAGGATATATTATCCTTAGTTGAAACCTTCAGTGTTTCCTTTTTATAAATAAAAAAATAATAAAAAAATAATTAAAAAAATAATAATAAAAAAAACTGACGTAGAGCTAATGAAATTTCTAAAATTCCAGCAAAGGCAAATGTAAGAAATACTTAAAAATTGTGTAGAGTTGTACCCCTCTTTGCCTATGTTTTTGCCATTGTTTCCGTTTTATGAATAAAAATTAAAAAAAGAGACAACATAATAAAAAAATAGGATACCACCAAACCCAAAACATGAAAATAATTACTGCTGAAGACTAGCTTGATCACAGAAATTATATGCCACAAGATAAACCGTAATTGTATTTAACAGAGCCAAAACTGAAGAACTAACTTGAGAATTAGTCTTAAAGAGTTTTTAAAATGAATGTTTAGAGTTTATAAAGTGGCAAAGAAAGACAGGAAAATGACACAATGAGAAAATATTTTAATTTGAATTTATAGGATATTTGGAAATGTTTAGTAGCATCCATTTGAATTTTCTTTTTAAATTTTATGTTTATTTACTTATTTTCCCTTTTGTTGCCTTTGCTGTTTTTTATTGTTGTTTTTATTGATGTCATTGTTGTTAGATAGGACAGAGAGAGGAGGAGAAGACAGAGGCGGAAAGGGAAAGATAGACACCTGCAGACCTGCTTCACTGCCCATGAAGTGATTCCTCTGCAGGTGGGGAGCTGGGGGCTCTAACCGGGATCCTTACTCTGGTTCTTGCACTTTGAGCCACGAGCGCTTAACCTGTTGTGCTACCGCACGACTCCCCATTTGAATTTTCATATGTATATAAATGTTTATTTCTTTTGGATAAATACCTAGCAGAAGAAATACTGTTTCATAATTTTCTAAAAAAACAAACAAACAAACAAACAAAAAACCCCCACATGCTAACCCGTTTTCCAAAATAGCTAGATCCATTTGAGTCTTCACCAGCAATATATCAAAGTTCTGCTTTTGAAATATTTTCTCCCCTTCGTAGCTTGCCTTTTTGTTCTCTTATCCTTTGTCTTTCAAAGTGGTCCTTAGTTTTAAATAAATATATTTTGTCAATATTTTAAGTTGTACGTTTGCTGTTGCATCTAAAAGTGAGAAAGATTTCTTGTTATCTTTTAGTCCAGTGCTAGAAATAGAAGCTATATCTGTCATCTATGTAATTTAAGATATTTCTGTATTTACATTACATAAGTAAAGTGAAACAAGGTGTTAACTTAAATATTGTGTTTTATTTAAGCCAAGTATATTCAAAATTAACATCTAACTATGTAATTAATGGGTAAAATCACTAATGAGCTATATTACATTTCAATATTTATACTAAATCCTATCCTATATTATTAGCATAGCACATCATAACTCAATTGAGCCATATTGCTGGGCCTCACTATCCACAGGTATCTGGTGGCTACTATATTATACTGCACAGATTTAAAACTTTTTTTTAAAGACGTTAATTTAGATCTATTGCTTATTTTGAGGTAAATTTCATAGATGGTGCCAGGTATGGACTGAAGTTTCTTTTACATATGGTTGTAAAGTTTTAGGGAATTAGAAATGTAAAGATTATTCTGGGTTACAAAACTTTTTTATATTTTATTTTACTGTATTATGTATTTACTTTGTAATTAACAGTTTTCAAACTGTAAAATACTTAAAGGCAAATGTTGATTTTTTTCATATGCCTATTCACACTTACACATTTAAATTTTACTTTTAAATTACATATTTCCTAAAAATACCTTTTAAAGATCACTTAATTTCCCCATAATCCAAAATTATATCTAAAACTCTTTTTTAATTTGTTTCTAGGCATGTACTGGCATTGAAAACATTGATGAAGCTATTACATTGCTTGAACAAAATAATTGGGACTTGGTGGTAAGTACTGCTTTCTCCTTAGCTTTATTAAGATATAATTAATGTCATATGTGATTGTGTAAGTCATATATTTCATATAGTTACTTTTGTGATGAAACTTTAAAAAGGTCTTTATTTGAGGAAATAATGATTTATGAGATAGGTGTCAGCATTACTCTGGCAAATGCAGTTCTGGGGATCAAACTGTGGACATCATGCTTGCAAGTCAGTGCTATTCACTGTACCACTTCCCAGAACACTCACATGTATTCAGTTTATCTCCCTTGTAATGGTTGTCTGCATACTGTACCTACCACCAGCTGACATCTTCCAACCTCATAGTGCATAGTTGCCAATGTTCTTTTAGCTTCCTCCTTCTTTGCCTCTTTAGAATCTTTGTTTTTTGTTTTGATGTTATAGTTTACCAAAGCACTGCTCAGCTCTGGCATATGGTAGTGTTGGGGATTGAATTTGAAACTTGAGAGCCTCCAGTGATTACATCTACTAATTGTGCTTTAGAATCATTAGATCTACTGTTGTAGGCCACAATTAAGTTTCATCCCATATTTTTCTTTCTTTGTTTTTTTTTTAGTCCTAGGACTTCTGACTTTTCACTAAACATTATTCATTCAATTTCCATCCAAGATGTGGCAAAAGAGATTTTATCATTTCTTACAGATGAGTTCTATTCCACTGTGCATACATACTACAACTTTAAGTTCTATTCTTTTAATTGTTCACTAGAGTCAGTATATATTAGATAATCCAGAATCTCCCCCCCCCATCCCCACTCCCACCACCAGAACACTGATCAGCTCTGGCTTATGGTAGTGTGGAGGATTGAACCTGGGACTTTGGAGACTCCGGCATGAGAGTCTCTTTACTTAACCATTACGGTGTCTGCCCCCTCCCCCACCTTTTCATCTTATAATTTCCAGACAGTTTATTGTAGAAGCAGTTTAATTTTGGGGAGGGGAAGTGAGTATTCAACCCAATTTTGTACTACAGTTCAAAAATTATGCTTTTTTCTTTATCTTATTTATAATAAATTTTACAAATATCTTTAATAATTCAGCATATAATAGGCCATCTATAACTAATCTAAATTTCGTATCTTTGATGCAGGTTTATAATGCAAGATCAGTACTAAGTTGCCAAATTATTACAAATTCTTAGATAACTTTAGTTTTATTTTTAATTGCTCTTTTCTTTTGTGTATCAAGGTTCATATTTCCATGTAGTAATGTGGTGGAGATGCTTGAAAGGAGAGAAAAGTCAGACTTATCTGAATAGCTGCTTGGTGTTTCCGCCTCACTTCCTGTGGCCCTCCCTGATGATTACTTTTTTCTAAAGCTGGTGAAGTGGCATTCTGCTGTGGTTTTCTATATGACTCCAGGCAGTCTATATAGAAGTGGTTTAATTTTCTTGAAGGGACAATAAATCAGAAGACAAGATCCTAGCACAGCAGTGCACATTTACAAATTTATAATTTATTTACACTTGCTAAGCAAATTAAAATTAGTTACACAGTAGTATGCTTCAGTATTGTTTATGTTTGCATGACATGTCTCAACACCTGAAATATTAAGAAAATCAAAACGACAATTTTAAGGAAGTGATGTTTTGCAAGTCAAAACTTACTTGTGTTTTTATAGAGCTAATATTAGATGTGTTGGCATTTTTCAAGTCTGAGTGAATTTAAATAATCTTATTAAATATTCTTTTTTGGGGGGGTGCATTTACTCCTAACATTATTACTTAAAGCCCCCTTTTAAAAAAAAATTAGACACTTTTTAAAAAAATATTTTATTTATTTATGAGAAAGACAGGAGGAGAGATAAAGGACCAGACATCACTCTGGCACATGTGCTGCCAGGGATCAAACTTGGGACCTCATGCTTGAGAGTTCAAAGCTTTACCACGGCGCCACCTCCCAGACCACAGACTTTTTTTTTTTTTTTTTTTTTTTGAGTTCATGTGAAAGCTTTCATTTTCAGCTAACAAAGGGAGATAGTGTAGTGGTTATGCAAAGAGACTTTCATGCCTGAGGCTTGGCGGTCCCATGTTCAACCCCCAGCACCACCATAAATCAGGGCTGATAAGTGTTCTAGTTAAAAAGGAAAGGAAAAAAAAAAAAGAACAATATCCACTGTAATGAATAAGCCCCAAATTATATGATCTGTTGAATATTTGAAATTTTGGTGTAAATAACTGATTTTTAAAAATTTGATTTGAATTCATTTAAACTTTAATAACCACATGGGATCAGTGGCAGCTGTATTCATAGCACATATATATATATATATATATATATATATATATATATATATTAATTTTTTTTTTTTTTTTTTAACCAGAGCACTGCTCAGCTTTGGTTTATGGTGGAGTGGGGGATTGAACTTGGGATTTGGGGCTTCAGACATGAAATCCGCTTTGCATAACCATTATGCTATCTAGCCCCACTCTGATCTTTAAATTTACAAAGAATGAATTAATCACTTTTAATGTCATACTTAGAGATAGTAATTGTTTAATATTTTTTGTATATTACTGTAGGGATTTCTTTCTTTTTTTCTCTTCAGTGCTACCCTGTATAGTTACATTCTTAGCAAATGCTTTATCCCTGCATTGTCAAATACAGAGCCCTAAATTATATGATCTGTTGAATATTTGAAATGTTGTTGGTGCAACTAAAGAACTGATTTTTTAAATTTGATTTGAATTCATTTAAACGTTAATAACCACATAGGATCAGTGTTGGCTGTATTCTTTTTTTTTTTTAATTTTTTATTTATAAAAAGGAAACATAGACTAAACAATAGGATAAGAGGAGTACAACTTCACAAAATTCCCACCACCAGAACTCTGTGGATAGGACAGAGAGAAATGGAGAGGGCGGGGGAAGACAGAGGGGGAGAGAAAGACAGACACCTGCAGACCTGCTTCACTGCCTGTGAAGCGACTCCCCTGCAGGTGGGGAGCCAGGGGCTCGAACTGGCATCCTTCTTCATGCCATGTGCGCTTAACCTGCTGTGCTACCACCCAACCCCCCTCCTTTGTGTTCTGACATTTGTCTGACCTCACTAGAAATTCATGTGTTTTTAAATATATTTTATTTTATTGCCATTACGATTATTACTGGGGCTTAGTCCTTCCTACCGTTCCCAGCAGCTTTCTTTTTAACTTCTTTTTTCTATATTTTTCTTACTTACTCATAAAAGAGACATAGGTAAATATAAAGGGAGAGAGAAATAAATGAGAAACACTTGCAGCACTGTTCCACCATGTTCATAGCTTCCCCCAGAGGTGGGGACCTGGGGCTTGAGTCTATATCCTTACGTACTAGTGTACTCTACTAGTTGATTCACCACCTGTCTACTGCCCATTTGTATTTTTACTGCTGTGCATGTTATTCTTAACAAAGCATGATAAAAACTAACACATTTATTACTTCTGTATAGAGGAAGTGAGGAAAATATAGTTACATATGTTGGTCCTTGAATGCTTATCTGAAGCTTCTTTTGTAACACAAATACATTGTTCTATTTAATTAGTGTTTTTTTTTTTTAACTTTTGGTATCTTTTGTAAAGGTTGACAGATTATTTTTTTGAGAATAAAAGTCTCAGTTTTGCATGTGGCTGATGAAGGCTTATGGGTAATGTAAGGTTGTGGACTGGGAAAAGTCTCTAATGTGAGAATTACCATAGGGGATGATGGTAAAGGCTTTCTTTACCACTTCCTTTTGATCTGTAGTCATTAGGTTTGAAGGTGTGAAAACAGTGACTGGCTTTCTTTTTATATTTTTAATCTTTTCTATCCATACTGTTTTAAAAATATTTCTTTGTCATTAGTAGTTTGTTATAAGATTACACTGTATCTTATACCATACTCACCACTAAAGTTCTGTATCCCGATCCTCCTACCTTTCAAAGCATGGTTCTCACAAGTCTTACAAGCAGTTTGCTTGCTTCTGTTTTGTTTGGATTTTTTTTTTTTTGGCAAGTCCATTTAAACCAGATCTCTAGATTTCACAATAAGAGTGAGATCACTCATCACTCATCTACTCATCTTATTTTGTTAAGTATAATCATCTCCAGTTCCATCCATTTTGTTCCAAAGGAGATATACAAAAAAGTGGAAAGATATTCCATGTTTATGGGTTGGAAGAATTAACATCATCAAAATGAATATATTACCCAGAGCCATATACAAATTTAATGCTATCCCCATCAAGATCCCAAACACATTTTTATTAGGAGAATAGAACAAATGCTACAAATGTTTATCTGGAACCAGAAAAGACCTAGAATTGCCTAAACAATCTTGAGAAAAAAGAACAGAACCAGAGGCATCACACTCCCAGATCTCAAATTGTATTATATGGCCATTGTCATCAAAACTGCTTGGTACTGGAACATGAATAGACACACTGACCAGTATAATAGAATTGAGAGCCCAGAAGTAAGCTCCCACACCTATGGACATCTAATCTTTGACAAAGGTGCCCAGACTATTAAATGGGGGAAGCAGAGTCTCTTCAACAAATGGTGTTGGAAACAATGGGTTGAAACATGCAGAAGAATGAAGCTGAATCACTGTATTTCACCAAATACAAAAGTAAATTCCAAGTGGATCAAGGACTTGGATGTTAGACCAGAAACTATCAGATACTTAGAGGAAAATATTGGCAGAACTTTTTTCCGCATAAATTTTAAAGACATTTTCAATGAAACGAATCCAATTACAAGGAAGACTAAGGCAAGTATAAACCTATGGGACTACATCAAATTAAAAAGCTTCTTCACAGCAAAAGAAACCACTACCCAAATCAAGAGACCCCTCACAGAATGGGAGAAGATCTTTACATGCCATACATCAGATAAGAGTTTAATAACCAACATATATAAAGAGCTTACCAGACTCAACAACAAGACAACAAATAACCCCATCCAAAAATGGGGGGAGGAATTGGACAGAATATTCACCACAGAAGAGATCCAAAAGGCCGAGAAACACATGAAAAAATGCTCCAAGTCTCTGATTGTCAGAGAAATGCAAATCAAGACAACAATGAGATATCACTTCACTCCTGTGAGAATGTCACACATCAGAAAAGGTAACAGCAGCAAATGCTGGAGAGGGTGTGGGGTCAAAGGAACCCTCCTGCACTGCTGGTGGGAATGTCAATTGGTCCAACCTCTGTGGAGAACAGTCTGGAGAACTCTCAGAAGGCTAGAAATGGACCTACCCTATGACCCTGCAATTCCCCTCCTGGGGATATATCCTAAGGAACCCAACACATCCATCCAAAAAGATCTGTGTACACATATGTTCTTGGCAGCACAATTTGTAATAGCCAAAACCTGGAAACAACCCAGGTGTCCAACAACAGATGAGTGGCTGAGCAAGTTGTGGTATATATACACAATGGAATACTACTCAGCTGTAAAAAATGGTGACTTCACCGTTTTCAGCCGATCTTGGATGGACCTTGAAAAAATCATGTTGAGTGAAATAAGTCAGAAACAGAAGGATGAATATGGGATGATCTCACTCTCAGGCCGAAGTTGAAAAACAAGATTAGAAAAGAAAACACAAGTCGAACCTGAAATGGAATTGGAGTATTACACCAAAGTAAAAGACTCTGGGGTGGGTGGGTGGGTGGGTGGGGAGAATACAGGTCCATGAAAAATGATGAATGAAATAGTGGGGGTTGTATTGCTAAATGGGAATCTGGGGAATGTTATGCATGTAAAAAAAAAAAAAAGAAGTAGAAACGCAAAGCAGAAATTGACTGAGTATGGCACCAAAGTAAGAAAGCAGAAGTATACTAGAGTTTGCAGTGAGTACCTCCCTAATACTTCCTCTCCACTTTTCCAAGCTTTGGGTCCATGATTGCTCAACAATTTGTTTGGCTTTGTATGTTAACTCTCTTTTCAGTCACCAGGTTCCAGGTGTCATCAGGATGCCGGCCAGACTTCCCTGGATTGAAGACACCACCAATGTGTCCTGGAGCTCAGCTTCCCCAGAGACCCATCCTACTAGGGAAAGAGAGAGGCAGACTGGGAGTATGGACCGACCAGTCAACGCCCATGTTCAGCGAGGAAGCAATTACAGAAGCCAGGCCTTCTACCTTCTGCAACCCTCAATGACCCTGGGTCCATGCTCCCAGAGAGATAGAGAATGGGAAAGCTATCAGGGGAGGGGGTGGGTTATGGAGATTGGGTGGCGGGAATTGTGTGGGGTTGTACCCCTCCTACCCTATGGTTTTGTTAATTAATCCTTTCTTTAATAAAATAAAAAAAAAAGAAGAGATCCAAAAGGCCGAGAAACACATGAAAAAGTGCTCCAAATCTTTGATTGTCAAAGAAATGCAAATAAAGACAAAAATGAGATACCACCTCACTCCTGTGAGAATGTCATACATCAGAAAAGGTAGCAGCAACAAATGCTGGAGAGGGTGTGGGGTCAAAGGAATTCTCCTGCACTGCTGGTGGGAATGTCAGTTGGCCCAGCCTCTGTAGAGAACATCCTGGAGAACTCTCAGAAGGCTAGAAATGGACCTACCCTATGATCCTGCAATTTCTCTCCTGGGGATATATCCTAAAGAACCCAACACATCCATCCAAAAAGATCTGTGTACACATATGTTCTTAGTAGCACAATTTGTAATAGCCAAAACCTGGAAGCAACCCAGGTGTCCAACAATAGATGAGTGTCTGAGCAAGTTGTGGTATATATACACAATGGAATACTACTCAACTGTAAAAAATGGTAACTTCACTGTTTTCAGCAGATCTTGGATGGACCTTGAAAAATTCATGTTGAGTGAAATAAGTCAGAATCAGAAGGGTGAATATGGGATGATCTCACTCTCAGGCAGAAGTTGAGAAATCTAGAGAAAGTCATAACTCCTTTAGTGCTGGGTGGTGGTGTACCTTGTTGAGCACACATGTAGCAATGCACAGGGACTGAGTTTGTGCCTCCACTCCCCACCTGCACTGGAAAAGCTTCATGAGTGGTGAATCAGTGCTACAGGGTTCTTTCTCCTCTCTATCTCCCCTTCCTTCTCAATTTCTGGCTATCTCTATTCAATAAATATATAAAGATGATTTAAAAGAAAAAAAAAGTTGAAAAACAAGGTCAGAAGAGAAAACACAAGTAGAACCTGAACTGGAATTGTAAAAGACTCTGGGGTGGGTGGAATACAGATCCAAGAAGGATGACAGAGGACCTAGTGGAGCGTGTATTGTTATATGGAAAACAGGGAAATGTTGTGCATGTATTGTATTTACTGTTGAATGTAAAACATTAATTCCCCAATAAAGAAATTTAAAAAAAGGGAGACATACAATGCCATCTTTTTTGACTGTAGAGTAGTATTCCATAGAATACATCTATATCCCATAACTTCTTTAGCCAGTAATCTGATGATAGGCATTTAGGCTATTTCCACTCTTTTGGTTACTGTGAATAGTGCAGCTATGAATATAGGTGTTATTGTTGGGTTCCTGGTTCTGTTCTAATACTGATCTCATTAAAAGTTGGAATTCCATTGCTTCTTCTTTTCTTGTGGCACTTACTCTCTTGAAGGGCAAGTTTGGTAGTGGCTAGTTCCTTCAGTTTCTGAATGTTTGAGAAGATCTTTATTTCTTCATATTTGAAGGATAATTTACATGATACAGAATTCATGACCAATACTGCTTATCTTTTAATACTTTGAATATGCCATTCCGTTCCTTCCTTACTTCTGTGGTTTGTGAAGAGAAACCTGATGAAAGCCTTATGGTTCTACCTTTTTATGTGACTTTCTTTCCTTGCTTGCCTGCAGTATTTTTTCCTTGTCCCTAGTTTTGGATAGTTTTACAATGATGTGTCTTGGTGTGTGTCATTTTGGATTCAAAATTTTAGCTGTATGCTCACTTTCTTGGGTTTCTACATTTTGCACATTGCTAAGGTGTGGAAAGCTTTCTCCTAAAATTTCTTTGAATATATTCTCTACTACTCTGGCTCTATTCTTCCTCAGGTATTCTAATAAGTCTGATGTTTGTCTTTCGTTGTTGTTGGATAGGACAGAGAGAAATCGAGAGAGGGAGACAGAGGGGGAGAGAAAGATAGACACCTGCAGACCTGCTTCATGGCTTGTGAAATGACTCCCCTGCAGGTGGGGAGCCGGAGGCTCGAACTGGGATCTATGCCGTTCCTTGCGCTTCGTGCCATGTGTGCTTAAGCCACTGTGCTACCACCTGGCCCCCTACTTTAGTTTCTTGAATTGATATTGTAATGAACTTATACTTATAATGAACTTTTTTCTGAACTGTCTCCATTTCTCCATTTTTTTTGTTTCTAGATTTGTGCCTGTTTGGCCATTTGGAGTTTTTGTTATTGCTGTCTGTGTATTTTTCAGTTTTTGCATTTAGGGTGGCTTTTGTTGTTGTGTAGCAAGAGATGCAGTGGTGAAGGTGTACGATTTCCTTGTATCTTGGGGGTGGGTGGGTAGAGAGATTTTATCCTGAGTTACCAGGTTGGATCAGTGAGCTGGATGTCAATGTAGGGTTTCCTTGCTGCTGTTCCAGCCTCTGTGGGGCAACAGCATAGGAAACTCAAGAAGTCACAGTTGTAAATTGATGAGTTTTTAGGAATTTTTTCTTTAAACTCAGACCTGAGGTGGTGTGCTTTAACTACCAATCTCCGAGTTTGGTGCCAGCTATCCATAAGCATCAATTTTTAGTCCCGGGAATCTCTTCCTCACCCCTTTTCTGTCAAAGAGCCACATGTGTCCACTCACCTGTGGCTTGGTGAATTTCTGAAGAAATCTTGATTGTATTTTGTTGAGTTCTCAGGTGATTTTCATTACTTTTTCCAGTTGACTAGGGCGAGCAAGAACAAACCTGATGCTATTCCCCTATCTAGAGTATTGCAAAAAGGATAGCTCTCCCAGATATGTTAATTAAGTAGTCCAGTGCCTTCCAACTGTTTGAGTTATTATTTGATAGTTTTTGGAAATTATTGTAATAGCACTTGGGTTAAAAATACTAGCTATTGGGCCCAGGTGGTAGCACACCAGATTAAGTACACATGGTGCAAAGTGAAAGGACTGGCATAAGGATCCTGGTTCGAGCCACTGGCTCCCCACCTGCAGGGGAGTCGCTTCACCGGTGGTGAAGCAGGTCTGCAGGTGTCTTATCTTTCTCTTCTGTCTTCCCCTCCTCTCTCTTGATTTCTCTCTGTACTATCTAACAACAACAACAGCAATGACAACAACAACAATAAATACAGCAATGGCAACAAAAATGGAAAAAAAGGGTCACCAGGAGCAGTGGAATCGTAGGGCAGGTTCTGAGCCCCAACAATAACCCTGGAGGCAAAAAAGAAAATACTAGTTATATTTCTGCTGAAATGCAACCTCATACTAGATTGAGTTGAGTGAAAATATTAAGCAAATTTTCACAACTTTGGCTTTCTTTTGAAGTACATGTTCTAGCTGATTTTTTTCCCCTATAATCCATTTTTCCACAGTTAGATTTACTTTATAAGTTTCCTTGTTTCTCTTTCTCTCTCTTTGAAAATACAGCACTCACTTTATATTGTGTGTATCACTTATTTTAGTTTATTAATGATTTACAAGACTATAATATTACAAGGCATAGTTTGCACCATATCCACTACAAAGTTTTGTGCCCCTACTCCACCACACTAATTATCACCATAAAATATTAGAGACAGTTTTCAGTTTGCTCCCCCCCTTTTTAAAGTAAGTTATGTGTTTCAATTCTTTTTTAAAAAATATTTTATTTATTCCCTTTTGTTGCCCTTGTTGTTGTTTATTGTTGTAGCTATTATTGTTGTTGTCGTTGTTGGATAGGACAGAGAGAAATGGAGAGAGGGAGGGGAAGACAGAGAGGAGGAGAGAAAGATAGACACCTGCAGACCTGCTTCACCGCCTGTGAAGCGACTTCCCTGCAGGTGGGGAGCCGGGGTTCGAACCGGGATCCTTATGCCGGTCCTTGTGCTTTGCGCCACCTGCGCTTAGCCCGCTGCACTACAGCCCGACTCCCATGTGCTTCAATTCTTTACAGTCCTCATCTGAGCAAAGTCACTTGACACCTACTGTTTGGTGTACATTTTGCTAGAACAATGTAAAAGAAAGTTAACTACTATAATCTGGAATTCTGAATTTAAGAAGCTCCAAAACAGACAACCCCAAATCTCATGCTATTGATACTGAATTCTTACAGTAGTATATCTAGATTTATGCTAAATATAGTGGGATCCTTAAAAACATAACAGATACACAATTTTAAACTTTGAGGAGCAGGTTGAAAAGTTGATGAAGTACATGGTCTTCATAGTCACAGCAGCCACACAAAATAAACTGAGACGTATCCCTGGTAACCATAGATGCCAAGATTATCAACAGAATCTTAGCAAAATGTATTCAGCACCACATTAAAAAACTTGTACATTAAAGGATGACAGAGGACTTAGTGGGGGTTGTACTGTTATGTGGAAAACTGAGAAATGTTATGTATGTACAAACTACTGTATCTACTGTTGACTGTAAAACATTAATTCCCCAATAGAGGGGGGGAAAAACTTGTACATTACCAAGTGGGACTAATCTCAGGAATACAAGGTTGGTTCGACATACATAAACAATTGGTATAATTCACTATATCAACAATAGGAAAAAAAGAAATCTCATGATTATTTCAGTAAGTGCTGAGAAAACTTTTGACAAGATTCAACATTCTTATATGATTAAGTCTTAAAAAGATAGTAATTGAGGAACCTACTCTAATCTAGTAAAAGTTAGATCTACAGTTAACATGCTCAATGATGAGAAACCAAAAACTTTTCCTCTTAGATTAGGAGCAAGGCAAGACTGCTCTCTATCACCATAACCATTCAACCTTATCTTGAAAGTTCTAGCCATAGCAAAACCAAGTAAAAGTGATCCAAATTATAAGAGAAGAACTAAAATCAGTGGAACTTGCAAGTGATGTAATATAGAAATCTTTAAAGACTCCAGTCTAAAGCTCCTAGAAATCATTAAACAATATAGTAAGGTAGTAGGTTGCAAAATTAATGTACAGAAATCAGAGGAATTTGTATATGCAAATAATTAGTGAGAAGAGGAAAACAACAAATCCCATTTACAATAGCATAAAAAAGAACTAGATATCCAAGAATAAATTTAACAGAGGACTCACACATTAGAAAGTATGATTCAGTATGTAAATAGATAAAAGAAGACATAAGGAAATGGAAAGCCATCTCATTCTCATGGATTGGAAGGAATAATAACATGACAATAACCGTCTAAACAAAAATAAATGTACAGATCTAAGGTTATTCCTAGCAAAATCCTGATGAATTGGTCTAGTAGTCACTCTCTGATTTCAGTATAAAGGAATTTGGGCCTGTGGAAGGTAGAAAGAAGTCCATGTGGTTTGTGTTAATTTTGAGAAATCAAAATGTTAGGCAGCTGACTAGAGTTCTAAATATAGTCCTAAGTATAATCTTTAATCAGAAACCCTGAATTTTCATAACTTATTTTTATTGAGTATGACCTTGTCAGAGTTACTTCTCTGAACTTTTGACATTGATCATATAAAACACGAGGTTTAAACTGGATTATATACAAGACTCTTTGATTTGTGAAATATTTATGAAGACTCTGTATCCTAAGTTAAGATTTTGAAAAAGTAGTCAATTGTGAATAATGGTATGAGTAAACACTGTACTAGAAGTTTACATTTGAAATACTTGTACACATTCCATTTTGTTTGAGTCTTTTAATGTTGTGATAACGATAATATAAACATGAAACATAACATAAAAATGTTATGCCAGTTATTTCACAGAAAACCTATGTATATAAAACTCCTTCAATAAATTAAGATTCCCCATAAGCTCAAGAAGGTCCAGGAAAAATAGCTGACATCTACTTGATAATCCAATACTGAGTAAAATAAAGTAAAAGTCAACATTAACCAAGGGGTTTCTGGAGCCAGTACCAACATACAGAGGGGTGGTATGTCCTCTGAGCCAGCAAACGGTGCTGTTGACACTAGCTCTGTAGTTCTTACACTGTCCACCCTAAAATAGCATCAGATTCCAAATAAGAGTTCATTTGCTCAAGGCTGCCCTCCAGCCTCCCATTTCAGAAGCTGCTCACGAGCCTAGATTACTACCTGTATTTCTGACTAACTGCAAATCATACCTTCCCAACTGAATCTTCTTGGATTAAGTTACTTTTCTTAGAGCAATTCATAGAACTTGGAGAAACATTTTACTTACTCTAGAGTACCAGTTATAAAAGGATATAGTTCAGGCAATGCCAGATGGAAGAGATGCATGGGTCAAGGTTTGGGAAAGGATACAGAACTTCCATGCCATCATGCGACATTAATCGTACTTATGCAGTAATCTGAGAGTGCTCCAGTTTCTCTGTTGTCAATAGCAGTTTTGTTGAAAAAAAAAAAAAAAAGAAGTCTGTTTAGAGTGATTGTATTTATCTTCACTCTCATGTTCTAATTTAAATCATCCTATGTATTTTAAGGTCATTAAGGATTGTCTAGTCTTAAAAAGAAAATTTTGTATTCATAGAAGCCTATGATAAAGTCATAAACATTGAAGAGACTAATCCAAGGAAAGTTACTGTGTATAAAATTTGTTTATATTTTATGACTCATTGAGGTGCTTTTAAGGCATTTGTGTCTCACAAGTTTTCACTTTTGAAGAAATGTATCTTAATGCTTATACTAAGTATCCATACAATAATTTCTTTTACTACACTACTCAGGATGTCACTATAGAGTCCCTTAAATATGCTTTTCTTTTCTACTTTATACAGTATTGTGGACACCTGCAGTTTTATGAATGAACTAGTCTAACTAGTGACATAATGGGTCTCTGTTGTCAGAAAGCAGGCAAACATTGAGTGCAACCTTTCATCATTAGACACGGCTTATATTTGCATATATCCTTGCTATGACAAAAGAGATGCTACTGTGAGGGAATAGCTCATTATATCAGTTTTTTTCCTTTGCTATAGTCTTTGTTTCTTTTATTTATAAGGGACTATTAAGTCTATTTTGATACAGAAAATTTCAGCTTTTCAATTTGTAAAGTGACTACCACCCCTTTTCTATGGCTCTTTTTGCTGAGGTTCTACTTTCTGCTGATTATCATGTCAAGTGACCTGCTTACCTTATTTTATCTCATCTTTACACTAGACCAAAGTTTAACAGTAGCTAATATTTAAATGATGATTATTTTATTATATAGATTCTTCATTTTATATCTGAAGTCAAAGTTAAGTAAGTCATCTCTGCTCATAAAGCTATCTGATTTGGGGTAAGACTGAATCCAGGTATTGTGTGTCCATGAAAATTTTATAGCTTTGAATTCATAATTTAAAATTATTTGACTATCCTATATCCATTGTGTTATTCTTCTTGAACTACATTTTCCCCTGCTATTCTCAATTTCATATTGTCAGATGAAAAAAACTTTATTTGTAGTTACATTGTGGTACTTAAGGTTTAAATATGTTTACACTTTATTTTTCAATTAGGTCTTAAGATTACAGAGGAATTATATATGTTTTTTAAAAAATATTTATTCATTCCCTTTTTTCGCCTTTGTTTTACTGTTGTAGTTATTATTATTGTTATTGCTGTCGTCATTGTTGGATAGGACAGAGAGAAATGGAGAGAAGAGGGGAAGACAGAGAGGGGGAGAGAAAGATAGACACCTGCAGACCTGCTTCACCGCCTGTGAAGCGACTCCCCTGCAGGTGGGGAGCAAGGGGCTTGAACCGGGATCCTTAAGGAATCATGTATCTTATTAATTTTATTTTTAGCACTTGTCAGTTGCCTAGTGTGTTTGTCAGTTTTTTTTTTTTTTTTTTTAGATAACATTTCAAGATTTTTCTGTCTCTATCATTTGGGAATTTGAATAATCTTTACTGTTAGTGTTTCTGAATTTTACTGCTGTTATTCTTCTTTATTTGGCAAGCTTAAGGTTTGAGGAAAGGATAATTCAGATAACCTAAGAATATGAATCGGATTGACTTCATTATCTCACTAATAAAATTTAGATGATCCCTTCTTTTTGAGGAAAACTTTCAAAAAATACTTTCATTTGCATGTTTTCTAATTAGCTTACAAAAACCTTAAAAGTTTTTTTATTTTGTTTTGTCATTTTTCTATAAAGCTTATCATGTCATGGTCCCGGGAGGTGGCGCAGTGGTAAAGCTTTGGACTCTCAAAGCATGAGGTCCCGAGTTTTTTTTTTTTTTTTTAACATTTTTTTTTTTTTATTGTTGTAGTTATTATTGTTGTTGTCATCGTTGTTGGATAGGACAGAGAGAAATGGAGAGAGGAGGGGAAGACAGAGAGGAGGAGAGAAAGATAGACACCTGCAGACCTGCTTCACCGCCTGTGAAGCGACTCCCCTGCAGGTGGGGAGCCGGGGTTCGAACCGGGATCCTTATGCCGGTCCTTGTGCTTTGCGCCACCTGCGCTTAACCCGCTGCGCTACAGCCCGACTCCCCGAGGTCCCGAGTTTGATCCCCGGCAGCACATGTGCCAGAGTGATGTTTGGTTCTTTCTCTCTCCTCCTATCTTTCTCATAAATAAATAAAAGCTTAAAAATAATAATTATAATATGAAAAAAAAAGCTTATCATGTAACTCAGCCTCTTTGAAAATTTTCACAAGTTCTGACTCTCAGAAAAACTTAATGGGATGAAAGGCTACTGCTACTAAAAGTACAATTAAATATGTATGAAATAATTCCTACCTTTTAGAGGAAAATTTAAGTTTATACAAACATGAAATTCTCACTTTACTAAATTTGTTGTGTCCACATCAACAAATCAAAAGTGTTTGAAGTCCATATTTCCTCCCAACTACAGAGTCAGTGGTTAAGCACACCTGTAAATGTGATGACTTAGATTTTTTCCTGCTGGTTTCAAGGATCAGCTGAACATAAATCAGTGTGTACTTGGAAAAGAAAAAATGACATGACAGTTAAAATATCTATCTTTATAATCTTCACATTTATGCCAACATTAAAAACTTTGCAACTTAATAGTAATAGTAAGTTCTTAGAATACTAGTTATGCTCTATTGCCTTTATATTTAAGTAAAAATATTATCTTGCCACCAGGGTTATTGGTGGGGTTCCATGCCTGCTCCCAGTGAGTGACTGCCTGCCTGCCTGCCTGCCTTCCTTCCTTCCTTCCTTCCTTCCTTCCTTCCTGACAGAGAAATAGGGAGAGATGGAGAGAGGAGAAAGAGACACCTATAGCACTATTTCACCACTAGTGAAGTTCTTGAATTCTGGTTCTTGCTTTGATAATATTTGTGCTCTACTGACTGTGCCATGATCCAGCCCCTCCCCACCCCGTTCTTTTTCATAAAAAAATTTTGGTTTCGGGGTATGGATAGTTAAGATCCATTCTTTTTGTGGATGAGGTGATAGCATAATGGCTATGCAAAGATACTCTCATGCCTGAGGTTCCTAAGTCCCATGTTGAGTTCCCAGCACCACCGTAGGCCAGAGCTGAGTACTGTTCTGGTAAAAACAAAAACAAAACAAACAATAACAACAACAACAATAAAAAAAAACTAATCTATTCTTTTAGGGTCAGTAAACTAGCTCATTTGGATGGTGTACTGCTTTGCCATATGTGTGTTGCATTTTGAGCCCGGCTCCCACCACACTGAAGGAAGCTTATGTTCTGTGGTGTGTCACTCTGCTTCTGTCCCTCTCCTTTTCTGTCTCTATCTTTTTTTTTCCTTTTGAACACTATTTTTAAAAATAATTTATTTTCTTCCATGTTTAGTTTCTGTTTTGTTTAACTTGAGGTTTTAGTATATTTTTTAAATTTCTGGTATACTCATTTAATTCTTTACTTCTTGTACATGGCTTTTTCTCAAATACATTCTTGTTACATGACTTACTTCACAGCCAAGTTTAACATCTCTGTATGTAGGTAGTGGTAACCATAGTTCCATAGTGTTTCATTTACCAGAATACATTAAGATTAACTTTGTGTGTATCTACTTCAGGAAACTAAGCAACATAGGTGCTCTTTGCATTCCTGAAAGTCGTCCACCATTTAACCATGCCTCATTATTATGAACGAGCACCCATAACCAGGGTATATATGACTTCATAAAACTAAATTAGCCTATAGTCTAACATGCCAAACTTGCTTTTTCTAGGTCAGCTACAGATTTTCCCCTACTCATCATTTCTTTTTTGACTATCTCTTAGAGATTTTGTCCTTATTTCAAGTCTAACAACTGCTAATAAATAATGATAATAACAAATAATAAATAAACCACCTGATTAAGATGATTTTTTTCATTTTTCTTCACTGTAAAATTACCATTTTTATGTTTGTAACTAGTAAATATTTTGTGGAGAGATGCTTTGAGATTATATTGAATATAAATACTTTGTTTTTCAGTAAACTCTTGCCTTTTTATTTCCTATATCAGTGCCATCTTTTATAAAATTATTTTTAGTAGTTGTTCAAAGATGTGAAATGTATTCATTAGAATCTTTGTTTAAATAATTATTTAAATTTTGTTGTGACCCTACAGTAGCAATGTATTTCCAGTTCTTTTCACCCACTTTTCTTGCCACCAGGGTTACTTCTATGCCTGCATGATGTCATTGTTCTTGGCAGCCAGCTTTCTCCTTTTCTTTATTTTTATACAGGATGGGAAACAGGCAGAGATAGAAAGAGAGAGGGAGAGAGAAAAAGGAGAGAGGAGAGATATACACATCTCTTCTCTGCCCCTTGCAAAGCTTCTCCCCTGCATTTAAGGCGGGGACAGTGGTTTTGAAATGTGACTCCTCATGCATGGGAACATATATATTCTACCTAGTGAGCCACCCACCATCTGGTCCTCCTTTCACTCACTTTTTGTGTTGTCATATGTTCTAGTTTTACACCTGCCATAAACATGGTATTTTGCCACTGCTTTTGCCTCATATGATCAATTTATCTTTGGAAGCAATAAAAGGTAAGGAGAACATTTTAGCAAGTTCTTTCTTTCCTTCCTTCTTCCTTCCTTCCTCCCTCCCTCCCCTCCCTCCCTCCCTCCCTGCCTCCCTCCCTTTCTCTCTCTCTCTCTCTCTCTCTCTCACCAGTGCACTACTCAGCTTTGGCTTATGGTGGTGTGAGGGATCGTACCTGGGCCATTGGAGCCTTAGGCATGAGCATTAGTTTTGCATAACCAATATGCTGCTACCTACCCCTACCCTATTTTTTTTTTCTCTTTTTTTCCAGTGTATTTGGGGTCATAAGAAATAAGGAGCGATTTCCTTTTTATGGTTCTCCCATGGGAATTGCAGTGGCTTGCTTTGCAGTTTGGGCACAGATTTGTTGCATGTGGAGTGTGGGGGTCTTATAAGAGTGGAAGCATTGTGTGAATCCTCTGATTACAAGTTGGCTATGCAAAAGGCCTTGCAGAGAGAATCAGTGCTTCCACATTGAGCGAGGATTAGAAAGTCAGCCCAGGGGCCGGATGGTGGCACACCTGGTTTAGCACACAAGTCACAATGTGCAAAGACTTGAGTTTGAGCCCCCACTTCCCACCTGCAGGGGGAAAGTTTTGCAAGTGGTGAAGCAGGTCTGCAGGTGTCTCTTTGTCTTTCTTCCACTCTATTACCCACTTTCCTCTAGATTTCTGGCTGTTTATCCAAAAAATGAATAAGGATGATGAAGAAGATACATTGAAAGGAGAGGAGAGGAGAGGGGAGGGGAGAGGAGGGGAGGGGAGAGGAGGGGAGAGAAGGGGAGAGGAGGGGAGGGGAGGGGAGAGGAGGGGAGGGGAGAGGAGAGGAGGGGAGGGGAGAGAAGAGGAGAGGAGGGGAGGGGAGAGAAGAGGAGAGGAGGGGAGAGGAAAGGAGAGAGACCATATATTGAGACTGCAGGGTTGCACAGGTATTAGTTCTGGGCCCATGACTGGACCAGAGCTCCATTTAAAAAAAAAAATTATTTATTTATTCCCTTTTGTTGCCCTTTTTGTTTTATTGTAGTTTTTATTGTTGTCATTGTTGGATAGGACAGAGAGAAATGGAGAGAGGAAGGGAAGACAGAGAGGAGGAAAGATAGACACCTGAAGACCTGCTTCACCCCTTGTGAAGGGACTCCCCTGCAGGTGGGGAGCCGGGGGTTCGAACCGAGATCCTTACGCTGGTCCTTGCACTTGGCGCCACCTGCGCTTAACCCACTGCGCTGCTGCCCGACTCCCACCATTTGGTATCTTTATTCTCATGCTGTTGAACTCTGTGCTGCAGCTAGAAATTGCTCAAGAACCATTTTTTCATCTGAAGTGTTCTAGTGCCCTCTACTGAAAAAAACTTAACATTGTGCTCACTTTAAAAGACAAGTTCAAGGTTCAGGTGATAGTTCACTCAGGAAAACCAAGTGCATATGCGATTATGCTCGAGTCCCTGGACTGGAGCTCTCTCACCAGGGAAATTCCCTGGGTGATGGAACAATGGTTATCTTCCTCTGTCTCTCTGAAATGAAAAAGAATAAAAAAGTCAACTTTGCTCTGTAGTGGTAGACTCACTCTGTGTGCCTGGACTGGAGTTGGTGTACTGCACCAAAGTAAAAGACTCTGGGGTCGGGGAGGGCTCAGGTCCTGGAACATGATGGTAGAGGAGAACCTAGTGGGGGTTGAATTGTTATGAGAAAAATTGGGAAATGTTATGCACGTACAAACTGTTGTATTTTACTGTTGACTGTAAGACTGTAAACCCTTAATTTCCCAATAAGGGGGAAAAAAAGAATCACTCTGTGCCACCAAAAGGAAAAAACAAAGAAAAGAAAAAAAAAAACAACCCCAAATTGAGAGAGGAATCTTTTTTGCTCTTTATTTCTTTTTTTTCTTGTCTTTCCTTGTTCTTGCCCCCAGGGTTATCACTGAGTCTGGGTGTTTGCACAGTGGTTCCACTACTTTCTATTTCTTTTTTAAAAATATTTATTCCCTTTCATTGCCCTTGTTGTCTTTTATTATTGTAGATGTTGTTATTGATGTCGTCATTGTTGGACAGGACAGAGAGAAATGGAGAGAGGAGAGGAGGACAGAGGGGGAGAGAAAGACAGACACCTGCAGACCTGCTTCACCGCCTGTGAAGCGACTCCCCTGCAGGTGGGGAGCCGGGGGCTCCAACCAGGATCCTCACTCTGGTCCTTGCTCTTTGCGCCACCTGCGCTTAACCCACTGTACTACCATCCAACTCCCTACTTTCTATTTCTTTGATAGAAGTCAGGACAGAGAGACAGAGATAGGTGGGTAGATAGGTAGATGCGAGAGAGACCTGCTTTCCTACTTGTGAAACTTTTGCCTGCAGGAGGGGACTGAGGGCTTGACCCGGGGTCCTTGAGTAATGTGTAATGTGTGCCAACTGGCTGGCTTATCAGATAAGTTTTTTGTGGGTGAGCATTTTAGCTGGCAACTGAGAACAAAGAGCCAGCCATGTAGTGTTCTGAGGAAAAAGAATTGTTGAAATAGAGGAAAGAACAAATGCAGAGACCCAAAGGTGAGAGCCAGCATATGACTGAAGAAGAGATAGAAGCCAGATGTTACTTGAATTTTGTGAGTGAAGGAAATAGAATGCCAAGAGAAATCAGAACTTGAAGTCTGGTTTGGGAACCCTGTAGTATATCGTGTCTAATAAGAACATTCAACGTTATAACTCATGAAAATATGTTTTCTCATTTATGCACAGTTTTAAAAGAATTTATATTCATTCATCCCTTCAATTATGTGTATGTGTGTGTGGGAGACTTCACCTCTCTAGACACACTTTTTCAGATAGAAAGAGACAGAGAAAGGGAGAGAAACCACAGCACCAAAGCTTCCCCCAGTGCTGTAATAATCCCATGTGATGTATGTGGGACTCTAGCCTGGGTCACATGCATGGCAAAACTGGGCACCCTCCCAGGTGAGCTATTCTCAGACCCACATGGGTAAGAGTGACATAAAATTAAATTGTTCTGGATTGCAAGTGAGTGTTCTGCTATGGACCATAAATGGTGAGCTCTTATAATACCTTTCTGTGAAGAAACAGTTGAAGAACCCGTTATTTGAAGAACTTATTTCCCAGACCTTTTGGTTTTTGCCTCTATCTGTTTTTCATCACCTGGCCCTCATTGATCTAGGAACTCAAAATGTAGTGTCTTATATGTCAGAAGTATTGGTTTTGTGAAATATTCTACTGAATGTAATGAAGCTCAGTAGAGTTAGTATAGTTGGATGCAGTTCTTATTTAGGCTGATAAAGACTCAATATACTTTGACAAAAGATAGCAGTGTCTTACATTTTTGGTGAGTTAAATGAAATCCAGAATTCTAAGTGAGTTAGAAAGTATAATGAGGCCCTTGCATTCCTAGTTGGTCAAGAAATGTAGCAGAATCCGAATCTTTTAGCTTGGAAATGTAATGATCCAGCATTCCTAGTCAGTCAGGAAGTTTAACAGTCCAGACATTGGCCAGATATTGCCTAGCAACTGTTAGGAAGGTTTTTGTGGAAAGGAAACAGAAACTAATGGTCAAACTAAGTTTTGGAACCACTAATTTATTCAGCCATGGCTTTGGTATATCTTAAAATGCATTATATAATGCTAGGTTTTTTTTTTTTTTCTTTTTCTTCCTTCCTTCATTTCTTCTTCTTCTTCTTCTTCTTCTTCTTCTTCTTCTTCTTCTTCTTCTTCTTCTTCTTCTCCTCCTCCTCCTCCTCCCCCTCCTCCTCCTCCTCCTCCTCCTCCTCCTCCTCCTCCTTCTCCTTCTTCTCCTCCTCCTTCTTCTCCTCTTCTTCTTCTTCTTCTCCTCCTCCTCCTTCTCCTCCTCCTCCTTCTTCTTCTCCTTTTTTTTTTTTTTTTTTTTTTTTTACCAGAGTACTGCTCAGCTCTGGTTTATGGTGGTATAGGGGATTGAACCTGGGCCTTTGGAGTCTAGGCATGAGAGTCTCTTTGCATAACCATTATGCTACCTAACCCCATCCTTGGATTTTCTTTTTACCATCTGGCTTTCATTCCAGATATTTCTGTGTTTTATTGTAATAATTGACTGTCTAGTTCATAATATTGCTTTCCAAATAGCTACATTATCTTTTTAAATTTATTAACCATGAGCATCAATCTGGCACATGTGATGCCAAGGATTGAATTTGGGACCTCATGCTATTAAACTCAATGCTCTAGCCACTGCACCACTTTCTGGGTTATAACTTTTTTCTTTACTAGTCAAAGACCTAATAGGCTTATGGCTTGCCTCTTCAGTTTTCTTCTGTTATACTTGGGATTGAACTAAGGACCTCATGCTTTTGAGTCTAATGTTTTAATCTACTGTACCACCTCCTGGGGCTGCAGCCTTTTCATTTTCTTAGTGTTGTCTTTTGAAAAACAGGATCTTACCTTTTGTTGAAGTTCAATTTATGACATATTTTCCTCTGTTCATAGATATTACAACTTGAGAACTGTTTACCTTCTTCTTCTCCTCCTCCTCTTCCTCCTTCTCCTCTTCCTTCTCCTTCTCCCTCCCTTCCTTCCTTCCTTCTTCCTTTGCTTAAAGCTCTAGCTCTAGCTACTGGTAGGGACTGAACCTGGGACCTCTTGTGTGCAGATTCTTTACCTTGCTTCTGTGTTTTCTGCTGGCCCAAGGAAACTCTTGCCTTTCACAAGGTCAAAGAGATTTTCTCTTACAAGCTTTTTCTTCGTCTTCGTCTTCTTCTTCTTCTTCTTTCTTCTTTCTTCTTTCTTCTTTCTTCTTCTTTTCTTTCAGCTAGGGCTTCACTGGATCTTTGTGCTGACACACCGCCACTGCTTCAGACAGATCTCCTTCTTCCCACATCCCCAACCCCCAGAGGGTAAAAGACAGGAAGGGAGAGAGACACCACAGTGAAGCTTTACAGTTTCCTTTTTGTTGCTCCCATGTGGTAACTTGGGGCTTGAATGTGGATCCTGTATATTGTAAACTGTGTGCTCTGTTGGGTGAACTACCTCCCGTCCCACTCACTTGTGAATTTAAGTAAGTAATTTTGTTGAGCCAGAGCCTTGTGCATCTGCCATTTCACTGCTCCTATGAGGACTTTTTAAAATTTTTATTTATTTATTTACTTACTTATTTATTATTGAATAGAGTCAGAAAGAACTTGAGATGGAAAGAGGCGGTAGAGAGGGAAAGAGACAGAGCACACCACTTGTGAAGCTTTACCCCTGCAGGTAGGTGAGGAGCAGGGGCTTGAACCTGGGTCCTTGCATACTGTTAATGTGTACACTTAACCAGTTGTGCTACATCCTGGCCCCCAAATTTTCTTTATTATTATTATTTTAAACTTTAAAAATGGTTTCCCCTTTTGTTGCCCTTGTTGTTTATTGATGTTGTTGTTGTTATTGTCGTCGTTATTGTTGGATAGGGCACCCGACTCCTCAGATAATTGTATTTTTAAGGGGGCCAGGTTTAAACCCAGATCACACCTATGGCATAGCAGGGCACTATTCAGGTGAACTTTTCCTGGCCCAACACCTTGGGGACCATAAGGAAAGGGTAAAATAGACTGGATTTAAGGATGATCTCTTTGATACATGCAGATCTCTCCCAGTGGTTTTTTCTGACACTAAAGGAGAATATACTAACACAACCTTACACTATGGTTTATAAGTGCTAGGGTTTATAAGTGCTAGTAATAATAACCACCAGTAACCACTAATAATCAGACTGTATTTTTTTTTTTTTAAACCGGAGCACTGCTCAGCTCTGGTTTATGGTGGTGCTAGGATTGAACCTGGGATCTTTAGTGTTTCAAGCATGAAAGTCTTTTTGAATAAGTATTATGCTACTTACCTCCACCCTTTTATTACTTTTGGTAGCCTCACAGTTCTTTTAAAGCTACTTATAAAACTAATTTTCCTTTCAGATTTATGTATTTATTTAAACGAGAAATACAAAGAGAAAGATACAGAAAGAGACCAGAGTAGCGCTCAGCTCTTGTTTGTAGTGGTGCTGGGATTGAGCCTGGAGCCTCAGGGTCTTTTGCCATAACCATTATGCTGTCTCCCCAGCACAAAACATTTTTAAGACTGTGCTTTCCTTATTTTCTTATTTTATTCAAGCAGCTTGTCTCATAAGATTTAAACCGCTGAAATGCTGAACTTTGGTTTGTCAGTTATTGGCTGTTTGGCTATAGGATGCAGTATAACTCCCTAGATTCAAAAAAGACAAGTAGAATAGGAAAAAAGAGAAGGTTTTGTGGGTTTTTACTGGTTTTCTGATGTTTCTTTCCACTTAGTAGTACGACATGCTCTAAAAGAGGAATGAACTTTTGGGAAGGGGTGTTGCCTTTGACTGCCTTTAATCCTGAGCAGTGGTTTCATTTTCTTACCCTGTCTTAATGCCTGTTTTCCTTTTGTGGAATGTGTTGAAGAAGACAGCAAGCACCTGGGGTGTCAGCATGATTGAGGCTAGGCTATCACTGTAATGATAGGCCTCTTAGCTGACCGGGGAGTCACTGTATGGTAATAGTTTATAAGAGGAGGTAACATAACAATCGAAAAGCCAAAGTGTGAAACTTTATTGAAGCAGTTAGTGCATTATGTATTCTGTTCCACCAAACAACAGACTTTTCTGCCTGTCATGGTTTTATTACTCACATTTAAGTTAGAGAAAATTTGCTAGCAGTAATATACTTCCCTAGCCTACTATCCTTCACGTTATATTTTACTTTTATTTTTAAATTTTTATTTGGTAGACAGTGAGGAATTGAGAGGGGTAAGGGAAATAGAGAGGAAGAGTAAAAATAAGAGACACCTGTAGTACAGCTTCATCATTTGTGAAGCTTGCACTCTGTAGGTGGGGGCTGGGGGTTTGAACCCTGGTCCTTGCTCATGCTAATGTGTGTGCTCAACTGGATATACCACCCCCTGGACCAACTGGGTATGCCATGTCTCAGCCCTGCCCTCCACATTATAATAATATTGAAGTTTGATGATGAATCTGGAGAAAATTAACATCTCTACAGTACAAAATATTCAGATATATAAACACAGAAAATCATTCCATTTAGTGAATGAATGGCCTGAATGAAAACTCTCAAGCCCACTGTCTTAAGCATAGTAGTGCATGCATGCACTATACCTGGTTACCTCGCAGGACTGGTGTACTTGAAATGTTTCACCTCCTCTCACTTAGAATTTCATTTTCTTGCCTATTGTACTGGTTCAGACTTTCATAGTGTTGAAAGGAGTAGTGCTAATGGCCATTCCTGAATCATTTCTATTCTTACAGGCGAAGTTTTCAATGTTTAAATTAAAAGTGATATACTTTTAAAATATTTTATTTATTTATTAATGAGAAAGATAGGAGGAGAGAGAAAGAACCAGACATCACTTTGGTACATGTGCTGCCGGGGATCAAACTCAGGACCTCATGCTTGAGAGTCCAAAGCTTTATTACTGCGCCACCCCCTGGGCCACTAAAAATGATATTAATTGACGTTTTTCTGTAACTGTTTCTTGTGAGGTTAAGGTAATTTCTTTCTACTGTTTAAAAATTGATACCAGGTTTATTAAAGGTTTTTCCTGCATAGATTGAATGGCTAAAAACAACAGCTCTTTCTGTGCAGGTTTATGAGTGGAGCAGGCTTATAAGGTACTTAAAAGCCACAGTAGGGAAACAAGCAAAAGAAGGAAAAGACTAGGGAGCCATGAGTCCTTACATATTCATCAGCATCCAGTCTCCATGACACACATGTCCCAGGAGAAACAATGGCCAGAAATCAAGGGCAAACAAGAGAAAAGTCAAAAAGCAAAACGGGAGGCATTTCCTCTGTCAGACTATTTCTTAAATCCCCCCAGTTACATTGTGTGACATCTGCCATATGCTAATGATACCTACTAACCACACAAACAAGGCCCAACCTTCCTCATGTTTACAGGAAAAGCACAAATTATTCCCAACAGCTATATTTGGGACTGCTAGTAACAAGGAAGACTGTTTTCTTCCTCCCTCCCTCCCTCCCTCCCTCCCTCCCTCCCTTCCATCCTTCCTTCCTTCCTTCCTTCCTTCCTCCCTCCCTCCCTCCCTCCCTCCCTCCCTCCCTATTTTTTAAATTTATTTATTTATTGGATAGAAACAGAGAAATTGAGAAGGGAGAGGGAGAGAGACGAAGAGATAGCTGCAGCCCTGCTTCACCACACGTGAAGTTTCCCCCCTACAGGTGGGGACCAGGGGCTTGAACCAGGTCCTTGTGTACTGTGATGTGTGCACTTAACCAGGTGTACCATTGCCTGGCCTCAAAAATGTTTTCCTTACATTGTTTCTTATAATATAAAGTAGATTTGACTTGTTGACTTTGCTCAACAATCTAAAAAGACCCTTGGACTAAGAATTTTAGTGCATAAGACTTAATGTGCTGGGTGTTGAACCAACAGTTAAGAGTTTTGAATACAGAGGATATCTACCTCCATAAATACTCTCGAACATTACCGTCTCTAATTTTAGTCTGCAAAAAACAAATGTGAAAAGAAATATCTGTTGACATGCTCCCTTTCCTCTTTTCACTTTCAAGTAAGTAGAGCAGAAGACAATTATTCCCCCCTCCCACTTTTACTGTCTGTCTGTCTGTCTGTCTATCTATCTATCTATTTTAGCAATTTAACAATGATTTACATTATAAGATTTTTTGGGGGGGATTTTGGTGGCACAGCGGGTTAAGTGCACATGTCGCAAAGTGCAATGACCAGCATAGGGATCCTGGTCTGAGTCCCTGGCTCCCCACCTGCAGGGGGTGAGGGTCACATCACGCGGTGAAGCAGGTCTACAGGTGTCTTATCTTTCTCTCCCCTTCTCTGTCTTCTCTTCCTCTCTTGATTTCTCTCTGTCCTGTCCAACAACAACAATGGCAATAACAACAATTATAAATAACAAAGGCAACAAAAGGGAAAAAATAGCCTCCAGGAGCAGTGGGTTCGTAGTGCAGGCACCAAGCTCCAGCGATAACCCTGGAGGCAAAGAAAAAAAAAGGTTTCAGGGGCTTATTTTCATACACACACACAGTTTGTGTCACTACACTTTCCATTAAATTTCAGGTTTTTAAAAAAATATTTATTTTATTTATTTATTCTGTTTTGTTGCCCTTGTTGTTTTATTGTTGTAGTTATTATTGTTGTTGTCGTCGTTGTTGGATAGGACAGAGAGAAATGGAGAGAGGAGGGGAAGACAGAGAGGAGGAGAGAAAGATAGACACCTGCAGACCTGCTTCACCGCCTATGAAGCGACTCCCCTGCAGGTGGGGAGCTGGGGTTCGAACCGGGATCCTTATGCCGGTCCTTGTGCTTTGCGCCACCTGCGCTTAACCCGCTGTGCTACAGCCCGACTCCCTAAAGTTCAGTTGTTTTATCTGTACAGAAGAGAGAGGCCTTTATGTGATGCTGACTAAAGTCTAAATGCTATCTTGTCTGAGGGTTGGATAAAGAACCTGGAGAAGGGAAGTAAGTAAGTGAAATTTTGTCTGTCAGTTTTTTGAGTGCAGCTATATGGTTCTTCCATATACTTTGTTACTTGTTTTTTCATTCATAAGTATTTATTTATTTATTTATTTATTTGACAAAGATAAATCTCACTTAGTATCTGATTCCTTTATCCTAAATTTGGTCTATAACAGTTGTGACTTCCCTTTGGACAATTTTTATTTTTATTTTAATTTTCAGCTGAGTATTCTTCAGCTGTGGCCTATAGTGGTGCCAGGAATTGAATCCAGGACCTCTGGTGCCTCAAGCATGAAAGTCTGGTGCATAACCACTGTGGTTTGTTCCTGGCCACTTGATGGAGCATGGGATATAAAGGGAGACAGAGAGAGAGAGAGAGAGAGACAGAGACAGAGAGGAGAGATACCTGCAACGCTGCTGCGCCCATCATGAAGCTTCCCCCCTGCAGGTGGAGGCTGGGGGCTTAAGCCTGGGTCCTCATGCATGATGCATGTACTTTACTGGGTGTGACACCATTTGGCCTCCCCTTTATAATTAAATATATATATATATATACACATATATATATATTTGTTTATTTGAGGGGAATAAAGTGATAGAGAATCAGAGTATTGTCCTGGCACATGTTTCTCCAGGTATCAATCCTGAGGTGTAGGTTTTTGTTTGTTAGTTTTGTTTAAACAAGATCTTTTTCTTTTCATGAGAAGAAGAAACACTGGACCTCCACTTAGACATGTAAAGTGCCAGGGACAGAACCTGGTACCACACACATGCAAGTTTGATATTTCCCAGCTTCTTAAAGATTTTTTTAAAAACTCTTTTAAAAATAGACATCGTCACACTGGCTTTTATCAGTGCCATAGGGGCGGGGCTGAAACCCAGGTCATGTACGTGGTAAAGCAGTGCACACACCCAAATTAAAAAAAAATATTAAATTATCTTTATTTATTTATTAGATAGAGACAGAAATTGAGAGGGGAGTGGAGCTAGAGAGGAAGAGAGAGAGAGATACCAGCAGCACTGCTTCATCACATACAAAGCTCTGCAGGTAGGGATGGGAGGCTCAAACCTGGGTCTTTGTGCGTGGTAACATGTGAGCTCAACCAGAGGCACCACAACCCAGGCCCTCAAGTGAACATTTTGCTAGCCTCTCTTACACATTTTTTAAACAACTATTTATTCATTTATTGTGGCATGGGCAGAGATTAGAACATCACTATGGTCTATGTGATGCTGGAATTGAACTGGAGACTGCATGCCTGTGAGTCCAGTGTTTTTTTATCCACTGAACCATCTCCTGGACCACTACCCTACTTTAACAGCTTGGTAGTGATATCTGTTTAGAAGGACTTAGTGAGTTTTTTGTTCTTTTTTACTTTTCTTTTTTTGCATTTGACTGAAAACAGGCTTTGGAATAGTTATACTTCTTAAATTCCTTTGTTTTCTGTTCTCTTTCCCTGAAGAACAAAAAAAAGTTAGAGCTTATTTAAACCAAATATTTGGCTGTTAGAAACTGTTCTATCATTGCCAAGAGGCATTTATTTTAGCTGTAAAAGTTAATAAAAGGAATAATAAAATTATTTTAGACTTAATTGTAGGAGGGCAAAGCACTCATTTTTCTTCATTTTGGTCTCATCTTGTCTGTAGTAGTTAGAGTATTTTAATATTGATAGACTGTTAGTTAAATAACGAAGAAAGAGGTTCAGGAGACAATTCAGTAGTAAAGCTTTTGAACCTCCAAACATGAGGTCCCAAGTTCCATCACCAGCACTACATATGCCAGGAAGCTGTTCTGGTCTTTTTCTACTTCTGTCTCATGAAATAAACAAAATATCTTTTGACTGATTGATTTTTATTAGAGATTTAATATTGATTATGAAATTGTAAGATAGTAGGGGTATAATTCCAATACAGTTCCTTCTACCAGAGTTTTATGTCCCCACCCCCTCTACTGAAAACTGTAGTAGTTTTCCCAAGGTCACTGATATGAGCTGATTCTATAACTATCTATATTTCTCTCTGTGTGTGTCTTTTTATTTAAAAATATTTTATTCTTTGACTAGGGACAGAAATCAAGAGAGAAGGGGGAGATAGAGAGGGAGAAGGGAGAGATACACCTGCAGTTCTGCTTCACCACTTGAGAAGCTTCCACCCGGTAGGTGGGAACCTGGGCTTGAACCCAGGTCCTTTGCACCTTGCAGTTTGTGTGCTTAACCCGGTGCACCACTACCCAGCCTAAAACAAATCTTTTTAAAAAGTAGTAAAGAGGGTGTGAATAGATAGCATAATGGTTATGCAAAGAGACTCTCATGCCCAAGGCTCTAAAGTCCCAGGTTCAGTCTCTCATACCACAGTAAGCCCGAGCTGAGTAGTGCTGTGGTTGGGGGGAAGAAAGGTAAAGAGAGGAAAAATCTTTAGAAATAAGTTGTCTGCGGGAGTCGGGCTGTAGCACAGCGGGTTAAGCGCAGGTGGCGCAAAGCACAAGGAACGGCAGAAGGATCCCGGTTCGAACCCCGGCTCCCCACCTGCAGGGGAGTCGCTTCACAGGCGGTGAAGCAGGTCTGCAGGTGTCTATCTTTCTCTCCCCCTCTCTGTCTTCCCCTCCTCTCTCCATTTCTCTCTGTCCTATCCAACAACGACGACAACAACAATAATAACTACAACAATAAAACAACAAGGGCAACAAAAGGGAATAAATAAATAAAATAAAATAAAATAAGAAATCAGTTAAAAAAAAAGAAATAAGTTGTCTGCGACAGGTAAGTATTGTCAGTGGAAATTCTTGTTTATTCATAATATCTATTCTTTGTCTTCAGATTTCATATTAGAGAGTTTATGATTTCAAAGGAAATTTTTAAAAATATCAGTAAAAGTTACTTACTTTTATTGATTTACTATGCATCAAACACATTTGTGCATTCTGTGGTTAATATATTTTTCAAAAACCCAATGAAAAAATACTACTATTATTCCAATTTACTTGGTAAGAGGACCGAAGCAGAGAAATGAGGTTAACTTTTTTGTTTTTTTACCAGAGCACTACCCAGTTCTGGTTTATGGTGGTGTTGGGGTTGAAGGTGGCCCTATGGAGCCTCAGGCATGAGAGTCTTTTTGCATAACTACCTCTACCCTAAAATTAACTTTAAAATTGAAGGGTAAATGGTGGAACTGGGATCCAGTGACTTTCCGTTCCAAAAACTTTCACTTTGATCAAAATCGAATAGCATGAGTTCTGAAGGATCTCTATCTTAATTAACTTATGGGATAATAGAAAAGTTAGAGGAGATAATTGAAGATTTTGTATAGCTATTTAAAATGTGTATAATAAAATACGACTGGGCAATAGGATTGCATCAGTGTTTGTGAAAATACATTTTTTTTTTGTCCTCTAGGGTTATCACTGGGGCTTAGTGCCTGCACTACTAATCCACTGCCCCTGGAGGCTGTTTTTTCCCTTTGTTGCCCTTGTTTATCATTGTTATTACTATTGTTGTTATTGTTGGATAGGACAGAGAGAAATTGAGAGAGATGGGGAAGACAGTTGGAGGGAGAGAAAGATAGACACCTGCAGACCCGCTTCACCACTTGTGAAGCGACCCCCCTGCAGTTAGGGAGCCGGGGGTTCAAACTGGTTTCCTTAGACCAGTCCTTGCGCTTCGTGCCATGTGCGCTTAACCTGCTGCGCTACCGCCCGGCCCCCGAAAATACACTTTTGGACCCATTCCAGAATACCTTACTTAGTGTAACCAAGTTACTATAACCAGTAATAGGGAATAAATACATGATACAGCCACCTCTATCAGAATGTAGAACATTAGAGCTTCCCATAATTGACATGTTAGATAATAGATCACAGGTCATAGAAAAGTAAATACTGGATAGGAATTTGTAAAATATAAATATATATATTTTGTCACCAGGCTTATTGCCAGGGCTCAGGAGGGGCAGTACAAATCTACCTCTCCTGGTGACCATTTCATCCTTTTCCCTTTTCTTTTTATTAGATACAGAGAGAAACTGAGAGAAGGGTAGGTAGAAAGGGAGAGAAACACTTGCAGACCTGCTTCACCACACTCATGAAGATTCCTCCTTAACCTGCTTCTTTGTTCTTGGTAATGTGTGCACTGAACCAGGTGTGTACACCTTGCCTACTTTTTTTTTTAAAAGTTGGTGGGCAAGTTAATTGACTACAGTTTAGTTGTTGACTAATGGGCATACTTTTCATCTCCCTGTTATAGGTGTCTGCAAAACATTCTTGCTCCTTAGATCCTTTCCCACCACCCTGTACCAGGGCCCCCGTGTCTTTCACACCGCTCTTGTCCCCTCCTTCCTGAGTCTCATGCTTTGGTGAAGTACACTAAACCCAACCCAAGTTTCACTTTGTGTTTTCCCTTTTGTCCTTGTTTCTTAAGTTCCACTTGTGTGTGAGATCATCGCTTATTCATCCTTCACATTTTGACTTAATATTACTTAACATGATTCTCCCAAGCTCCGTCCAAGATGAGATGAAGGAAATAACTTCATCATCTTTAACAACTAGTATTTCATTGTGTATATATAACACAACTTAATTTTTTTCTCTTTAATACTACAACTTTCTTAGTCACTCATCTGTTTTGAACATCTGGGTTGTTTCTAGTTTGGGCTATTACCAATTGTGTTACTATGAACATAGGTGTCCATAGATCTTTTTGGATAGGTTTATTTGCTTCCTTTGGCTATATACCCAGGAAAGGAATTTCTGGGCCATAAGTAGGGTGGATTCTTTGCTTTAAAATGCAGTATGAAAAGAATATATAAAAAGAATATATAAAAAGTAATGTTTGCATACCCTTAGCTTTTTTTTTAAATTTTTAAAAAATATTTATTTTATTTATTTATTCCCTTTTGTTGCCCTTGTTGTTTTATTGTTGTAGTTATTATTGTTGTTGTCATTGTTGGATTAGGACAGAGAGAAATGGAGAGAGGAGGGGAAGACAGAGAGGAGGAGAGAAAGATAGACACCTGCAGACCTGCTCTACTGCCTGTGAAGCGAATCCCCTGCAGGTGGGGAGCTGGGGTTCGAACCGGGATCCTTATGCCTGTCCTTGTGCTTTGCGCCACCTGTGCTTAACCCGCTGCGCTACAGCCGAACTCCCTACCCTTAACTTTTTATCTATTTTCTATATATGATGGTAGATTTTCCCACTTGGTGAATTTTTTTTAGAAACATCATGGTACTGGCAACTTGGTTAATTTGTATGTGTAACCATAACTGGTTTATATTGGAACTCAGATACATATATGTCTTCTCTGAGTACTTCAGTTTAATATTTCTCTTTTTTTTTTGAGGCATTTTTTAAAAATTTCATTATTGGAGGATTAATGTTTTACATTTTACAGTAAATACAATAGTTCATACATAACATTTCCCAGTTTTCCATATAACAATACAACCCCCACCCCACTAGGTCCTCTGTCATCCTTTTTGGACATGTACTCTCCACCCCCATGAACCCCAGAGTCTTTTACTTTGGTTCAACACACCAATTCAGTTTAATATTTCACTTAGTTTATTTTTCCACTTGCTTCTTTGATATTGGCAACTAGGAGATTCCATTTGGAAGCCTTTTCTTTGTTCACTTCACCCTCTTCTTGAGTTAACCTAATCCACTCCTCTAAGATTTGCAAATACTGAAAAAAAAATGGTGTGAAGCACATGTAGTATCATCATAACAGTTTTAAGCATATAGTTCAAAGATGTTAAATATTATATTGTTGTGTCATAGCTCTCCACAACTATTTAATTATTTAGATATTTTTTATTTATTTACTTTGGATAGAGACAGATAAATTGAGGATGAGGAAGAGAAAGACACTTAAAACACTGCTTCACTGCTCATGAAGCTTCTCCCCCTGCAGGTGGTGACACAGGTCTTAAACCAGGTTCCTTGAGCATGGTAGTGTGTACCTTCAACCAGAGAAGAGATACCACAGCATCAAAACTATCTTGCTATATTCACCCCACTTCCCACCTTTTTTTTTTTTTTTTTTTTTACTTTGATGTGTAAAGGATGGAAAGGGAAGGGAAGAAGTTGTTCTGATTCAGTGACAAAACTGGGAAGTTTTTTTTTCTTCTTCATTCTTCTCTTTATCCTTTAGGGAACTGCCCACTTTCAGAAACATCTATATTACGTAAATTTCTGAGTTCTGAGTGAATGATTGGTGAATTTTATAGATCAATTGTAAGGACTTTGTTTTCATTTTAATAAGGTAGCTTCCTAATGATACTTCTGTCTTTTTTTTATAGCCTGATAAATGATTTTTTTAAATGATTCTTGATCCTACATTTCTCCCCTTTAAATGTTCTTTTCATTAAGACTAATAATTATTAACACAAAAGAATGTATTTAATTCCTAATTAAAATTTTTCCTTTAGAATGTTTATATTTATGAGTCTATATCTTGCTTTTTGAGGAAGTAAATAATGTTTAAAATATTAAGGTATTGATTTTAAGACACATGAATATTTTACTTGAATAAAGACTATGGAAGTAAGCTTTTCTGGCGAGGGTAGAGAGCATGATGGTTATGTAAACAGACTTGTCATGCCTGAGGCTCCGAAGTCCAGGTTCAAATCACCACCATAAGCCAGAACTGATCAGTGCTCTGGTAAAAAAAAAAAAAAAAAAAAAGGAAATAAGTTTTTCTTAATTTTTTTTTTTTATTGCTGAGGAACTATGAATCCACTATTCCTGGTGGCTGTTATTTTCTTTTTTCTTTTCTCTTTCTATTTTTGACAGAACTGAGAGAAATTGGGAGGGGCGAGGGACAGAGAAAGAGACCTGTAGATCTGCTTAACAGCTTTTGAAGTAAAGATGAGAGGGGTCTGAATGTGGGTCCTTGCTGCACATGATCCTATGTGCGTTTAATGGAGTGTGCCACTGCGCGATCTTTAAACCATTAAATATTTGGAGGATTTTGTATGTCAGATGTATGTTTAAATATTCTGAATTGATATATTATAGAGAAGTAGAAAAGCATTTAATAGATAATACTTTCATTACTATATTTTGTTTATGTAAATGTCAAACTGTGCATATTTTCTTTTATAGTGTTCCCTACCCCCATTTTTCTGTTTCTTTAAATGATCTACTTTATTATTCTTTTTGTTTGCAGGCAGCTATCAATGGTGTAATACCCCAGGAAAATGGAATTCTTCAAAGGTATGTTATAAGGCACTTAGTGGTAAGAAGAGAATTTAGAAAAGCAGAAAAGAGACATCATTGCTTTAATTTTTTGATAGAATATTTGATATTTGGTGTATAGTTCATTATGTTTTTTTTTGTTAGTTGCATTTCTTAAAATCTCTAACATTTTCTTTATCAAATTATTTCAGAATGGATGATGCCATTTTTAAAGCTGTTTCTATTATATATATATATATATATTAAACTATTTTGTTTAGAGACTTCAGTATTAGTATCTGGAATGTTTTTTGTTTTGTGTCATTTCCAGAAGGTAAAATTGGGAGACAGCGGCAAACTTTTACAGTAGCAAAATGATTCCTTAAATTAAAAATAAGCCATCAGGGGAGGGGTTGGTATACGGAGGTCTGGTGGTGGGAATTGTGTGAAGCTGTATGCCTCTTATCCTATGGTTTTGTCAATGTTTTCTTTTTATAAATAAAAAATTAAAAAAAAATAAGCCCATAACTTTCATGGCAGAGACCCAGGCTGGAGTTGAGCAGCGTTCTGGTGAATAAAGAGAAAAACAAACAAATAAACAACAACAAAAATGAAACAAGAATTGGAGGCTAATTAGGTTTAAACAAACATACTGAGAGTTGGGCAGTAGCGCAGCGGGTTAGGTGCAGGTGGTGCAAAGCGCAAGGACTGGCGTAAGGATCCCAGCTCAAGCCCCTAGCTTCCCACCTGCAGGGTAGACGCTTCACAAGCGGTGAAGAAGGTCTATCTTTCTCTCTCCCTCTCAGTCTTCCCCTCCTCTCTCCATTTCTCTCTGTTCTATCCAACAACAACAACATCAGTGACAACTACAACAAAAAGGAATAAATAAATAAGTAAATAAATTTTTTTAAAAAAATAAGCACACTATAAAGTCACAGTAAGTAAAACCATTCTTCTTTCCAAGTGTAGCTTAATTACTTCTCTTCTCAATCCAAACTTTGGCTTAAACTTTGATGGGTGGGATTTCTAAGTCACTGAAGCATAATCTGTTAAGTGCAGATAGGGAAACAGAAACAGCAGAGTAGGGATGAGATTATGGAGAGGAAGAAAAGTGCTATTGTACAAACAAATTCACCATGAAATATAAAGTGTACTTTATTTATTTTTAAATATTTATTTATTTTCCCTTTTGTTGCCCTTATTTTATTGTTATGGTTATTATTGTTGACAGAGAGAAATGGAGAGAGGAGGGGGAGGCAGAGGGGGGGAAAGACAGACACCTGCAGACCTGCTTCACTGCCTATGAAGCGACTCCCCTGCAGGTGGGGAGCCGGGGACTTGAACCGGGATCCTTATGCCAGTCCTTGCGCTTGGTGCCACCTGTGCTTAACCTGCTGCGCTACCACCCAACTCCCAAAATGTACTTTTTTTTATGTGAAATCTTCTATTTAGAAAGGAAACAAAATTCTGGTACCTGTTTCACACTTCGTAATTAGTAGTTTTTAGGTAAAAAGCTGTGATAAACATACCTTTTAAAAAAAATTTAAACCTCTTAAAAAAACTCTGTCAGGAAATATTTCATCCAAAGTAAATGTGACTGGTTTCCAAATTCCTTTTAAAAAATGATTTTCTTGGTCAGAAGCTTTCAGTCCTACCTTGAAATTGAAATTTTGTGTAGAAAGCAAATCAGATGATTACAGGAACTTCCTTTAAGATCATTTCCCTGCACTTGGTTTAGAAAATTTTAGACTACTAAATATGACTCCAGTTTTTTTTTTTTTTTTCTTGAGTAAATGTTAGTCCACTTTTGGTGCCAAAGATTTTTACTTGCTAAATCGTCATGGATTCAGCTGCTGTAGTCTAAGAATACATTAGCTATTAGTATTTGCTGTGTGCAAGCTATAGAAATTCCCTTTTACTGTTAAAACACACCATTTCTTCGGCCATAGAATATTTTAATATATTTTATAACAGGAAGCTTAGTGCTGAATTGTTAGTAAGGTTGGTGTTATGTTTAGAATTTTAACTTTTCAAAAAAATATTTATCCTCTTTTGTTGCCCTTGTTGTTTTATTGTTGTTGTTGTCATCATTGGATACGACAGAGAGAAATGGAAAGGGGAGGGGAAGACACAGAGAAGGAGAGAAAGACCTGCAGACCTGCTTCATTGCTTGTGAAGCGACTCCCCTGCACGTGGGGAGCCGGGGCTTGAACTGGGATCCTTGTGCTTTGCACCAACCATTCTTAACCCGCTGTACTACCACCCTACTCCCTGGAATTTAACTTCTACCAGAGTGAGGGTTTTTTTTTTTTTTTTTTTGGCTTGTTAAATTAAGGAATGAATTAATTGCCCACATAATTACATAATTTTATGTCAGTTCTATTCACTAGTATTCCTCTCCCCTGCCCCCCCCCAAGGTTATTGTTGGGGTTTGCTTGCACAATTCCACTGCTCACAGATGATATATATTTTTTGCATTTTTCTTTCTGTTTTTGACAGGGGGGGGGAGGGAGAGGGAGGGAGAGAAACAGGCAAGAGAGCCACCTGCATCATGGTTCTGCTTGTGAAGCTGCAGGGGGATGTCTATTCTATTTATTCACAGAGATTAGAATACTATTTTGCAGCTGCAAAGATGACTCGGTGAGTACAGTATAGAACTTGCATGTGTGAGGCCCCAGTTTACATCTTCAGCATTACATATATTGGGATGCAGTTCTCTCTCATGAAAGAAAGCTCAAAAATATTATAAAATTTGGTATTATCAATACTATATGGCAAAAGTCTGTGTAAATGCTAAATGACATGTGTAAACCTGTAATTGGCTTAGAAAAACAAGGCTGAGAGGGAGAGTCACGTGACTTCACAAAGTCCAGTTTCATAAAGGAAGAACACTTTAAGCTAGGCCTTGAGCTAGTGCATTTTGGTACATTTGATAGAAAAAAATAAGCTGGATATGGAGAGGGTCCCTAGTGGTACTGTAATGATTTGATTGATAATTCTTTTTTTTTTAAATAATTTATTTCTTTATTGGGGAATTAATGCTTTACATTCAACATTAAATACAATAGTTTGAACATGCATAACATTCCCCAGATTGATTGATAATTCTTTTATGTCAACTTTTCAGCGACTATGGAGGTGAAACTATACCAGGACCTGCATTTGATACAGCAAGTCACCCAACTTCAGCTCCTGCGCCCTCTTCCTCTTCAGCATTTCGACCTGTAATGCCATCTAGGCAAATTGTAGAAAGGCAACCTCGGATGCTGGACTTCAGGGTTGAGTACAGAGACAGGAATGTTGATGTGGTACTTGAAGAGAGCTGTACTGTTGGTAAGGTTTTTCCCTGTCTTAAAACTATCACATTTCATTAATTCAGTAGGTAATCATTTCGTTTGAGTTGACTGTCAACAAGAAGAAACAGGTGGGGAGTCGGGCGGTAGCACAGATGGCGCAAAGTGCAAGGATCAGCATAAGTATCCCCATTCGAGCCCCTCCCCACCTGCAGGGGAGTTGCCTCACAATTGGTGAAGCAGGTGTGCAGGTGTCTATTTTTCTCTCCTTCTCTCTGTCTTCCCCTCTCTATTTCACTCTGTTTTATCCAACAATGATGACAACAATAATAACTACAACAATAAAACAACAAGGACAACAAAAGGGAATAAATCACATTGAAACTGACTATCTTCCCATGTGTATTATTGTACTTTATTTTTAAGTGCTATGTTGAGAATGAGGCAAGTTTTTGTTGTTATTGTCCCATATACATGGAATAATATTTGATCCTGCTTTAGGGCATATGCAAATCAACCAGGAAGTTAAGTACATTTTATGTTGAACCCTATAACTGATGCTAACTTATTTCCATATTAATGAGAGATTAGAAATAAGACCTATAAAGAAACTATGTTAAACTTATGTTCAAGAATTTGTTTCTTGCTTTTGTTGTAGAATCAGAAATTGCACTAATTTCTATTTCAATGCAGATTTGACTTAAATCTAAACTATAGATATTTCTGAGACTTTGCCTTTGTTTCCTTTCTTTTTGCTTCCTTTTTTTATGATGATCCTTTCCTAATTTTATTAATTGAGGTCTATTACAAAGAAAAGCAAAGCTCTTAAGAGAATGAATATTGCAAACAGTAATCAGATTTTTATTCCTAAACTTTCTGCTGCTTTAGAATAAAATTGAAATTTGTTTTTAATTGTCACGGTTTTCTCTGGGACTTTGTGTCTGCATGAGTTCATTGTTCCTATAAGCCATTCTCTTCCTCCTCCTCTAGAGGGTGAGAGGCTGGGGTGTGGGTGTGGGTGGGGGTGGGGGGTGTAGAGAAGGAGAGACACTGCAGCACTGCTCCACCATTCATGAAACTCCCTCTGTGCTTAGTGATCCCATGTGGTGACTGGGAGGTTGAAAAATGTGATCTTGGGACCAGGCGGTGGCACACCTGGTTAAGCACTCAGATTACACTTCACAAGGATCTGGGTTCAAGCCCTTGGTCTCCATCTACAGGAGGAAAGCTTCACAAACAGTAAAGCAGCTCTTCAGGTCTCTCTCCCTCTCCCTCTCTATCTTCTGTTCCCCTCTCCATTTCTCTCTGTCTCTATCCAATAATAAATATATTTTATATTAAAAAAGGGTGATCTCTACTGCTGGAGCTAATCACCTTGAGTCAAAATTGAAATCTTTTCATATGACCTATAAGCTGCTGCTGATCATCAGGTGCTGGCTGCATTTCTAGTTTTTATATGTTATTACTCTGTTCCTTGCTTACTATGCCTAAATTATAAAGGAATTTTAAAATACATATTTACTAGTTCCTTGAGTATGTTGTTAGTTCACACAGGGCCTTTGAACTTGTTCCTTCTGCCTAAATTTCTGTACTAACCCAGCAATTTATCTTTGTGCCCATCCCCATGTCCCAAATATCCTGTCTACTATAGTTCTTTTCATGTATATAAAAAAAAAGCATATAAGGGGTTGAGCGTTAACGCAGCAGTTAAGTGCACATGACGCAAAGCGCAAGGACTGGCATAAGGATTGCGGTTCGAGCCCATAGCTCCCCACCTGTGGTGGGGTGGGGGGGTCAGTTCACGAGTGGTGAAGCAAGTCTGCAAGTGTTTATCTTTCTTTCCCCCTCTCTGACTTCCCTTCTCTCGATTTCTCTCTGTCCTATCCAACAACAACGACAGCACTACAAATTTATTGCTCCTGGCAGCCAGTTTCCCCTATTTTACTCAGTAGGACAGAGAAAAATTGAGAAGGCAGTGGAGGATAGAGAGGGAGAAAGATAGCCAGACACCTGTAGACCTGCTTCATCACTCATGAAGCATCCCTGCTGCAGGTGGGGAGTGGGGGCTGGAACCTGGGTTCTTGTGTGGGTCCTTGTGCATATCACTATGTACAGTTAATCGGGTGTACCTCCACTCAAACCCCTGTGTGTGTATATATATGTATTTCTCTCTTTCTCTTTCTCTCTCTCTCTCTTTTTTTTTTTTTTTTTACCATTATGACTAGTATGAGTGAATATGGGATTTCAGATCCTACTTCAAGACCTTTCAGTTCATTTATATATGTATTGTATAATGGATTTCTGAGTTTATTTCTGTTTTCAAATTTTGAGAAATCTACACTTTTCCATAGTTGCTGTTCCATTTTATATTTCCATTAGTTTTCCTACATGCTTTTCAATCATTATTGAAAAAGATGTGAAACAAAAGTCTTTTTTTGTGTGTTGGTTGGTTTACCTTAAAAGATGACCATTTTAACATGTGGAAGTGAATCTTGTGGTTTTGCATTGTTTTTATGATATTAGTGGTGTGGGATATTTTTCTTATATACACTGGTCATTTGTCTTCCTTGAAGAAATTCAGGTCCATCAAATCTATTAGATTATTTATTGAATTGCTATCCACTGAATGTTAGTTGACACTGTATTAGCTATATGGTATGTAAATGCTCTTGGTCTATAGATTATCTTTCACATAGTTGATTATTTTTTTAAAAAAATTTACTGTACTCTATAGCGATACTAACCCTGAGTGCTCTTGGAAACTATGTAAGGTTGGGCCTGTTTCACACTTGGATGAGAGTTTAATGTAGTCCCACTTTTTAATTTTTACTTTGTTGTTTATTCTTCTGGTAATACCCAAGCAATCATTGCTAAGACCAACATCAACTAGCATTTCCTTTGTTTTCTTCTGTGAATTTTATGATTTCATATAATCTATGGAATTGTGCTAAATCCTTTTGAATCTCTTAACTTTTTTTTATTGTCTTTATTTATTTATTGGATAGAGACAGCCAGAAATTAAGAGGGATAGGGTGATAGGGAAAGAGACAGAGGGGACCGGGAGGTGGTGCAGTGGATAAAGTGTTGGACTCTGAAGCTATGAGGTCATTAGTTCAATCCCTGGCAGCACATGTACCAGAGTGATGTCTGGTTCTCTCTCTCCTCCTATCCTTCTCATTGATAATAAAATATTTTTTAAAATAGGAGAGGGAGAGAGACACCTGCAACACTGCTTTACCACTCACAAAACTTTCCCCCAGCAGGTAGGGACCAGAGGCTTGAACCTGGGTCCTTATGCACTGTAACGTGTGTGCTCAACCAGGTGTACCAACCACCACCTAGCCCCACTTTTTCCATATAGATATAGGGAGACAGAGGCAGGGGAAGAAAAAAGTTTGAAACTGGGTTGTGCGTATGACAAAGCAGGCATACTAGCCAGGTGAGTTATCTTGCTGGTCTTCCCAGAACTATTTTAAAAGAGGTTATTCTCCACTGTGTAGACATGACACCCTTGTCAAAAATCTTTTGAAGTGTGTTTTTGAGTTTATTTTTGGGCTCTTTCTTCCATTTTATTGGTCTATATGTCAGTCTTCAGCTAGTACTAAACCATTGTTATTACTTGGTAAGATTCATTGAGATCAGGGAATGTAAGTCTCCTAGCTTCATTTCTCTCTTTTTTAATATATTTATTTATTTTCCCTTTTGTTGCCCTTGTTTTTCATTGTTTTTGTAGTTATTATTGTTGTTATTGATGTCATCGTTGTTGGCTAGGACAGAGAGAAATGCAGAGAGGAGGGGAAGACAGAGGGGAAGAGAAACATAGACACCTGCAGACCAGCTTCACCACCTGTGAAGCAACTCCCACTGCAGGTGGGGAGCCGGGGGCTTGAACCGGGATCCTTACACCAGTCTTTGTGCTTTGTGCCATGTGCGCTTAACCGCTGCGCTACTCCCCATTTCTCTTTTTCAAAGTTGTTTAGGCTATTCAAGGTTTGTGGTTCCATGTGGATAAAATTTGATTTCAAATAAATTTAAACTGATATTGTTTCTGCATAATATGTACCTTTTTCCTGCCTGCTCCATTGCAATTTTTCATTTATTCTGGATTATGATTATTCTGTTACCATGAATACATTCCATTTCAAGAATTATGTTATCTTCTCCATTGTTCATGGTTACTTTTTAGTATGTACCCCTTTAGAAGGTGTACTCAGAGATATTTGGGATTTGGTGGAATTTTTTTCTTCCACTGAATTTGCTTCTTCTTCTTCTAGCGTTTGCCACTGAATTTGCTTATTCACAATATTATTTGAGGGCATTATCATTTTTATACCCTCTATAATAACTCAGAAACTTTTTCCTTGAGTAATTAGAATAACTTCTGCATAATTTCCATTATTTCAGTTTCTTTCTTCCTTTAGTCTATAAGTTATAGTTGGTCTTTCTGATTTATAAATCTTATCCCTTATCTATCAGCTGTTCTCTGGAAGACTCAGTTATCTTAACAATCCATATAAATATTTTTCTTGGACCTTCATGGGCATAGTTAAGTTGATCCATCCCTACTGTCCCTATACAATTTTGTATGTAATTTCAAAATGAATTTACAAAACTTAAAATTTCTCTTTGTCTCAGGTTTCCTTAGTTAACTTCTCAAACTCAGAAATCAGTCTTACTTTTCTCTAAGTTTTTTCTTCAAGCATAATGCTTGGCACAGAACAATATATGCTGAGAAAATAAATTATAAATGACCATATGTATATACTTGTATGTATATTGATTCACCTGCCTAAGAGAATTTAAAATTGCATGCTTATTAAAGGTTATGTGATCTGCACTACATTGTTAAATAGTTCATATATAAGAAACTATTTTACTATTAATAAGGAATTCAGTAAATGCTAATACGCATATGTGTGTGTGTGTGTGTCACTTTCAATGTGCAAAAGCAGAGAGTTGCTAAATAAATAGCACAGTTTTCCTACTATTATCAGGAAGACTTATCAAAATACAAAGGAAGGCTAAAGACAGCCCAAAAACTTCATATCAGAGTGACATCTAGTGGTAATTGTATTGGCTGGTTAGGGTTTTTTTTTTTTTTTTAAATTTATTTCATAAGAATGGAAAGAGAATATGAGGTGGGGGGAGATGTTCATGTTTTTAGTGTTCTGTTTATTGATGCAGTTTCATTTAGTTACAGAATTGGAGTTGCATTAAACTGAATACATTTAAATAATTGCTTTAAAAATTTTTTTTAAACCTTTATTTATTTGATAGAAATAGCCAGAAATTTAGAGGAAGGGGGAGACAGAGAGAGGAGACAGAGAGACACCTGCAGCACTGCTTCACCACTTATGAAGCTTTCCCCCTGCAGGTGGGGACCAGGGGCTCGCACCTGTGTCCTTGTGCACTGTAACTTGTGCACTCAACCAGGTGCGCCACCACCCAGCCCTAAATAATTGCTTTAAATCAAAGGTTCTTCTAGAAAATGCTATCTAATATGAAGTAGTATGATTATGAGGGCAGAGACTATCATATATTATGTCTGCAATCTAGCAATGGGGTAAGTCTAAAATATAGATATTTGTTCAATAAAGTTTGTTGCGTCAGTGCAGCAGCAAACCTGCTTTTGCTGAGCTTGTTATTCAGTGTAGCTTTAATTTAATTTTTAGAATTTGCAAAAATACTGCCCTATTATGAGTTGAATCATTTGTCTTATTTTCATTGTGTTTTTAATCCATTTTTAAAATAAGCATTTTATGGAGGAAGTGTTAATTTGCAGGGTGATTGTTGTCTGTGTGCTAACAACTATTCACTTCCAAATTATACAGTTACTTGAAATTAATAAACAATATCTCAAACTGTGGTCTTATTTTATGTAGTTAAATATCTGCTTTAAAATGTTTCTTCAATCTAGCTTCATATTTTAAATACTGTAATTTCAGAAAAAGGGTTTAGATAGATAATTATATAATCTAATGAATATCTCCCCTGCTCTCATTCTTAAGTTCCTGTTGTTATCAGGCATATGTTGTAGTTTATTTATATATATATTTTTAGTATCTTTATTTATTTGATAGAGACAGCCAGAAATTGAGAGGAAGGGGGAGATAGAGAGCAACAGAGAGACACCTACAGCATTGCTTCACCACTTGTGAAGCTTTCCCCTTGGAGGTTGGGACTGGGACCTTGAACCCAGGTCCTTTAGCATTGTAATGTATGTACTGAATCGGGTGTGCCACCACCTGACCCCAGCATATATTATAGTTTATACCTGCTATTTTATAAAAAGCATTCTTATTTGAAATTATTGCCCTTTTTTACATACTTAAGAGTACTGCTCAGCTCTGCTTGTGATAGTGTTAGGGACTGAACCTGAGACCTTTGGTTTCTCAGACATGAATGTTATTTTACATAACTATTTTATGATCTCCCCAGAGTCTTTAAACCACTTGCACTCATGCAATTCTCACCACCAGATCTCCATATCCCATCCCCTCCCCAGATAGCTTTCCTATTCTTTATCCCTCTGGGAGTATGGACTCCAGATCATTGTGGGGTGCAGAAGGTGGACGGTCTGGCTTCTCTAATTGCTTCCCTGCTGAACATAGCATTGGCAGGTTGATCCATATTCACAGCCTGTATCACTCTTTCCCTAGTGGGGCAGAGATCTGGGGAAGTGGGGCTCCTGGACACATGGTAGGGTCATCTGCCCAGGGAAGTCAGGTTGGCATTATGGTGTCATCTGGAACCTGGTGGCTGAAAAAGAGTTTTAAGATATAAATAAAGCAGAACAAATTGTCGACTAATCATGAACCTAAAGATGAGGATATTGCAAATGAAGATTTGGAGGTCTCTGTTTTGGAAATAGCTAGTAGGTCTATTTTAGGTATATTCCAAGGAGTCCATGACTTTACTAGATTTTGCCTGAGCCTGACAGCTAATATGCAGGTGGAGCGAGGTTATTGACTGTGCAGTTTATGTTACATGTCAACCATACTTATTAAAACTCTTAACAAAAAGTTAAAAAAAACCCAGAATTTAAAGGGAAAAACTAGAGAAAAACAGAAATTGAAAAATAGTAAAAGAAAAAAAAATGAGCAAACCTAATAGTTTTTGAGAAAACAAGTAAAATTTATAATTCTCTTGCTATTGTGAATAAGAATAAATGAGAGAATGCAAAGTCATATTGAAAATGAAAAATATCAGTAGACATTAAACTACAAGGTAACACTAAGAACAATTGTATGCCAGTAAATGTAAAAATTAACAAGTCTCAAGATTAGAACGGTTGCTTTAATGATATAGGTTATCATAACTGACAGAAGAACACACACACAAATCTGAATTCTGTGTCCTGCCTAACTTTTTCTTTATTATTTATTTTTTATTTAATATTGGATAGAAGCAGAGAGAAGTTGAGAGGGGAGTGGGAGATAGGGAAAGAGACAGAGAGACACCTGGAGTCGTGCTTCACCACTTGTGAAGCTTCTCCCCTGCAGGTGGGACCAGGGACTTGAAACTAGCATCCTTGAGCACAGTAATGTGTGCGATCAACTAGAGAAAAGATACCACAGCATCAAAACTATCTTGAGCCACTACCATGCCGTCCTGCTTAACTTTTCAAATAGAAAGAGAACATAAAGCATAGGTTTTACTCTGTTTTCCTTTATCAGCATAGAATTAATTTTCTTTCTTTTTTTTTTTTTTTGAGAGTACCACTTTTTTGCTAGGCATTAATGTTAAATTATACAATAGCACCAACCTAACATAAACAAGCATATTAAAAAACCCATCCTTTCTCATCAGTAATATTTTTAATATATTGTGGTATGAGAACTTTACTGCATTATTTATTAAGCGTACTTGGTTAACTTTACTGCATGATTTATTAAGCACACTTGGTTCCTAAAAACTAATATTGCTGGGAAAATTGCCTTTTCATACTGTTATTAACATATTCAGTTTTGCTTATGTTTCACTTTTCTAATTTTACTGAGTAGATCATTCTTGCCTTTAGTTTTTCTTTCTGTCTCAGCTCAGCTATGTACTTCGGACTGGTTAAAGTCTCCTTTCTTTCACAGAATCATTTGACCCTACATATTTTTCCTCCTTTATTTTGTTGCTTTTCTCTTTAATACAGTTCAGATTATCTTCCTGATTATATGTATTTGATTTATTTTTTCCAGTTATTTTAACAAATATTATTTTCTTTCATCCTTAGATCCTAGAGGTAGATGAGATAAATAGTATATTTGTTCATACATATATGAAAAAATAATTTATTTGATTTCTTTATGATAAAACTTCCACCCAAATCTTCATTCCAAAATCTGCTCTCTCTCCCCTGTAATGAATGCCTCGTGTTATATTTCATCTGTTATTTCTGATCCATCTTCCTACTCTGTGTCTTTTAATAGGTGAATTCAGGCCATTCACATTTATTGATATCAAAGATTGAATATATTTTAACGCCATTCTTGTAGAGTTTTAGAGTGTTTTGATATATGTTCTATTTGTGGTGGTCTGGTTGTTTATAGGAAACCTTTCAGAACTTCTTTCAAGGCAGGCTTGGTGATGGTTGCTTCCTTCAACTGTTGCTTGTCTGAGAAGGTTTTGATGCTTCCATCTAGTCTGAATGACAATCTAGCAGGATATAGTATTCTTGGCTGAAAGCCTTTCTCATTGAGCACTCGATAGATATCTTGCCATTCTCTTCTGGCCTGTAGTGTTTGTATGGAGAAGTCTGCTGCTAATCTTATGGGTTTTCCTTTGTAGGTGACTCTTTGTTTTTCTCTTGCAGCCTTGAGGATCCTTTCTTTATCCTTATTCCTTTCCAATCTAAGTATGACATGTCTTGGTGTCTTTAGGTCTGGGTTAATTCTGTTTGGGACCCTCTGGGCTTCTTGAATCTTTATGTCTTTGGTGTTGTCTAGACTAGAGAAATTTTCAGCTATTATGGCCTGGAGAACGCTTTCTTCCTCCCCTTCTCTTTCTTCCTCTGGTAAGCCAATAATGCGTATATTGTTTCTTTTGAAGTCATCCCATAGGACTCTGTTGTTGTTTTCAGCATCTCTTAATCTCTTTTTGAGATCTCTTACTTCTTTTTTAGTTGTCTCTAATTCATCCTCAATCTTGCTAATTCTGTCTTCAGCCTCATTGATTCTATTCTCTCTGCCCTCTACTCCTTTCTGGAGTTCATCTATTTTGTTGCCCTGCTCTGATACTGTTTTAGTTTGTTCAGCTAGTTGCCTTCTTAGCTCAGCAATTTCAGCTTTCAGCTCTCTAATAACCATGAGATTATTAGAATTTTCTTCCATATTCTCATTTGTTGTTCCTGCAGTTCTGATTACAATTTTTTCAAATTCTTTACTCACTCCTGTTATTATTTCCTTAGCTAATGTTTGGATGTTGAACTCGTTGTTTTGTGCTTCACCCTCTGGAGGACTTTTAGCTGGACTCTTGTCCTGGTTCGAGTCTCCATTATTTTTTCTTGTTGTTTTAACCATTTTATATAAGTTAACAGTTTTTTCAATCCCTGAGTTGGAGTTCAGTGGTGTAAAAGCCTTTTTTTTTTCCCCTGTAGGCTATGGTAGCCTGAGGGCTTTTAAACTATCAATAGGCTTCTTGGCTTAATCAATGACTCCTGACCAAGAGATAAAGCAGGGTGTGGCAGAGATAATCCAGTGGTTATGCAAAGAGACTTTCACAGCCCTTCAGCTATGCCACCGAGGTATAGGTCTTCTCCTGAGTTTCCCAGTTAGATCTCTGTCCCCTGGTGTCCCTCCCTGTTGCTGCTCCAGATTCTGAGGGTAGTAGCAATGGAGACTCAGAGTTGTACTTGGTGAGTCTCTGGGGAGTCCTTTCCTCCCTTCAGCTGTCCCCTTGTTAGTGGAGCAGACTGGAGGTGGTGTCTCCACTGACAAACTGTCGAACTGTTAGCAGTCACTTAATCTCTCCTTAGGCCCCTCTCTCCTCTCTGTCACCAGCCATGCGTGTTTGTACTCACGGGTGATTTACTGGGTTTCTGTGGTCATTCTAGTCCTGTCTTGTTTCGGTCCGGGTGGTCTCCTTTGGTATTCCTAGTTGATCCGGGAGAGGAGAGGAGAGGAGAGAAAGCGATCTGCTGCTCGTAGCTCCGCCTCCGGAAGTCGAATCCTCATCTGTTATTTCTATCATATTTTGAGTATACATAGGTATTACTACTTGATTGGCTAAGAATTGATTGTTGAAGTCCCTGTCACTGATAACTGTGTCTTTAAAATACTTGACATTTAATGATCTAATAATTGTTCACTATTTTGCATAATTAATGTTGAATAATGAATTCTTCAAAGGCAATGTGTTTATCTAGGTAAATTTGAGTTTATATTGCATAAAATTTCTTATTTTCTCATTAAAGAAGCATTGGCTATGTATGGCTAATATTTCTAGCCCTGATATGGACAAATGTTGGTTATATTATTTTAGTAATATATTGTCTTTTCTTATTTTTACAGGAGAGATCAAACAAATTCTAGAAAATGAACTTCAGATACCTGTGTCTAAGATGCTGTTAAAAGGTTGGAAGACTGGAGATGTGGAAGACAGTGTGAGTTTTTTAATACTTATAAAGAAAAATTAAGTCACTTAATTGACTAAGTGGTTACAAAATTGGTTTTTTTTCAGTTATCAAAAATACTTTATTTGTGAACAATGTGAGAAACAAACTGAAAATTGGTTTTTATTAATGCTGCTACTTATGACAAAATAAATTTGGTAATTGTAACTTAGTTTAAGGAATCAGTGAACAGTATTTTTTTATGCTATGGCATTTTTTAAATTAATTAATTTTTCCTTTTGTTGCCCTTGTTTTTTATTGTTGTTGTAGTTATTATTGTTGCTATTATTGATGTCGTTGTTGTTGGATAGGACAGAAAGAAATGGAGAGAGGAGGGGAAGACAGAGAGGTGGAGAGAAAGACAGACACCTGCAGACCTGCTTCACCACCTGTGAAGCGACTCCACTGCAAGTGGGGAGCCAGGGGCTCAAACCGGGATCCTTACACGAGTCCTTGTGCTTCGCACCACGTGCACTTAACCTGCTGCGCTACTGCCCAACTCCCGGAATTTGTATGTTAAACCAAAAATTTAATTATCTTTCAGTCACCATTACATCCTAGTCTTTAGACTTTCTTACTTAATTTTCATGCTGAATTCATAGAAATCTTGTAATTCTTTTAATAGACTCAAGGGCTTTACATCTGTATCTGATGTAATTGTACTCCTTGCAATGGTCCTCCCCATCCTTCATACAGTAACTCCTTTTCATCCTTCAAACATTAGTTTACATTGCTGCTTTCTCTTATAGGTTTCAATTTAAAACATGGTGCTCATATCAATATTTGTATCGTAGCATATATAGAGAGTGACCATCTTACTTTAACCACTTATATCCATTGTCTGGTATAATAATCATCAAGTAAGTGTTTGTTGAATAAATGAATAGTCATTCATTTATTTAATCATGAAATTATTTTTAGAGGGGAAAGATTTAGTGTGAATTATCTGAATGATAAAATGACAAGTAATAGGTAGTAAAATACTAGAGTAAGTTTGAGCATTCCTTCATAATCAGCAAAGTAAATAATAAAAATTGAAGGTAGGAATAACTTTCCAATTTGTGCCTGCCTATTTGCATGTTAACTGTATACGTAACAGATAAACTTTAAAGAATTAGAACCTTAGACTTTTCTAATTGTAGATTGTGAAGTAATAATTACCTAGTAAAGACCTTTGATTTATGATGAGTCTATATCCTATTAAATCTCTCTTGAGTTGAAAATAAATTCATTATCCCTAACTTACTGAACATAATTTAGCCCAATTTACCTTAACTGTGTTCAGATCCCTTGCATAGCCTATTGTTTGGCAAAATTATCTAATACAAAGCCTAATTTATAATAAAGTGTTAGTATCTCATGAACTTCATGACTGTTGTATTGAAAGTGAAAAACATAATGATTGTGTAGGTATACATACACATATGCAGAGAGAGAGCTTGAATATAGTACCCTGCAGAGCATTAATTATTTACCTTTATGATCATGTGACTGGCTGGGCATTGCTGCTCACTGCCACTGCTCAGCATCATGACAGTATCTTATTACACATACTACTCTGGATAAGCATCAAAATCCAAATTTGAAATATGGTTGTATATTGCTACTGCACCATTATAAAGCCAAAATATTGTGAGTCAAACAATCTGTATAGTGTTTTTTAATCAAAGTATGAGTCACAGTGGGGTTATGGTTGATTGAATTGGATATGTAATTGAAGATGTTTGAGTATATTACAAATCATAAAGGTAATGAGAGTCAAGAATAAGTCTGGGGGTGGGTTGAGTATGTGGCTCAAGTGGTAGAGCTCATGTTTTGCATGCATGAGGCTCTGGGTTTAATTCCAGCACTGTGCAAAAACAAACAAATAGATATCATAAAAATTTTTGAAGTAGTGTTCTTGTTTGTCCGTCTGTCTTCTCCATTAAAAATTAATACTGCCTTTGGAGTATCACTGTATAGTACTTAGTAAGATGGGCTCTCTTATTGAGGAACCAAGAGTGAGTTCCTTATATTCCTTGTCTCACCTGTCCCTACTTAGATCCACTAAGTCAAGAGATTATTAAACATCTATGCCACCATGCTTTTCAGTAATTTCAGCCTTACCATTGTTATTTGCTTTGATTCAAGTAACAGTAACTTTTATTGTGCTTTCATCCCATATGTGGTATTAGTGCAAGGAATTTACATTCGCACACTCTTCACTTAGCTCTTCATGGTCTCTTCATAGCTCACATCTGTGTCTTGTTTTCTCTGTCATGCCTGAGTTATGGTTTTTTCTGTGTTCAGTGGAACTAACTTGCCATTAGCAAACATTCTATTCTTCCCTGGATATTCCCTCTACCTACCATTTTCCTCTGTCTGAAATCTGCCCTCCTAGCACATTGCTTTTCTTGTTCTTGTTTCTTATCTTTTAAGTTCTTACTCTTTTTTAATTAATTTACCATTATTTTATAATATAAGTATTTAGAAGCATGGCATCACACTTATAGACATATATGCATCACATTTACAAATATATATGTTTATACAACTCCTTGCCCACCACCAAAGTTCTAGTATTATCATATTACTTGGAACCCTCCATCACACTACACCACCTCAGTTCCCACTGACAGTCACCATAGTTTTCATAGATTCTAAAAGTCATTTTGTTACTTTTTTTTTTTTAATTTTTTGTTTGTAACTGCCGTCTTCCCACTGCCTAATTGGTTAAGTATATGTCTTTTATGGGCCAGGTGGTGGTGCATCTAAGCTCATAGGTTACTACAGTGCACAATGACCAGAGTTTAAGCTGGTTCCTACTTGCAGGGGAAAAGCTTCATAAGTGGTGATAGAGGGCTGCAGGTGTCTCTCTGTCTCTGCCTTTCTTTTTCTTTTTTTTTTTTTTTAAAATTTATTTATTCCCTTTTGTTGCCCTTGTTATATTGTTGTAGTTATTATTGTTGTTGTCATTGTTGGATAGGATAGAGAGAAATGGAGAGAGGAGGGGAAGACAGAGAGGGGGAGAGAAAGACAGACACCTGCAGACCTGCTTCACTGCTTGTGAAGTGACTCCCCTGCAGGTGGGGAGCCAGGGACTCGAACCGGGATTCTTAAGCTGGTCTTTGCTCTTTGTGCCACCTGTGTTTAACCTGCTGCACTATAGCCCGACTCCCTGTCTCTGCCTTTCTATCTCCTTTCCCTCTCAAATTCTATCTATCCTATAAAAGTAAATAAATAAATAAACAAAATAAAAAAGTATATTTTTTGTTTCATATTACTTCCAAAAATCCTTCTGCTTTAAAATAAAAGCTTTGAATTTTATGTCAAAAGATTTTATCATTGTCCCTCATTTCTTCATGATACAGTTTCTGACTTATAATTGTTTCATTAAGAATTTTTAGTATTTATTTTCCCTTTTGTTGCCCTTGTTTTTTATTGCTGTTATAGTTATTGTTGTTGTCATCATTGTTAGATAGGACAGAGAGAAATGGAGAAAGGAGGGGAAGACAGAGAGGGGGAGATAAAGATAGACACCTGCAGACCTACTTCACTGCCTGTGAAGTGACTCCCCTGCAGGTGGGGAGCCAGGGGGCTCGAACTGGGATCCAATCCTTGCGCTTTGTGTCACGTGTGCTTAACACGCTGCGCTACTGCCTGACTGTTTTATTGTTTTAAGTCTTTGTAAATGATTTTTTTTGGTGCCTCCGGGGTTATTGCTGGGGCTCAGTGCCTGCACTATGAAATATCCCCTGCTCCTGGTGGCCTTATTTTCCATTTTTGTTGCCCTTGTTATTTATCCTTGTTGTTGTTAGTATTGTTGTTATTGCTGGAAAGGACAGAGAGAAATCTAGAGAAGAGGAGAAGACAGAGGGGAGGAAAGATAGACACCTGCAGACCTGCTTCACCACCTGTGAAGAGACCCCCCTGTAGGTGGAGAGCCAGAAACTCAAACCAGGATCCTTACGCGGGTCATTGGACGTGGTGCCATGTGGGCTTAACCCGAAGCTCTACCACCTGGCCCCGTGTAAATGATTTTTCACATAGGTTTGCCTCTTAATTACTTGAATTTTCCTACAAAGATCTTTTTCTCCATTCCGTCCCCCCAGGTATTAACCATTTAATTACAGTAATTCTTAGACCTTAATTTCAAGCTTCCTCTTTCCTGCTTCCTCTTTATCTCTCTAGATCACTTTCTTCAGTACCCTAACTTCAGTAGTCCTTCTACCATAATCAGACCTCTAAATCCATTGGATTACATTGTTTTTCATTATCAGTCATATATTTTTCTTCTTCTTCTTTTGCCTATAGTTGAAGCTATTGCTTCATGGATCTTCCTTGAAAAAGATCCTTACTTGCATAAACCCAGCTTTGTTATGTACCTCACAGATAGTTGTGGCTAGAGACAAACAAAAATAATACTGACTGATATGTCTTTAAATTCAAAAGTAAAAATAAGGGAGTCGGGCTGTAGTACAGCGGGCTAAGCGCAGGTGGCGCAAAGCACAAAGACCGGCATAAAGGATCCCGGTTCGAACCCCGGTTCCCCACCTGCAGGGGAGTCGCTTCACAGGCGGTGAAGCAGGTCTGCAGGTGTCTATCTTTCTCTCCTCCTCTCTGTCTTCCCCTCCCTCTCTCCATTTCTCTCTGTCCTATCCAACACAACGACAACAATAATAACTACAACAATAAAACAACAAGGGCAACAAAAGGGAAAAAATAAATAAAATAAATATAAAAAAAAACAAAAATATTAAAAAAAAAACAAAAGTAAAAATAAGCAAATGTCAATTTAGCACATAGGACTTGCATGTGAGATGTTCTATGCTCAGTTTACAATACTACCAACAACCAGAATGGAGTAGTAGTGCTCTGTTAAAAAAGAAAAGTGAAGAATAAATGTGATATTATCAAGTTAGGAAATTATTTTTTTACATTGAAAGAAATTACCACAAATATTGAATGGTAGTCTAGCAGTTGAGAGAAGGTATTTGTATCTCATTCATCTGACAGGGAATTGTTAACCACAATACATAAATAAGTCATACAAGTCAATAACAAAAGCAATAAAATCCAAGCAACCCAATTAAAAAGTGGACTCAAAAATCTAAATAGATGGAGCCGGCAGGTTAAGCGCACGTGGCGCAAAGCGCAAGGATCGGGGTAAGGATCCCGGTTCGAGCCCCTGGCTCCCCACCTGCAGGGGACTTGCTTCATAGGTGGTGAAGCAGGTCTGCAGGTGTCTGTCTTTCTCTCCCCCTCTCTGTCTTCCCCTCCTCTCTCCATTTCTCTCTGTCCTATCCAACAACAATGACATCAATAACAACAATGATAATAACCACAATAAAACAAGGGCAGCAAAAGGAAATAAATAAATATCAAAAAAAGAATCTCTCCTTAAAAAAAAAATTAGATATTTCTAGGAGAAAAAACAAAGACACGCAGATGGCCTTCAGATCAGTGAAAAAAATACTCAGCATCATTTATTAGAAAGATGAAAATCAAGCCACAGTGAAATGTCACTTCACACCCGTGAGAAAGAATAGAAAGATTCTTTCCACAATCTTCCATTCATAAAGATTGGAAACAACAAGAGTTGGTGAGATTGTGGAGAGAAAGAAACTCTCATACACTGGCAGTGGGAATGTAAACTGGTGTGGTCTCTCTGAAATGATATCGGGATTTTTCAGAAAAGATAATGTAAATCCCATTTGATTTTTAAATATCATTCCTTGAAATTTATCTGAAAGATATATTAAAAAAAAACACTAATTCAGAAGGGAATACGAGCTCCTGTGTTCGTAGCAGAATCATTTACAATAACCAGAACATAAAAACAACCTAAATGCTCACTGCACATTGACAGATGACCAGATAAAAAAGTTGTGGGATACATACTTAGTAGCATACTATACTGCCATTAAAAAGATGGGATAATTCCTACCTTTTTAGACAAAAGTGAATGGAACTAGAACCAATATTCTAACTGAAAAAAAAAAATGAAGTGAATGGTTTACTTACAAGCAAAATGAGAACTAAAACAAATAGATTTGCAAAACCTACCTCAGGCTTGGTGAAAACTTTATGGGGGAAGTATGTGGAGTGGATCTGTTCGATAGGATGACACTGGAAATTTAGTGATTGGTAAAGTGAGTCTACTTTACACCTTTAAGAAGTAGGGTACTTTAACTTGGAAATTTTAAATTTGTATTGTTATAAAACATTTGTTTATAGTAATCTGTATTATAAACTAAGGTTAAACCAGTTAGTAGAGAAAAATCTGAAACACCAGAGACTATATGAGGAAAATATATATATTTAAATTTTATTTATTTATTTATTTCCCCTTTTGTTGCCCTTGTTCTTTATCGTCGTTATTATTGTTGTTGTTATTGCTGTCATTGTTGTTGAATAGGACAGAGAGAAATGGAGAGAGGAGGGGAAGATAGAGAAGGGGAGAGAAAGACACCTGCAGATCTTTTTCACCGCCTGTGGCGTGAACCCTCTGCAGCTGGGGAGTCGGGTGCTCGAACTGGGATTCTTACGTAGTCCTTGTGCTTTCTGCTGCGCCACCGTCCGGCTCCGGCTTCCGAGAAAAATATTTTTAAAAATACCCTAGTTGAAATTTAGCTAAAATGCAGTTGAAAGTAGACTTGCCATGTTCTGTGAAATCATCTTTCTTTTACTCTCTTCTGTGGCTATATGAAATGTGGAAGGGGGAGGGATACACACATGTCAGGAAGCAGAGAGTTTCACAGCTTCTCCAGGATTTAGTAATATCCCTGTCACTGTCTCATAAGACTGAACTTCTTAAAGATCTTACAGTCTTCCTTATCAGTGTTTAAACTTAAAAAGACAAAAGTTATTCAAACTGGTCCCAAATTTTAGGCAGAATAGATCTGATTTGGATCATAAAGTCAGGTACCTGTAACTCCAGGTAGGCTGGCTGAGAGGATGTTAGTAAAAAGATGCTGATTTGTTAAATTAATGATTTCTTTTGGCATTGCTTATTCTTAAAACAGAACCAATTATATGAACTGATTTAGATTAAAATTTCAAGGTTGTGTTTATGTGCACATGTGTGGTTTTAGCAAAAAAGTTTCTAATACAGATCAGAACTATGAGTTTATTGATTTACTAAAAGTAGAGCGAGAAAGTTTATCAAAATGGCTAAAATAAAGCCTGACTAATATACTACAAAAAGATGTAAAATATGGGGGGTGGTGGTGATAGTCATTGCCGGGGCCTTACCACTTGAGGTAAGTTTCTCAAATAGAAATGCAGAGATATAGAGCTAGAGGGACAGAAAGAAAGATGTAGCGTATTTAACTTTGACGTATTGTACCAAAGTTAAAGACTCTGGGATGGGTGGGTGGGTAGGGAGAATACAGATCCAAGAAGGATGACAGAGGACCTAGTGGAGGTTGTATTGTTTTATGGAAAACTGGGAAATGTTATGCATGTACAAACTATTGTATTTACTGTCAAATGTAAAACATTAATTCCCCAGTAAATAAATAATAAAAAAAAAGACATAGATCTTCTGGTAGAGATTGCCATGGAGTAACTGGACACAGATGCTCTACTAAAACAAGGATTGACAACAACTGAACTTAGCAAATCTTATCAAACTACAGCTGAGACACCTGCAGAAGTACTGTAACCTCAGTCACCAAGTACCAGATGCTACAATTTTGCCCTGATCTCCCTGGGCAGATGACCTCGTTAACATGCCCCTAAACCTCACCTCTCCAGAGCCTTGCCTGGGTACACTAGGGAAATACAGATAGGTTAGGGGTACAGATCCACTAGCTTAACATCTATGTCCAGTGGAGAATCAATTACACAAGCCAGAACTCCTTCCTTGTGTACCCCCAAAATAATTTTGGCCCGTGCTTCCAGAGGGGGAAATATTAAAGGAAGATGACCAGAGGGCTCTAAACCCCAGTTCCACTGGGACCCAGAACTTCTGTGACAAAAAAACCTTTGTTCTTGACCATGACTGAGAGATTGGAGAACACTTGAGAAAGTTAGGTACTGTTTCACTTATCTGAGAGGGAAGAGGAAAAAGGAAGGACAACTGTAGGATTATTTCACTCATAAGTGGAATATGGAGAATTGAAACTAATGAAAAATTGAAACACTTGAAAAAATATATATAGTCGACCTGTAACTATGATCTTGGGAGAACTATGGCAACTATTGGTGGGGTGAGAGGCAGGGGAAAAAAGTTTGAAATATGTAGACAAGCATTTACTGTCAAGATGGAGTGTGAAAGGTATGAAAGATTTTTATGACAAAGATTTGGTGGAATTTTTTGCATTTATCAAGATTGTAGCGCAGAAGTAGTTTGTTCACTTCAAGGTGTTCTGTGCATCCCCACCCCACCTTCTTTTTGGGCAGATTTTTTAAATAGAAAAAGACTATGGGAGAGGGAAAGACAACACTGCAGCTTCTTTCAGTGTAGTAGTGTCTAAAACCTGGTTCAGATAAGAACCTTTGTCCTGTATATGACAAAGTAGGCACATACCCATGTGAATTGTCCAGCTACCACCCTCCTCTCCCCCCTCCCTCAATACTTTTAGCAACAAAAATTCCCCAGAGTAAGAGTCAAGTAACTTAACACTCAATAGAAACCACATCTACCTTTTAAGCTGCAGTGTCTCTTCTGTAAACTAACTGGGCTAAGCCTAGTGTTCTGATTATCTTTTCTGTGTTTAACTGAATGACTTCTGAAAACTTACATTGTTAATGCTTACTATAATGAAGTGTGCTTTAGTTTTAAAGATTTGATTCCTCAATGAAGAGATGAATATATATCTCAACTGTGTTCTTAGCATATTTGTGTATTTTCATAACTTAAGAGATCCATATTTTTCTTTTCACATTTATAGTAATTTATGATACATATGGGAAAAACACGTTTATTTAGGTCTACTAGTTCTGTCGATGGCGATGCCACCCTGAATACACCGATCTCAGAAGCTAAGCAGAGTCGGGTCTGCATTGCCCTATGTAGGAAATAGTTAAGAGATAGGTTAAACCACAGTCTTTGAATAACTGATAATTGATGATTGGAAAAATTGATAATTCACAATCAACAGTCATTTTGTTTTTCTTTTTTTGTTCATTAGATGGTCTTGAAATCTCTACACTTGCCAAAAAACAACAGTCTTTATGTCCTTACGCCAGATTTGCCACCACCTTCATCATCTAGTCATTCTGGGTAAGTTGTGTATTTTTCTTGAGAATTGAAGTGAAACATTTTATTATTAAATTGCTTTAAATATATCTGTATTAGCAACCCTAGAGGTCTTCTGTGGCTGGAGCATTGAACTTACCAAGTGTGAGGTTCCAGGTTCTACTTTCAGCATTGTGTGTGTAAAATGATGCTCTGGTTCATTCTCTTTCTTTTCTCTATCATAAATATATAAGCCTTTATAAGACATCCATATCAGAAGCAAATCAAATTATTGCTGAAGAATTTGATATGTTTATCAACAACTAGCAACTGTATACATTTTCTGTTGTTTTCGACGGGTTATGTTGTTTTCGCCGGGCTGGCTTCACGGGCGGGTAACAGACGACCAGGGACTCATGGCTGAGCTGTAGGCAGTATCTCTTTATTCATGCAGGACGCAGCACAATCTAAGACGAGCTAAGCTAAACTCAAGGTACAGTACTCTAAAACTCACAATGCTTTCTTTATATATACTTCTCAAGTAGGGTGGAAACAGGATGTGACATAGAGAGGGTGGAGAGAAAAGTGACTGGTGAAAATCAGGGTGTGACAAAGAAGGGATCAGGGTGTGACAAGGAGAGAATTCTGCGACTGAACCACAAATGCCCTGGAGGGAGGGTGGAACTTGTTAACAGTGGTTATGTAAATAGAATGAAGTGGTTATGTAAATAGAATAGTGTTAAGCAGGGGGGATTTAAACCAAATGAAACAGAAGGGGTCTCATGCATACCAACAATTTTCAAAGTATTTCATTTGTATAGTTTACTTATTTGGTTTTACTGGTGTAATCTTTTTCCCAGTGAAAATCTTGACGAAATTCTATTATGTGAAGAATATTGGATTGTCAGGAATGTCATGTTTTTCTAAATAGAAATGTGTCAGGCTGGGGTAGATAGCATAGTGGTTATGCAAAGAGACTCTCATGCCTGAGGCTCCGACGTTCCAGGTTCAATCCCCCACACCACAATTAGCCAGAGCTGTGCAGTGCTCTGGTGTTTGTCTCTGTGTCTATCTCTTTCAAAAATAAAATAAATAAAATACTTAAAAATATAAAAAAAGTGTTAAAAAAAACTATCTAAAAACTATATAAAAAAAGAGAAATTGTCATGACTTTTCTGACAATCCAGTTGTTAAAAAAAAAAAAAAACTTCTGGAAAATGGCTCTGGAGGTGAATTAGTGGCAGAGCAACCACAAGACAGGTCTGGCTTTGTGTGAGGTCCTGAGTTCAACTCCCTCCACTCCGTATAATGTAGTAGTGTTCTGGCTTATTTTCTTTCTGTCATGGAAATTAACTTAAAAAAGATCAGATACTAAATGTAAAGTTAAATGTGGCTTACTGAAAATCAAACAAACAAGCAATCCCTCATGGTACTTCTCTGAAAGGAAACAAGAAGAATTGGAGGGAAAGAAGTGAGAAAATGGAATTCTGATTTCTCTGTTTAGGTCTCCCTTTGAGGATAATGCATTGAACTCTGCAAAATGCAGCTTAAAAATAGTGTTAACAGGGAGTTGGGCGGTGATGCAGTGGGTTAAGCGCAGGCCACACTTCAAAGCACAAGGTCCGGCGGAAGGATCCTGGTTCGAGCCCCTAGCTCTCCACCTGCAGGGGAGTCGCTTCACAGGCGGTGAAGCAGGTCTGCAGGTGTCTATCTTTCTCTCCCCCTCTCTGTCTTCCCCCGTTCTCTCCATTTCTCTCTGTCCTATCCAATAACAATGATGTCAATAACTACAACAATAAAAAAACAAGGGCAACAAAAGGGAATAAATAAATATTTTAAAAAATAGTGTTAACAATTTTTCTCTGTTTGGTTTAGATGACCAAATGCGTTTTTTTTTGTTGTTGTTTTTTTTTTTAGTTTTTACAGACCCTGTTCATTTATAGCTTAATCAAATCATTTTAATATTTACTTATCTACTATGTTTTTATCACTAGATGAAGCAAACTGATCCAAATTGTATGATTATGCTAGTGGTAGAATGATACCTTCTGTGAGTACAATATCATTCCAGAATCATGATGAAATTTTTATTAGATTTCTAAAAATTTTATAAACATTTTCTTTCTTTCCCCTTCTGCTCCCCACTCTAACTCCTTAGGCAGTGAGGATCGAAACCAGGGTTTCCTACATGTGAAGCATGTACTTTGTACCACAGACCTACCTTCCTGACTATATATTTTTTCCTTTAATACATCCTGATGACTTATTGGTAGAGAAATAAGTGTCCCTAAGGTATAAATATTGTTAATTTTCCCGCACTACCTACCAGTTATCTTTACTATTATGTAGTGGTAGGAAAACAACAACCCAACTTATAAACCTCTAGTACGTTGTTTGCAGAACAGTCTTTTAAAAATATATTTATTTATAAAATAGAAACACTGACAAAATCATAGGATAAGAGGGGTACAATTCCTACCACCAGAGCTCCGTATCCCCTCCCCTCCCTTGATAGCTTTCCTATTCTTTAACCCCGTGGGAGTATGGACCCAGGGTCATTATGGGGTGCAGAAGGTGGGAGGTATGGCTTTTGTAATTGCTTCCCTGCTTAACATGGGTGTTGACAGGTCGATCCATATTCCCAGCCTGTCTCTCTCTTTCCTTAGTGGGGCAGGGCTCTAAGGAAGCAGAGCTCCAGGACACATTGGTGGGGTCATCTGTCCAGGGAAGTCCAGTTGGCATCACGGTAGCATCTGGAACCTGGTGGCTGAAAAAGAGTTAACACATAAAGCCATAGAAATTGTTGATTAGGAGTCAGGCAGTATCACAGCGGGTTAAGCGCAGGTGGTGCAAAGTGCAAGGATGGCCATAAGGATCCTGGTTCAAGACCCCAGCTCCCTACCTACAGGGGAGTAGCTTCACAAGCGGTGAAGCAGGTCTGCAAGGTGTCTATCTTTTTCTCCTCCTCTCTGTCTTCCCCTCCTCTCTCCATTTCTCTCTGTCCTAGCCAACAAAGATGGCATCAATAACAACAATAACAATAGCTACAACAATAAAACAAGGGCAACAAAAGGGAATAAATAAATAAATATTTTTTAAAAAAGAAATAGTTGATCAATCATGAACCTAAAGGCTGGAATATTGCAGATGAAGATTTGGGGCCTCTGTTTTGGAAATAGCTAGTAAGTCTATTTTAGGTATATTACAAAGGACCCACAACTTTATTAGCTTTTGCCTGACTGAGCCTGACGTCTGATATGCAGGTGGATCCAAGTTATTGTTGGGGAGATGATGTTATGGCTGGAAAAAGGGCTAGAAAGCTGGATCAGGGAAGAGAGTAGCTCCCAAATATGGGAAAAGTGTATAAATATTGTTGGCTGTTTTTTTCAGAACACTTCTGTCAACCAAATATGTGATTTTTTTTACCCCACAACAGACTGTTTTTCAGCACCATCTGGATGTAGTACAATTTAAATGACTTCTGATGTTATCATCTTGGAGATAGCAACAGATACCACAGGTTCAAAGTTCAGTTCCACAAAACTGTTCCCATATCAAACACCAATGAGAAATATAGGTTGTTTGAAGAAGATGAAGAGATAAGACAAAATCTGGAAGGGTGTCAGGCACAGGAACTTCTATTCCTTTGAATTTTGGGGTGTGGTATTCACCCAATTCACAGATCTGTTCCTTTTCACCACTCTGGAAACAAATTCTCCAAAATGGTTTCAACTATAGTCTTATTTTATTTTTTACTTTTTGAAGGCTTCATTAAGTAGACATAATTAAGAAAAATTTTAATTTATTTATGTAAGCTAGAGAATTACATGAGAGAAGGTTGAGGGAGAGAGAGAGAAGCTAGAGCACCCTTTAGTACATTCCATGGCGGGGATGTAACCAGGAATATCAGGCATATGTTACTACCAGTTGAACTATTTCCCTGCATGGGCTAGTGCATCTTTATTTTGATATAAATAGTAGATGAGGTTAAGTTAAACAAAGAGGTGTAGATATAGCTTTGTATCTAGCCAAGTAGAACACAATTTTCTTGGTTAGTTAACAGTGTAGTCACTGTCATCCAATAAGTAATCCACATAATTATAAGCATATAGGAGACATCATTGGTTATAATCTATTGCTTTCCAGTAGTATGATTAAATGGATTTATCAATATTTCTTTCTAGACTGATGGTCATTGCCATTTGGCTGACCTTAGTTTGATTGCCAGTTGCTCAGCACTTAAGCAAGTCTGCAGTGCTTCTGAAATGCAGTGTTTATCTGAGAGTGAATACTTCTTACAGCACCAAAGTACTGTAGTCCCTTAGTTAGCTATATGGATTTTTACCAAGTTATAATGATGCTGTTTTCTGTGTCTCTTACTTTTGGAATGAAAATTCTCTGGTATGAAAAGTTTTTAAATTTTGTCATTTTCCATTATATACTTTTTGAAGAAAACACAGTTAATTTTCAACCATTTTAATTTTTCAATAATTATGAAAATGCACCGAGTATACTTTTATTACAATAAATATGTTATTAAGCACTTAATAAGTAATTGATTTAAGACACTCAAATTGTTTAATAAGCAATTTCATTTTCAAGATCTGTAGACACAGAAAGAGCATTATGTAAAGTTATTTCCTATGAAGTTAGTTTTCCTTAAGTTGATTTTACTACCACTAGGGGGTGCCTGCTAATTGAGTCTTGTTTCATATTTACAGTTTCCGGGGCGGGGGGGGGGGGGGGGGGGGTGGGGGTGGGGATAAAGCTAAGAGCCACAAAATTATATCAGTATCTATAGTTTAAAATACTTAGAATTATTTTAGGGAAGTTTTTCTGTTTTTCAGAAAACAGAATTTCAAGTTCTCAGAGAATTTAATAACAAACTTCCCTCTCCTTCCCTCTCCTTCCCTCTCCTTCCCTCTCCTTCCCTCTCCTTCCCTCTCCTTCCCTCTCCTTCCCTCTCCTTCCCTCTCCTTCCCTCTCCTTCCCTCTCCTTCCCTCTCCTTCCCTCTCCTTCCCTCTCCTTCCTTCCATCCTTCCTTCCTTCCTTCCTTCCTTCCTTCCTTCCTTCCTTCCTTCCTTCCTTCCTTCCTTCCTTCCTTCCTTTCTTCCTTCCCAGAGGGGTGGGATGGGGGTTGCCACACCACCAAAGCTTCCTTCAATTCAGTTGGGGTTAGGCTCAAACTTGGCTCTAGCACATAGCAAGAAGCATACTTTCCAAGTGAGCTGTTTTGCCAGTCTGAGCAAACTCCCAACCATAATTTTTATAATAGTTGAAGAACATTTCAAACTTAATAAACAAAATTTCATTAATTAATTGAAAGATGAAAGAAGCAGCACCTTTTAGGCACTCTCCAATTATACCGTAGGCCATAATAAAATTAGAAAGAAAAATAACCTGCTAACTGTACATCAATAATACATAAAATAATCAGTTGATTAGACATTTAATGATTACCTTCTACACAAAAACCACTTTTATATATCACACAAGGAACTTATATATTAAATGTGTTAGACTTTTTCTCTTTTCTTTCTTTTTTCTTCTTGTCTCTGGGGCTTTTTCAATGTGGACCTGCTTTTTTAGACAGGAAAAGACAGGAGAATAGGAAATATACCACAGTGACAAAGCTTCCTCTGATGTAGTGTAGACTATGCTTAACTCTCTCTTATCTGCATGTCAACACATGTTCACAATGTAGATGAGTTATCTTGTTAATCTTAGATTTTTTTTTTCATAATTCAACTCTTTATAGAACATTTCCTTAGATATCACTCACTGGGAGTCAGGCCATATTGCAACAGGTTAAGTGCATGTGGTGCAAAGCACAAGGACCAGCATAAGGATCACCCGGCTCCCCACCTGCAGAGTGAAACAGGTCTGCAGGTGTCGTTCTCTCCCTCTCTGTCTTCCCCTCCTCTTTCCATTTCTCTGTCTTATGTAACAACGACCACATTAGTAACAACAATAATAACTACAACAACAATAAAAAACAATAAGGCCAACAAAGGGAAAAATAAATAAAATATAAAAAAAGAAGTAAGATATCACTCACTGTTTATATTTTGTTTGATTCATTCAGTAAATTTCTTTTTCTTCACCTGAAAAAGTTGGTCTTCCCAAGAGTTCTATTCTCAGCAGTCCTTTTTATTTTTTTTAAGTTATAATGTCTTTTATTTTATGGTTTTTTATCTTTATTTATTTATTGGATAGAGACAGCCAGAAATTAAGAAGGAAGGGGTTGATAGGGAGAGACACAGGGAGACACCTGCAGACTAGCTTCACCGCTTGCAAAGCTTTCCCCCACAGGTGAGGACCGAGACTTGAACCAGCAGTCCTACTTATTTTATGTTCTCACTGACATTTACTATCAAACCTTCTGTTTCTAAATATGTAGATGACTCATGAAATCTGTATGTCCTTGTTGCCTTTGGAGCTGTTTAGTGGTATATGTCCTATATGTAATGTAGCCATGTGTCTAGAACTGAACTAATCGTCTTACTAAAAAATCTATACTACTGCATCTAGTTTTTGTTTAAATACTGTAGTATATGTCAAGTAGAAGGATAAATTTTAAAAGGTCATTGAATTTGGCATATGAACAATTGATGACTCTAGGAGTTTTTTTTTTAATTTTTGGTAAAACACAGAATGAGAACAAGGTTCTGCTAGATTTTAAGGAATATAGGAGAAATTAACTATTAGAGTTACTGTTGTTTTCAGAAGCTTCAACTGTGAAAAGAAGGAGACTTTTGAGGGAAGATTAAGATGGAGGGACCTAGAAAATTATTAGAAATATCAGAAGAGTTAGCAGATGGCAAAAACAAACAAATAAATATTAAATAATTGAAACTAAAAAAAAAAGGGTGTTGGCCAAAGTAGTCTGCTTGAACTGTTATATCAAAACATCATAGATAGGATGGTGGTTTAAACTCTAAATGAGAAAATATATCTCTTTGTTTTTATGGGGATATTCAAGCAAGGTTTAATTTTTTGTATGGATTCTCTTCCTGTCTTGTGGAAAGTTCATCTTCTCCTATGTCTTTTTGTCACTTCTATGCAGACACCAGTCCCATTGGATTAGGAATCAATTCTTAGGTTCTCATTTAACCTGAATTATTTTGTTAAAATGGTCCTAAAAGTACAGTCTTAACCCCCAAACACAGTTCATGGATTTTCTTTCTGTTTCAGGTAGCTAAAATCAGCACACTTTGTAAATAATACATAATAAAGAGATATGGTTACAAACACATAATAAAGAGATAAGTGCACCTGGTTAAGTGCACTTATCACCATGTGCAAGAATCCGGGTTCCAGCTCCTGCTTCCCACCTGCAGGTAGTGTGGTGAAGGAGGCTTGCAGGTGTCTTTTTCTTTCCCTTTCTATCTTCTGCTGGAGGTCTTAAAATGTATCTCCTGCAAATAAGAAGAGAGACTAGTATAGTCAGTCATATTAGAGGTTAAGACTTGTAGAGAATATTTGTAGGTTCTCGACTTTAGAACTCTTGTAGTTAATGACACAGAACAAATTATAGATAATACTGAAATAGAATTTAAGAAATAGTTGTTACAAGAATAAGAAATTAAGGAATTAATTCTTATAGTAAATTATAAGTAGCTGAATTAGGATTACTGCTTAGGTAATGACTAGAGAAAGTGGTTATTGGGAGTTGATTGTTAGGTTCTTGTTTGTATGGAGAAGTCTGCTGCTAATCTTATGGGTTTTCCTTTGTAGGTGACTCTTTGTTTTTCTCTTGCAGCCTTGAGGATCCTTTCTTTATCCTTATT